>NC_044306.2:164733237-165050737 GCF_007474595.2 Lynx canadensis
ATCTGCCCAGTCCACAGCAGGCACTTAGTAAATGTTTGCTAGTTTGCTGAGCTAAACCTGAGAGTATAACGTTCGTCCCAATTCCTGGGAAATCAGTTCTGAAACAGCACATCAGGGTCTCGTGGCACCCCACTTTCAAGCCATCTGTGTAACACCTTTCTACAGAATATGACTTTTTATAGACAATTCAGTCAATTTTGTTAGAAGTGTGACCCACCCTTCAAGGATGTCTCCTGCAGGCTCCTCGCTGCTGGGGTGAGAACTGCAGAAAAGCAGTAAGGAACAGGAAGTGGTTCCAGCCAGCCTCTTGGTGCCCCGTGGTGCCCATCCATCAGGAAGTTCTACTTGTACCACGACAGGGCAGTGCCACATAACCGCCTATCCTCCCCACCCCTGCTTCAAGATCATCGCTAAGATCAACGTGAGGACCAGATTCCAGAGCCCTCTACAACCCACAGAGTTTAACCTCACAGTGAGACCTTAAAATACTTAGATTTCATAACGGCTATTTTCATAACAAAAATTTTTTTCATTTTGAAATAAATAAATGTAATGGCCAGTTACCGTAGAAATTTTAAAAATACAGAACTGTAAAGAAGCGAGTAAGAATTGCCTAAAAAAAAAAATAATAATAATAATTGTCTAAGACTGAGCTGATCACAGCCAGTACTCCTATGTATTTTCCCTTAAGTCTTGTTTTATGTACATATGAAAATATTTTTATACTAACGGAACCATACCACTTATTGAAGATTATATTCTTCTTTTTATGTAACATTATACCGAGAACATCTTCTCACATTATTAGTGTTTTTTTCTAAATCGTTTTTATGTATATATACCAACCACTAGATAAACACACCACAATACAAGCAACCATTTTCTTATTGTTGGCCATTTATGAAGCTTCTAATGCTGTGAGGAATATCTTTCTTTTGCTAATAATCTCTTACTACATCTCCACTCATTTCCTTAAAAGAGTCCTTTAAAAAGAGTCTTAAGGGGCACCTGGGTGGCGCAGTCGGTTAAGCATCCGACTTCAGCCAGGTCATGATCTCGTGGTCCGTGAGTTCGAGCCCCGCGTCAGGCTCTGGGCGGATGGCTCAGAGCCTGGAGCCTGTTTCCGATTCTGTGTCTCCCTCTCTCTCTGCCCCTCCCCCGTTCATGCTCTGTCTCTCTGTCCCAAAAATAAATAAACGTTGAAAAAAAAAATTTTTTTAAAAAAAAAGAGTCTTAAAAGTACAAGTACTGGGGTGCCTGGGTGGCTCAGTCGGTTAAGTGTCCGACTTCACCTCAGGTCATGATCTCACGGTTCACAAGTTCGAGCCCTGCATCAGGCTCTGTGCTGACAGCTCAGAGCCTGGACCCTGCTTCGAATTCTGTCTCTCTTGCGCGCTCTCTCTCTCTCTGTCCCTCCCCCACCCACTCATCCTCTGTCTCTCTCTCTCAAAAATAAACACTAAAAAAAATTTTTTTTTGAAGTATAAGTACTGTGTCAGGAGGTAAAAGCATTTTAAAGAATCATTAATTATGGGCAACTGCTTTTGTGAAAGGTTAAGAAACCTTGCTGGGGCACCTGGATGCTCAGTTAGTTGAGCATCTGACACCTGGTTTCAACTTAGGTCACGATCTCACAGTTCGTGAATTCGAGCCCTGCATCAGGCTTTGTGCTAACAGCACGGAACCTGCTTGGGTTTCTCTCTCTCCTTCTCTCTCTCTGCCCATCCCCTACTCCTCCCTCCCCCCTCCCCAAGTAAATAATAAATAAATAAACTGTAAAAAAAAAAAAAAAAGACTTGCCAGAAGTCTCACCTTTTGAACCCTGCAGAATTATTCCTTTCTAAAAATCTTTACCAAATTAATGAGAACAGTATCACATTTTGAGTTTCACTTTTCTAATGATTAGTGAGAGTGACTTTTTCCTGTTTACCAGCTTACAAAGGCTATTTTTTAAAATTTTTTTTTCAACGTTTATTTATTTTTGGGACAGAGAGAGACAGAGCATGAACGGGGGAGGGGCAGAGAGAGAGGGAGACACAGAATCGGAAACAGGCTCCAGGCTCTGGGCCATCAGCCCAGAGCCCGATGCGGGGCTCGAACTCACGGACCGCGAGATCGTGACCTGGCTGAAGTCGGACGCTTAACCGACTGCGCCACCCAGGCGCCCCACAAAGGCTATTTTTTAAAAACAATGATTCCTGAGTTGATATTCCAAATGAAAGACATTAGAATGACTTTGTTGTTTCTATAACAAAGAATTGTCTGGAAGGAAAGAAAACATCTTCTCAAATTCCCTTGACTATTACTGTTTTTATTTTTAATTTATATTTTTAAATAGGCTATATATATTTTTTTAACGTTTATTTATTTTTGAGACAGAGAGAGACAAAGTATGAATGGGGGAGGGTCAGAGAGAGGGAGACACAGAATCTGAAACAGGCTCCAGGCTCTGAGCTGTCAGCACAGAGCCCGACTCGGGGCTCGAACTCACAGACCGCGAGATCATGACCTGAGCTGAAGTCGGACGCTTAACTGACTGAGCCACCAGGAACCTCTATACCAGTGGTGGCATATGACCCACACTGTTGGTCACTTTGCCTTCTTCACTTACCTCTATACCTTAACTGTTTTGTGTTGGAGACTGAGTCCTTCCAAATAACGTCCTCCAAATCTTTACAACATCTAAGACACCAAGCAGAATTATTTTTTTAAGTTTATTTATTTACTTTAGAGAGAGAGAGAGAGAGAGAGAGAGAGCAATCAGGGGAGGGGCAGAGAGAGAGAAGAAGAGAGAGAGAATCTCAAGCAGGTTCTGCACTTCCAGCTCAGAGCCTGATGCAGGGCCCAAGGCCACGAACCATGAGATCATGACCTGAGCCGAAATCAAGAGTCGGACGCCTAACCGACTGGGCCACCCAGGTGCCACGACACCAAGCAGAATTAATAGTAACTGAATATTCCAGTACTATTTATAATAACTAACATGTTAGTTTTCAATAGATCAGATTTTTCATACAATAAAATTATAGGAACACTGTAAAATACACCGGGGTCCTATCAATACGTTTAGCACATCTGTTTTTTCTTTTAATAGAACTTTGATTTTAGTAATTTAATTGCCACCAAGATTTAAAGCCCATTAGAAGCTTCAAATCTGCTTGCCCCTGAGGTCTTTTAAACTCCTATTTAACACTTCAGAGAGACAGCAAAACTACGTTAGGTTTGACTCTACTTATCTCGGGAAATAAGTATAAGCATAACACTATAGGTTCACAGCTTTTCTGTCTTTTAACTGACAATGTATGTTTCTGGGGCCCCCGGTTTTCCATGTTTAAAATTAAGCTGCCAATTACCTACCCACTAAGCATTTTCCTTATATTCCATGAAAATAGGCATGACATCAGGGCTGAACAAACCTCCAATGTATTTCATGTTCTTTCCCCAACTGCATAGAGATTAAAAAGCTATATATGCTCATTGCAAACTCAGCATTTACAAAAGTATCTGGCCCTTTTCTTGAGGAATCTCATGAGGCATCTCTCTGATGAGAAGAAAGGTTACTCTTAAATTCTATTCATACTAACTTCCACAGACGCCATTGAGAATGCCTACCACAAAACACATGTGCAAGTAAAAAGGGCTCAACAGGACTACAACAGTTTGCTCATGCCGCTCCAGGACGACGAGGACCTGGCTAACTTCATTAAATGAGCCAATCTATTCAAATTACACATATGTCAGGGCGCCTGGGTGGCTTAGTCGGTTAAGCGTCCCACTTTGGCTCAGGTCAAGATCTCATAGTTTGCGGGTTCGAGCCTTGTGTCAGGCTCTGTGCTGGTAACTCAGAGCCTGGAGCCCGCTTCAGATTCTATGTCTCCCTCTCTCTCTGCCCCTTCCCTGCTCACACTCTGTCTCTGTCTCTGTCTCTCTCAAAAATAAATAAACATTAAAATATAGTTTTAAAAAAAAGAATTACACGTATGTCGCCATCCAAGAGTAATAGCACTTAGGATGTAAAGAAATTTCCTTATTACGTTAGTCGATCCACACCGTCTATTACCAATCCACAGTCTCGAACACACACAGGGCATCCAGTGAATCACCTGGTTAATGAATCACACTCTGAATCACCTGGTTAATGAACATGTAAGAGGGCATCTCTCTTCACAGAGACCAAGTTCACTGCTCTGTTACAGAGTGCGGAGTTTTTTATTGAACACTAAAACCAACTCTAACCATTTTCTGCCTTTTAAGGGGAAGGGAGAGGAGTGATGTAATTCAGGCATAGTAATAAAATAGTCAATCATAAAAATAAGTAGTTGCTCCTAACATATGATGGCTTCCATCAATATCCTGTAATCCTAACCAGTGTGACTGGGAGTGGAGGGTCCCAGCCTTGAATAAGCAAACGTGGACCCCAAAGGTAAGTCGAGAGGTGAGAAGCTCAGGAGGGCATTCCTGAAAACCAGAGAAGCAGGGAATCTTGGAGAGGGCAAGAGGTCTGGCAATGCGGTAATGTCTGACTTCCATCGCCTCAGACCTGCAGTAGAAACAGGGGCGCCTGGGTGGCTGGGTCGGCTAAGCCTCTGACTCTTGATTTCGGCTCAGGTCATGATCTCACAGTTCTTGAGTTTGAGCCCTAAGACGGGCTCTGTGCTGACAGCGCGGAGCCTGCTTGGGATTCTTTCTCTCTGCCCTTCCCCCCTCAGGCGCGCGCGCTGTCTCTCCCTCTCTCTCAAAATAAATAAATAAACTTAAAAAAAACTGCTACTGACACACATGCCTTGTTTGGGAGATGGGGGAGAGTATGTGAGCACTGTGAGGTGGCAGTATGGCCGCTATAGGAGGAGAGAGGTAATGAAGGAGGAGGAAGTAAATTGTCAACTGAGTGGAATGCCGGGCACAGACACGTACAGGTAAACCCACGTACCTGTGACCCACCAGAGTAAACTGGTACCAGGAAACCATGAACAAGCTGAGAGCATCAATCCGCTCGCCAAGCTCAGCAGAACTGCACCTCTGTAAGAGAATAATGTGCTGTAGGACATCTACCATCATTAATATTTTATTGTCCCAAATAGAAAATACATCTCCTACCTCTGGGTACATCCAAGAGATAATATGAGTGTGAAAAAACCCAGTGAGATAATGAGAGCTCATTGAAAACCAATATTATATCCAGTCAGAACACTGAGGGGTAGCCGGGTGGCTCAGTCGGTTAAGTGTCCAACCTCAGCCCAGGTCATGACCTCACCATTCCGGAGTTCGATTCCCCAGCCGGACTCTGTGCTGACAGCTCAGAGCCTGGAGCCTGCTTTGGATTCTGTGTCTCCCACTCTTTTACTGCCACTCCCCAGCTCAGGTGTGCACGCATGTGGGCACGTGCTCTCTCTCTTTCCCTCTCTCTCTCAAAAATAAATAAAACATTGGGGCACCTGGGTGGCTCATCCAACTTCGGCTCAGGTCATGGTCTCACTGCTTGTGAGTTTGAGCCCCACATCGGGGCTCTGTGCTGACAGCTCAGGGCCTGGAGTCTGCTTCAGATTCTGTGTCTCCCTCTCTCTCTCTGCTCCTCCCTCACTCCCACTCTGTCTCTCTCTGTCTCTCAAAAATAAATAAACATTAAAAATTTTTTAAATAAATAAATAAACATTAGAAATCAAGAAAAAAGAACACTGAAGTAATAGCAACTCAGACTTGAAATAAATGATATCTTCGATCTTTCACAGTCAACGTAAAACACAGCGATTGAGTATTCTCAGACTATTATAGCCCATATTGGCCATGTAACATGTGACATGTGACAACTCTGCCGAAGACAAAGAGAAAAATTCACTGGGAATCGTTTCTATTTAGTTTGCCTCTTTTTCCTTCCTCTGCCTCAAAACAGTCTGGGCCTTTCTGGGACTGCTGTCAACTGTATAAATAATCGACAGTTGTGTGAGTTTTAAAACAACCACAAACTGCTTCATTCTTTTGCTACTTGGGCAAAAACTTGCAGGAGGAGGAATCAAAAAATTTAACTCCACTTTAGGGGAATATCCAGAAGCAATAATAGCTACCACGTGGCACTCAATTAAATAGCTACAACATAAACTAAGCTAAAAAACACAGCACTTACTACCTCCCATGCACTGTTTTAAGACTTTTGCATCTTGGGGCGCCTGGGTGGCTCAGTCGGTTAAGCGTCCGACTTCAACTCAGGTCACGATCTCGCGGTCCGTGAGTTCGAGCCCCGCGTCAGGCTCTGGGCTGATGGCTCGGAGCCTGGAGCCTGTTTCCGATTCTGTGTCTCCCTCTCTCTCTGCCCCTCCCCCGTTCATGCTCTGTCTCAAGAATAAACGTTAAAAAAAAAAAAAAAGACTTTTGCATCTTATTAGGCTCTCAATCTTCCCAAGTCTCTAAGGTAAATGCTCTTATTATCCCCATTTTGCAGAGGCAGACACTGGGGGAAAGAGCACTTAAATAACCTGTCGGAGGTCATACACAGCAGCTCTGCTAGGACTCAGAAACCCAAAAAGGTCATCAGGCCCTGGAGTGAGGCTCTCGGCTACTATCCTGCCCACCCCCACTTCCAAGGTGAAGGATCACCCTGGGTCTACAGAAGACCAGATGTGAAAAAAGGCCGTGGAGGACACTGTTGATTTTTTTGTATCCCCAATTCAACGACAAATGTTTACGAGGACCTACTATGTGCATGCAGGCTGTGTTCTAGGGGCTTGGGATACATCCATGAACAAACATCCCTTTCCTCCCGAGGGCTCCCATTCCAGTGAGGGAGGAACAGACAGTAAACACAATTAATAAATAATTCAGGATACCAGAAGGCGGAAAGCACTAGTGGTAAGAGTCCCAAGGCCGGGAGCACTGGGGCGGGCTGATGGGAAACTGGAAGCATGAGGAAGACACAGTTTATCTAGCTTCCTCATTCTCTCAGGGTCTACCATCAGCACTGATCCTTCGGCTTCCCAATGTCCCGTTGGTACACTCTGGGCCCCTCCCTCACCCTTTTCCCATCCCTCACCTCTTTACCGCATCAACACTTACCTGGGATGCAATCTCTTATGGATTTTAGAAAGCGATTTCTACTATGATGGTCATGACTCATGAAAGCCTAATGCAACATTTCTCCAGCAGGGTTCTGAGAAACACTAATTTTATGAGATGTTAACAGGTGTTCCAAAAGAGGAATTCTACTTTTTTTTTTTTTTTTGGAGGGAGAAAGAGAGCATGCACAAGTTGGCGGGGGGGGGGGGGAGCAGAGGGAGAGAGACAGGGAGAGAGAATCTCAAGCAGGCTCCACGCTCAGCGGAGCTTAGGAGCCCTATGTGGGGCCCCACCTCACGATGGTAAACTCATGACCTGAGCCAAAATCGAGAGTCGGATGTTTAACCAACTGAGCCAACCAGGCGCCCGGGAATTCTATTTTCAAATAAGTTTGAGAAACTCCCAGGAGGTCTCTCGTCTGTGGATGTGCATTGTGAATCACAAAGATAGGAATATGAAGTGCAGATTTAGGAGACGTTGCCTTTTTCTCTCAGGGTATCTATCAACATCTCAAGACACCAGTGTCCCACAGAACACAGTTAGGGAAATGCTGGTCCCATGAGCTACATCTCCATCTTCAATGCCTCCCTCCAACAGACAGAATTACAACACGTCTACCAAAAAAGCCCCTCATTTTACAGGTGAGAAAAACAAAGCCAGGGACACGACGTGACTCGTCCACAGTCGAATGATGAGTTACTGTTGGCTGAGCAGGACTCCAGCCCTCAAGCCTGGCCTCGGGGTCCTGGCCCAATTCTCCTTCTGCTGTTCCATATAACTGATGCCTATTTTTAAAGGGAATTTTCGAAACAAAGCTTTGATGCATGGGAAGAAACCCCTCCCCTTCTCTTCCTTTGTGCCTTTCTTCCTTCTTTCCCTTCCTCCCAAATATGCGAAGGCATCCAGGATCAAAAGATACAAACTGTGAATGAGCTAACATATGGAAACTTCCTAGCTCCATGCCTGACAGAGTTAAATCATAAATAGTAGTTCTTTTTCCCATTCCCTGCCCTCAAGTTGCTTACTGTCTAGCAGGAAGATCTAAAATAACTGTAATGGTCTTTTTAAAATTTTTTTTATTAATGTTTTTATTTATTTTTGAAGGAGAGAGAGAGAGAGACAGAGCATGAATGGGGGAGGAACAGAGAGAGGGAGACACAGAATTTGAAGCAGGCTCCAGGCTCCAGGCTCTAAGCTGTCAGCACAGAGCCCGATGTAGGGCTTGAGCCCACGAACTGTGAGATTATGACCTGAGCCGAAGTCAGACGCTTAACTAACTGGCTGAGCCACCCAAGCACCCCTAACTGTAATGTTTTCTAAAATTGCAATACAGAATAATAATAAAAGACAGAAGAGGGTAAGGGTGGAATTTAAGGTAGTATGTAGCATAAAGGAACCCTTGGGATAATCAGAGAAGACTTCACAGAGTAGATGCTTGAGCTGGGGGTTTAGAGGGGTGAGTAAGAGCTTGCCAGGACACCAAGGCATAGAAGGCAGCCAGACAGAGGGAAGAGCACATACTTGCAGACAAAGGCCTGGAACAGTCCAGCACTTCTAGGGAACTGGAAGTGATTTCAGCCCAGATGAAGCATGGGGATAAGGTAGGAAGTGTCTGTAAAAGTAAGAGGGGTGGGGGAACAGATCCTGTCTCACATGACCTCGTATGGAAACACCACTTAAAGGTTCTAAGCCAGGGAGTGATGGAGTTAGATGTGCATTTCTGGAGAGTTCACTGGGGGCGGGGCTAGTGGGGGCAGTGCAGAGAAGGCCACACTGAAGAGAGGCCATGAAGAGGCAAGAGAGGAAGCCTAGATGAAAGATGGTGAGGGCTCCACTGAGGCAGATAGGGTGGGGATCGCAGGGGAAGGGATAGATCTGAGAGAAGTAGTAGAATTGACTAGACTTAATGCCAAATAGACACAGAAAATGAGAAAGACACAGTTGTAGGAGGACTCCTGGATTCTGGCTCGGATGACGGAGTGATAGCTAAGAAGGGTGAAGCAAGGCATGGAGGAAGACAAACGTGTTTGGGGACTGGGAACTTCTGAGTCCAGACCTGGACACCTGGGGGTATGCTCTCATGTCTGCTGGGGAAGGATCCACCAGGCATTTGCCAAATGTGGGAACCTCCACACTGTAAGAGCAAACAGTTATCTGAGGCAGATGTTTTAAAGGTTCCTCCAATCTTTGTACATGAAAGGCTGGGCCTGAACACAGGAGAAAAGACGTATCCCAAAGATTAGAGACAGGGTTAATGAGGACCAGGCATATGCTGGTTCCAATACTTAATCTCAAGACTGCTGACTCCCTGGGTGCCCCATGGTTGGAGCAAGTCCCAAAATATCACAGGATGCAGAGATCTCTCTGGGCGTCCCTCCTTCGCAGAGAATAGAGATCGATGCCCAGGCTGCCAACCTGTTTTCTCTCATCAGGGCACCGTGGTCTCGTCCCATCAAATGCCCATAACTGTAAGGAGGGGTCTGAAGGAAATGGCAGCAGCATGTCTTCTCTGCCCCTGAGAATGCTCCCCCATGTGGAAACTTCCTCAGCACACCCAAGCAGGAGCTTCCAAAACCTTACTTGACCGGGCACAACCTTCAGCCCTCCATCATCTGCTTTCTAGCAACTCTTCAGCACAGGGCAAACACCCTCCACAGTACGCAGTAATGTCATGCAACATTGTTGCTATCTAGGGAAAGTGGAATATGAAATACCTGGCTGGCGCAGATCTAGCTGCTCAACAAAAGAAGTATTTCTTCCTTCAACTTTAACAGCCAATTCCTTGATGGCTTCCAAACTGACACTCACCCAAATGGGTTAGGATCTGGCCCTGGATGGGGGTGCCCACTCACGGCCCATCTGGAAACAAGCGAGACCTCTCCAAAAATCCAGTGGGTGAGGAACACGAGACTGCCAAAGGCAGCTCCTGCCAGGCACCAGGTAGGTCTGGAGGCCACGCCCTTGACTGCCACTCCAGTATTTTTCCCCTCTGGCTTACTGCAGTCGCCATCTAGGATAAAAAATGGGAAATGGTCAATTACATGAAAATGTACCCTCTATATTTCACAGACTTGTAGCAAGCAAGAAATGGTACCTGGCTTCAAGGAGCTTATTTTAGAAGGGAAGATGTGGCACTGTAATACAAAGTGGAACATGCTGAGAGCTAGTTGGTGTGAGAGATGATTTCAGGCAGGCTAGATCAGGAATGCTTTGGGGAGAACCAAGCATTTTGGGATTTCACAAGGGAAAATGCAGCGAGTTCTTTACTTCATGTGAAGTTAACAGTATGAGCAAAAACATATACAGGAAGGGGCACCTGGGTGGCTCAGTCGGTTAAGCGGCCTACGTCAGCTCAGGTCATGATCTTGCGGTCCGTGAGTTCGAGCCCCGCGTCGGGCTCTGTGCTGACAGCTCAGAGCCTGGAGCCTGTTTCAGATTCTGTGTCTCCCTCTCTCTGACCCTCCCCTGTTCATGCTCTGTCTCTCTCTGTCTCAAAAATAAATAAACGTTAAAAAAAATTAAAATATATATATATATATATATATATATATATATATATATACATACATACAGGAAAAGTGACTAGTATGTTCAGGGAACAGATGCAGTCCTACTTGAGTGGAACATATTCAGGACACCAGGCCATGTCCCCGCCTTCCCCCCACCCCCAAAGAGGGCTCTCATCTACCCCACTGTGCACCCAGGGTAATGTCGTACACTTACTGAGCAGTTCCTGAGTTTCAGGTCTCTTCCTAGCCTTTGATAGGAACTCATTCAATCCTGGCAACAACTTTACAAGGTAACCTCTGTTACTAGACCCATTTAGTAGATCCAAAAACTGAGGCCCAGAAAGAACAAGTCACTTGTCCAAGATCATACAGCTGGTAAAGAGAGCTTAGGCAGACCAACTCCACCACCTGTGTCCCTAACTATTCCCTACTTCCCAGGGCTGTTTCACCAAGAGGTCTCATTTCACTGCATCAATGACTTCACACACAAAAAGTTAACAACCGGAGAAAATGCTGGCAGGAGAATGTCTTTGTAAGAACAGACAGCCTGCTGGACAGATGACCCGTGCTACTGGGAAGCTCTCTGCAGGACAGAAGAAAGTCTTAGGGTCTGTTTCATGAGGAGGAGGAGAGCCATTCTGCCAATAAAGGAGTCAGAGGGAGAGAAGCAGAGCTGTGAGCCACAGGGATGATGGGAAGGGTGGTGAAGACAAAGGAGGCCAGGGCCTGGAGACCGAGCAGTCTTTGGGTGGGGAAGAGGGAGACCTAAACTGAATTTGCGGAGCACCGCTGCTGTGGACTCTGGTCGGGGACCCCTCTCCCAGGACCCAGCAAATCTTCACGAAAACTACAAAATTGCCTGGTGTGATCTGATATTCTGGGGAAACTGATGAGGAGTCTGGGGTTTTGTAAATGAGGTACGGGGCAAAAACAGGAAGGGACCAACAACTGGGTCACATAAATTAAAACAGAGGCGAGAAAAAAGAAAACTCAAGTCAGGAAATGTAAATGATACCCTGAAGTTCAGATCCTTATCAGCCTGTACCTGTGAAATTTGCTGCCTGAGTTTCCACCTTTCAATGTTAGTGTTTTATGAAACATAAAGCATATATTAGGGCACCAGACTGAGTTCTAAATGTTCTAATAGTAATGTCACTTGACCAATATCCTTGAATGATGTTCCCTTGTTCTCACTGTCCCTGTTTCATGCCAAAATTGGGGCGAGAGGCGGATTATACAAGCACTTTGTTCATGCTGAGCCAAAACCCTCTAAACTTCCATTAATCTGTGAGATTTCTCCTTGTATTGACAAAAGAACAGTGACTCACTGAGACTCACACAAAAAGCCAGGTGCAAGTTAACCAGAATCTAGTAACACTTCTCCCTTCTTTTCAGAAGGATCTCAAGTTAGCATATGGAATAAATATGCAAGCTGGGGATGTGTATGTCTCTGAGAAAGTCAGCTCCAAAGAGAGACAGGTGATTTGGTATAATCATGCAAGATTATATGCAAGATTTCCTTTCTTTTTCAACCTTCAGACTTGGAGCTTAAACATCTTCAGACTCCCAGAAAAGAAAAAAAGAAACAAAAAACAAAAAATCCAGATAGTTCCCAGAGCCCTTGCTCATGAATAACTTCTCACAGTGTTAGAGATATACGGGGGTCAGTGTGGAGGAAGAGAAACGAAGGGTCTCATCCCTCAGCCCCATCCAGAGGGAGAGGGGAGAAAGACAAACTGAAAGCCAGCTGGGAGTCTCAAGCCTGGTTTACTCTCCCACTCCACACTGATACAAGCCAGAAATGGCTTATTAGTTTCATCCTCGGTTCTGGCAAGGAAAAGGTGCCTTCTGCCTAGATAATAATCCACTGGCTGTGCTGGTTACTCTTTCAGAGGGAGCAAAAAATTGAAACAGAGGCAAAATGCAGAAAGACTTCTTATCTTTTCAAGATGTGTTCCATTCAGATAAGTAAACTATGCAAGAGCGCAGATCCCTAAATAAATTGGGCGTACGCTTACCTGTGTAAATGCGATCAAGTGTGGCTATGGTACTTAATGTCAGTATCACTCTGTTGGACATCTGATAACTCCAGATTGGATTTAGTGAAGTGTACCATATGCGGAGAACAAGAAGAAGAATCTGTCCTAAGATGAATCCCCAGATTCTGAGGTACCTGTAAGAACAAAAGTATTTTTAATAACTTTTTATGTGCTTTCAATGTACCATGGTCAGAGTGAATTTCATAGTTTCATAGAATGAGTCTATAAAGTAGCCCTGTTGGTAATTTGCAGTAATGAACATGCCTTCATCTTCAGCCTTTATAAAGCCCATTACATAGGCAACTTGTTGCAATTTCCTAATTCTCAAAACATCGTGGAGACTGATGGCAAGTATTCGCATTCCGATTTTGTGAAAAGGGGGAAAAAGTGAGACTTCTAGAGGCTGTATGCAAAGTAAATACTACCACTTAAATTCCTGGTCCCAACTGTCCCTTTGGTAAATGATCACACTTGTTTAAGATACGAACCTTTGTCAATGGATATAAGATACCATACCTTTGTAAGCCACTTCCTGTCCACCATGTCACGGCTTGTACTATCAACGAGGAAGACACTCCAAGGGCAAGGACCACTAGCCGAACTCTGGCATTTGGAGCCTGGAAGGAGGCGATGCTGCCTACAAACAAATTAAGGAGAGCTAAACATTTCCGGCAATCATGCATTGGAACACAATGATCTGCATTCGATAACTGTTGCATCTGACACCATCTCTACACCCAGACAGATAAATATGGACTTGTGTGTATAAATTAAACAATTTTTAATTTTTTGTGATGTCATTCTTAACAATACGTTCACTACGTTCAAGTGTACAATTCAATGGTTTCTAATATATTCACAAAGTTGTGCAACTATTACCACTAATTCCAGAATATTTTCACACCCCAAAAAGAAACTCCCTTTTCCTCCTCCCTACTGCCCCAACCCCTGGCAATCACTAATCTACTTCCTGTCGTATAGATTTTTCCCATTCTGGGCATCTCATATCAGTGGACTCCTATAATAGGTAGCCTTCTGTGACTGGCTTCTTCCACTTAATCAGAATATTTTCAAGGCTTATCCATATTATAGCATGTATGAGTACTTCGTTCCTTTTTATGGCTGAATCATATCCACTGCATGGATATACTGCATTTCATTCATTCATCAGTGATGGGCATTTGGGTTGTTTCCATTCTTTGGCTACTAAGGATAATGCTGCTAGGGGTGCCTGGGTGGCTCAGTCGGTTAAGTGTCCGACTTCGGCTCAGGTCGTGGTCTCACAGTTCGTGAGTTCAAGCCCCACGTCAGGCTCTGTGCTGACAGCTCAGAGCCTGGAGCCTGCTTTGGATTCCGTGTCTCCCTCTTTCTCTGCCCCTTCCCTGCTTGCATGCATGCGTGCTCTCTCTCTCTCTCTCAAAAATAAATGAACACTATTTTTTTTAAATCAGGATGCAGAAAAAACATTGACAATTATTAATTTTATCATTCATTTATAAATATATAAATCATACACTGGAAGCACCTGGGTGGCTCAGTCAGTTAAGCAACTTCAGCGTAGTTCATGATCTCGCAGTTCATGAGTTCGAGCCCTGCATCGGGCTCTGTGCTGACAGCTCAGAGCCTGGAGCCTGCTTCAGATTCTGTGTCTCCTTCTCTCTGCCCCTCCCCTGCTCACACACTCTCTCTCTCTCTCTTTCAAAAATAAATAAACATTTGTATTTTTTTTTTGAAAAAAGAATAATACTGCTATAAACATTTGTGTACAAACAAGGTCTTATATGAACATAGGTTTTCATTTTCCCCAGGTATATACTGAGAAGTGGAATAGTTAGGTCATATGAGAACTCTGCTTAACGTTTCAAGGAACTGCCAAACTGATTTCAAAAGCAGCTGCACCATTTTATATTCCTACCAGTCATGTGTGAGGGTTCAAGTTCTCCATATTCTTGCCAACACTCATCACTACCTATCTTTTTGATTAGAGCCATCCTAGTGGGTCAAAATTTATCAGGCAAAAAAAACCTAAACCAATTGGAATATGAACTAGTTTGTAGTTAAGTACATAGTAATTAACCCAAAACGTCTGAGGTGCCAGATGAGGTGATAGCATGTAACACCCAGATCTTCTCTGTCGTTATATAAGGATTCCTTAGGACTTTGTCTTTAAAGACAAAGTTGTTTCATTTCCTTAGCAGCATCTGAAGGGAGTTTTAAGGTAAACCACGGCTTACAGCAGCCTCTGTCTAGCATCAGCAGAGCTCAGTGACTACCCAGAAGAGGATCTGGCCAAAACAGTCTCTTCATCCTCAAACTCGACATCACTTTCCTACCTACTCCATTTTCTCAAATTGAACTCCACCTCAACTCAAGTGATGGATCGGCAGAGAGGAAGGAGGTGAAATGGGAACAACAGGAAGCTTCCCAAATACCATACACACCCCAAACTTATTAATATCAACATCCCTTACAGCCACCAGAAGTTACTGGGCCAGAAGTGGATTTAAACAATCAAAAAACCACCCCAGTAACTCTCAGTCAATAGCTCTGTAGATAAGGCTTGACACAGGCA
The DNA here is from genome assembly GCF_007474595.2 of Lynx canadensis. Taxonomy (NCBI): domain Eukaryota; kingdom Metazoa; phylum Chordata; class Mammalia; order Carnivora; family Felidae; genus Lynx; species Lynx canadensis. Next base: position 164,748,405 of record NC_044306.2, read on the forward strand.
GCATTGAGCAAAGGCAACAAAGAAGTGCCACTGATGAGACCACTCCCATAAAGCCAACCAAGGAGCGTGACGAGAAAATGAAACCTGCAACACTCAGGCCACAGTAATTCCTAGGAGGGTACTGTAAGCCGAAGGCAGTGTAGCTCGGCCACTATACCCTCAACTCAGGGTAGAACGCCTCATTTCTATTATTTCTGGAGCTGACATTTTCACATTTGATTGGTCTTTCCATTTCTCTGGACGTCGTCTGCATAAAGGGTGCATTTTTCAGTGGTCTTTACCACTATCCTTTCGGAGCCCAAGATCTTGAGAAGCCGAGTCCTCCACCCTTGTGGGTATCCACAGAACTCACTGCCCTAACCTCATTCTGCCTTCTTCGAGGACTGGCCCACAGAAAAGCAGAAGGCAATTTCATAGTAATTCCTGTCACTGTTTCTGAAAAAAAGTCAAATGACTGTATCCAGAGAGAAGAAATATATGCCACTTGGAAAACTCCAGAGAAACCAACTGCACTGCATTGTAACAGAAGAGTAAGACATCTGGAGTTTTCAGCTACAGATTCAACCAGATCACAGTCTGGTGTTTTTGTTTTCTAAACCTTTTCCTCCATGACCCCACCCTCTTACTTTTTTACTCCCAGTACTTCTTCAAGGTCTCTCAATATTTATTTATATTAATAATCTCAATTCCTTGGGACAGTAAGTGTACATTCAAAATTTTTAATTGATAATTGCTAATGGCGACATAACATACTCAAATTCAGAATCTAAAAGATACCAAAGGTATGTATTGCAAAGCTTCCCTTTTATGTCTGTGTCTAGATACCATTTCCAAGTAACTAAAATGCTATCGGGATTTTGTGTTGTTTTTTTTAAATCCTTCTAGGGCCATTTAATGCATTAAAAACTAAATATATTTCCATCTAAACCTTCTTACACATATGTTAGTATTCTGCACACACTGTTTAGTGATTCCTTTTTTTCACTTAATAATATATTTAAAGACTATTCCATTCCTTACATAATGTTCTCGTTCTTTTATATAGCTGCCCAGTATTCTACAGTGTTCCAATTTTCAAAGCCATAATTTACTTAACCAATCCCATATATAGGATATGTAGGTTATTTCCAACCTTGCTATTACAAATATTGCTATAATGATTAACAACCTTATAGTTTTACCATTTTTAAAAAAAAAATTTTTTTTAATGTTTATTTATTTTTGAGACAGGGAGAGACAGAGCATGAACGGGGGAGGGGCAGAGAGAGAGGGAGACACAGAATCGGAAGCAGGCTCCAGGCTCTGAGCCATCAGCCCAGAGCCCGACGCAGGGCTTGAACTCGTCAACCACGAGATCACGGCCTGAGCTGAAGTAGGACGCTTAACTGACTGAGCCACCCAGGTGCCCCTAGTTTTACCATTTTAAGCCATATGTAAGTATATCTGTAGGGTATATTTCTAGAAATGGAATTGCTGAGCAAAAGGGTATATATGCATTTGTAATTTTGATAAATGCTGATAAATTATCGTCTGCAGAACTTGTGCCAATTTACATCCCCACCAGCAATGTCTGAGTGCCCGCTTTCCCATCCTTACAATACAGTGTTACCCGACTTTGTTCTTTGGCAATCCAGCATATGAAGCTACATACAAATATGTGTGTGTGTGTGTGTGTGTGTGTGTGTGTGTGTGTGTGTGTAAGTTGTATTCTACACATTTTAATTTTAAAAAACATATTTAAAAAATTACATTTTTTCCCAGTAAACTGATCATATCCTTTGCTCTGTTATCTATCGAATTGTTGTTCCTTTTTATTATTGATTTGTAAAAACTCCATGTTAGTGATATTAGCCCTTTGACAAAAGAGTTACAAATATCTTTCCTAATTTGTTTGACTCTGTTTACTATAGTGTTCATTGGGCATAATTTTCCTACTTTCATGAAGTATCATTCAACAATTTTTAATGGTTTCTGAGTTTTCTGTCATAGTTGGAAAAAAAGTACACAAAATTTTCAAGAGTTGACCTGTTCTCCCTCTTGATTTCAGTGATTTTTTTAGGCTTTTCCGATCTGACAGAAAAGTTAGAAATGTTAAAGACATTGGCTCTTGGTCTAGTCTTCCAGTTCTAGTAAAACTCTTTAAGACAGTAGTAAGAGAAAGAGTGATCTTTGTTTTTCATTTAATCATTTAGCATACAAAGAACAGTGTACATATTTTCACTTGATTTTGAAAAAAAAAAAAAACAACAAAAAACAAAAAACAAACACACACGCACAACACCTCCAAGAAGCACGTTTAAATCTTACCAATAGTAATTATCCGCAACAGGATTAGCATCCACTTCTTGTTAGCCAATTTCCAGAAAGGAGTAAGTGTTAGGAATATTGGAGAAAGAAACACTATGCCAAAACCTTCAAGCCCAGTGAGTTCTAGAGTTTGCAGGGGAAAGTAATAAATCATCGGTCCCAGGCCATGGCAGAGAGACCAAGAAACATACCCTAGGGAAAAAAAAAAATGAGTAAGGAGAATGTGTAAATGTGACTTTGTTTCAAACACTAGCCCTGCCCCTCCACTGTAAGGGCTCCGGCTGACCGCCCTCCTTCACGATTCTGACCCTAACTGGGTTCCTGTACAGAATTAATTCCTCCCCTTCCTCGGACAAGAAAAGAATGTCCCAGGATGAAAATGGCTGCCTGCTGTTGTGAGTCCCTTGACACCCCTTGTTTATTCCTTTAACCTTGTTCACACCCACACAGGTCGTCCCTTTATTGAAACCTCTTCATTTGAACCATCTAGGTTGAAATTGATAAAATTTCTTTACCTAAGTCAACCATTCTATAAAGAGCAAGATCATGAAAATCAAAAAGAGGAACTAACAAGGGTGTCCAGCTGGCTCAAAAGGAGGACTATGCCACTCTTGATCTCTGGGCTGGGTGTAGAGATAACTACCAAAAAAAAAAAAAAAAGAGGAACAAACAGCAGGTGGCCCCTCCTTTGCTCCCACTCCAGACTACATCCAAAGGCAGGTTAGTCAGGCAACAATCATTTACTTGTAAGTAGACTTTTTTTTAAACCTAACCTTATAAGACAGTATGGCGTAGTGAAATTCCAGGATCTGGAGTCAGGTTCACCTCTGCCAACTACTGACTGTATAATCTTCTACAACAATAATTACCTAATGGGCACTTACCATGCGGCAGCATCTGTGCTAAGTATTTACAGAGATCTTATTCCTCCTACAGCTCACGTCCTATGAAATGGACACTTTTTACTCCCCTCTTACAAGCGTAAAAACAAACAAGAACAAAAAAACTTCTGAGATTCAGAAAGTAATCGTCTAAAGTTGAAAAAGTGGCAAACGGCAGAGTGAATTTAAACCCACGCAGACTGGCTCCAAACGTAGCCATCTAACCATCACGTGTAGTAACTTTCTCCCGAGGTACTTCTCAGGCTCCCTTTCTGAACCAGCAAAGTAGTCCTTTCAGCCACCTCACCGAGTTGCTAAGATTAAATGAGATCAAGTACACAGAATACCTAGCACCCTGGGTACTTACTGAACGTAATTCACTTTACACCGCTGTACTTAATACATTTGAAGCTAGGGAAAAAAAAAAAGTGGGGGGGGGGGGTACCCTCCCGAGTATTAGCAGCTCCCAGAAAATCAAGTTCTTAGGAAGGTGCCCCTCCCAAGCGAAAAGAATGTCTCATAATAAACAGCGAGATTATAACACTGCCCCAAACATTTGGGAAATCTGACTTTAGTCACACGACTCCGAGAGAATTGCCCAATAATTGTCCTTGGGGCTTTTTGCAAAGCTGCGAGGTGCGCACACGGGACCCCAGTTCGACGCTTTTCGCGCAATGCCCAAACGAGCAGCCGCCACCGAGGCCACTCGTGCGGGGCCAGCACAGGCAGCAGCTGCCTCCCTGCGTGCTCACCTCAAGCCGCTGGCGGACACGGGGACCCCTTTCCTTGTGAAAGTTAAGGTCCAGTACTGAATCTTACTAACGAAAAGGTCGCGGAGGGGGCCGGTTCGGGAGCGGTCCCAGCCGCGCGGGGTCAAGGTCGACACGTGGAGAATAGAGCGCCATCCCAGGGTGGAGTGGAGCTCGGAGGCACCGTCTCCCCCACGGAATCCTCGGCTTCCGAACCTCAGTCTAGGTCTTGTCTTTTTTGACGGCGGTAGCAAAAGTTCCCAGAGGACTTCTGCATCCTGGGCGCGCGGCGCGCTCCCTCCCGAGCCCAGCCAACCGGCCGAGCGCCGCGGCTCCGGGCCGGGTGGAGGGCAGGCCCCCGCGAACGCGCGCCCGGGGGCGGCCTCAGCTTACCCAGGAGGCTCTCCAGGAGGATTTCTCGCCACAGCCAGGACATGGCCGCGACGCGCAGCGGCGCTTCCCGAGCGAGCAGCGAGCGCCTGCCCCGCCGCGCACGCCCCGCGCCCGCCGCCGCGTCCTCCGGAGCCGGGTCCGCGCGCACGTCCCCTCGCCGAGCCTGCTGCCACCCTCCAGCCCCGCGGCCCGCGCGCCGGGCCGGGCCCAGGAGAGGGTGGGGCCGCCGCGCGTCCGCCCCCGCCCACCACACCCAGCCCAGCCTGCCCGGGCCCGCACCACCTGCTCGCTCCGCCGCCGCACCCCCGGCCGGCCGCCCCCGCCCCGCGCCGTGGCGCCAGGCAGACTCGCGGGGTCCTGGAACCCCGTTGTCGGGGCGAAGGCGGGGTTGCCCGGCTCGGCCGCAGAGCAGCGCGGGGATGGAGCGCTGCCGGAGCCCCGGAGGACGGGCGGCTAGTGCCGGGTCTAAAAGGAGCCCCACGGTGGTGCGCTGCGAGGCGCAGGCTGGACGGGAGGGGGCCTGCAGGACGGGCTCCGGCGCCCGGGGCCATCAGGTGCCAACAGGACCGTGGGTCTTTAAGCCGGGGCTAACGCTTGGGAGGCGGCATTAGCCTCCCGAGACTGAGCTACTCCTCAGCCGGGCGGTAAACAAATTGCGCTCTGGAAGGTGGTCCGAAAATCCCAGAGGCTCCAGGATTTTCTATGGCTTGTAGAGACCTTGCAACACTTGCTCAGGGGAGAGGAAACAGGTGAGGTGAGCGGAAACTCTGCCCTCCTCAACTTCATGAATAATGATGTCTGAGAGTGCCCATCCCTAAGGGGAAAGGGAGAGGAGTTCCAATCAACAGCGGAGCCAGTGAAGAAGGCCGGTGGTTTCTCGCTCACATATTACCACACCCCAGAATGTCTTGAAATTTTTTTTGAACCTTCTCAGAGCAATTTATTTTAATTCGCTTTAATTTTTTAGAAGAGTTTATCATTTATCACTGCTGGAAAGTTTGCTCTGAAATGAAACAATGACGAGTTGCCTAAAAGCCTCAGAATCCCTTAAGAGCAGTTGTTGCTAAAAGTCCATAGGAGTTTTAGGCAAAGAGTTCCAAAATCACTTAGTTACTTCCTAGTACTCCTGTCACAAGGATAACATATACATCAATGGAATAGAACTGAGAGCCCCAAAAGGAATCCTCTCCATTGGGGTCAGATGCTTTTCAACAAGCTTGCCAAGACAATTACATGGGGAAACAGATGGTCTTCAACAAATGGTTCTAGGACAACTGGATAGCCACCTGAAAAAGAATAAAGTAGGACCCTTACCTCACATAATATGCAAACACTAACCCTAAATGGATCAAAGCCCTAACAGTAAGACATAAAACTATAATTCTGAGAAGAACACATAAGAGTAAATCTTCAGGGTCTTAGGTTGGGCAGTGGATCCTTAAGAATGACACCCAAAGCCTAAGTAACAAAAGACATAAGAGGTAAGTTGGACCTCATCAAAATTAAAAGCTTTTGGGCTTTCCATTTTTTAATGTTTATTTATTTGTTTTTTAGAGAGAGAGAGCACATGTACAAGCCGAAGAGGGACAGAGAGAGAGAGAGAGAGAGAGAGAGAGAGACAGACAGAATCCAAAGACGGCTCCAGGCTCTGAGCTGTCAGCACAGAGCCGGATGAAGGGCTCGAACCCATGAACCATGAGATTGTGACCTGACCCAAAGTCAGATGCTCAACCTACTGAGCCACCCAGGCACCCCAAAAGCTTTTGTGCTTTAAAGGACACTATCAAAAAAGTGGAAAAGCAATGCACATATTAGGAGACAGTGTTGTCAAATCATACATCTGGTAAGGAACTGGTATCTAGAATATGTATTAAAAAAAAAATACAAGCCAACAGTGAAAAGACAAATAACCCAATTTAAAGATGAAGAGATGTGATAGACCTTTCTCCAAAGAACATATACAAGTAGCCAATAAACACAGGCAAAAAATATTCAAATCATTTCATTAGGGGAAGGCAAGTCAAAACCACAACGAGATGCCCCTTTACACTCACTAATATGGCTGTAATCAAAAAGTCAGACAATAACAAGTATCGGCAAAGATTTGAAGAAAGTGGAACCCTTCTACGTTGTCTGTGGGAATATAAGATGGCATAGCCACTTTGGAAAACAGTCTGATAATTTCTCAAATGACTAAATAGAGTTAACATATGACCTATCACTGCTCCTGAGTATGTATACCTAAGAAAAATGGAAGTGCAGAATTTGTACACAGATGCTCACAGAAACAGTATTCAGAATAGCCAAAACGTGGGAAAACCCAAATGCGCGACAACCGTTGAATGGATAAACGAGATGTGGTATGGCCAAACAATAGAATAATATTTAGCAATAATGGAATAAAGTACTGATATATGCTACACGATGAATACAGCTTAGAAACGTTACACTAAGTAGAAGAAGCCAATCACAATGTAAGCCACATATTGTATGATTCCATTTAAATGAAACTTTCCAAACTGGCAAATTTATGGTGACGAAGAGTAAATTAATAGTTGCTCAGGGCTGGGGGCCAAGTGGCAAAGGAAAGGGAATTAGTGGGTATATGTTTCTTTCAAGGGGGGATAAAACGCTCTAAACTTAGATTGGGGCAGTGGTTGCACAATTCCATGAATACACTAAGAATATTGCATAATACTTGTTAAATGGGTGAATTATGGGTGTGTGAATTATATCTCAAGAAGATAGTTTTTTTTTTTAAAAAAGGAGACAGTTTTTGAAAATGCAATTCATTCTGGCTATTTTATTTTGTAAAAATGTTTTGGCTGAGTTTCAGTCATTTGGTATCAGCCATTCTTCAACATGTGAGGGACTTCAGTGAATATAAACAGCAGACACTGCATTTTCCTCCCTTTTTGCCCACATAGGTTTATTTTTCATACACCCATATGAAAAGCATCTAACCTAGTGCTCTGTGTGCCATGTAGGTTTCAAAGCTAAGCTTTAGGGAAAACTTTGCTTCTATTAAGGATACACTGTGTTTTCTCTTCCACTCAGAGCTCAGTTTTTAGTCTTAGTATTTTCTTTTCCTCTTTAACTGTTTGATCACAGCTAACTTCAAGAGAATCTGGAAAAATGCAGTCTAGCTGTGGGCCCAGAAAGGAAAGAAACCAGGTTATGGTGAGCAGTTGTCTGTCTTTGCTATAAACACCTACTTTATACACAGTGTTGACTTGGGGTTTAAATAGACCTCGTACTAAGGCACTCAGCACATCGCCTATGGTATTTACAGTATTTAACAAATGGTAGCTTGCATTATTGTTTGTATATTCCTTCATAATATTTGACCTCATGCTAAGCATATGGTAGGTAAGTACTCATTTGACCATTACATCAATAGCCTCTCCATCCTGAGCTCATGTTAATTGCCTTTTCTAGGCACTCTCCAATATATTCTGAATTTTTTCCAACTGCAGAGAGAAGAATGGCGTCAGTATGCCAATGAAAATTTCATCAAAGGTTTTTTTCCCCTTACCCTCTACAAAGGGATAATAATATTTCGGTCGTGTTTGCAGTAATTTTTCTGATTTACCATTTTGTCCCTCTGTGGCGCATTGTGGGAAAATGTATCATGATTCCTGATCCTTTCCTATGTAGCTTGTAAGTGTAGTTTGAATTATTGTTCCCTTAGAAGGTTAATTATGAAGTTGCTTTTAGTTTCATTCCCAAATATCATAAGTCAAATAGAATGCTTATATGAACTTTTAATTAGCTTGCTCTCCATTGAATTTCATTGGTAGTTAACTACTGTGATTATATAACTTTTACTAATTACATACAGAATATGTTACTGTATAGCTGATATCAGCACCATTCAGTTTGACCTGCTCTGTGAATGCATCTATTATATATAATTCGCTGCTGCTGCCTCACATTTTGTATTTACAATCTGCCTGGCTTTAATTTAATTTCAAAGGCCATGGTCTTTTCATTTTTGTCATTATCTCTTCTTTGACCTCCAAATGCCATTTGCATTCTAATTTTACATGGAAGTGAATGAAGCCCATTATGGCATTGCCCACTGCTTCTTTCTTCTTTCCCTATTACTTGGAGCATGAACACGTCAAGGTCAGTGTGAGCATATTGAGACTATTTTTATCAGAAGACAAGAATCTCTACTAGAAGATAATACTGTTACGGAATAATGAAGATCTTCTGGTCTAACAAAAAACAGAAATGATTTTCTTTGAAGAGCCAAAATAAGAAGGAAGTCCTTCATGTCACTTCAAGCTCTCAATTATGCTCATGATTTTTTGAAAAGGGTCTGTGCTGCTTCATATAAGCCAAGTTCATGTTTTACAATGACAAATGTTTATTACTCCCTCACATCACATGTCCATGGTGGGTGGGCTGCGGCGGCTTCCCATCATCAGGAATCTGGGACTCAGGCTGAAGGATCAGCGTCTATCTGTGGGTCTCATGGAAAACCACATTTCTTCCAACCACACTCAGCAAATACAGTGGTCAAGCCGACCTCAGTGGGGCAAAGTCTGTACAAAAGAGGCAGGAAGGGTTTTGAACAATAATGCAATCTATTACAGCATGGATACACACATACATGTATATATACATATAAATATATATATACACACATAAATATATATATATATACACACACACACACACACACATAGAGTATGCCATATACAGAAAATTTATAGTTCTGTTAGTCCTTTACATTTTAATTAATAATTGATTAGGGGCGCCTCGGTGGCTCAGTCGGTTGAGCGTCCGACTTCGGCTCAGGTCATGATCTCATGGTCCATGAGTTCCAGCCCCGCGTTGGGCTCTGTGCTGATGGCTCAGAGCCTGGAGCCTGTTTCAGATTCTGTGTTTCCCTCTCTCTCTGACCCTCCCCGTTCATGCTCTGTCTCTCTCTGTCTCAAAAATAAATAAACGTTAAAAAAAATTTTTAAAAAAATAATTGATTAGTAGTTATTTAATTATCTTTGATTATTTGGTTCTTTTTGCCTAACACATTGAGAATATTTTCTCCTGTCCATAAACAGTCTTCTGCAATGTGACTTTAAATGGCCATATGTTATTTCATAGGATGGTTATATATCATTTACTTAACCATTCCCCTTTTGATGGATATTGAGGTTGCTTTGTTTATGATAGTATTCAATAAACAGATTCCCTACCTAGAAAACATGAGAAGAGAGAGTTTACACGTCTCTAACAAAATGAGAAAAGTAATGAACTTCTCTAAGAAGCTGATGATCTTTGGCTTTGCTTTAGCCAAAGTCTTCAAGGCACTGGATTTTACTTGAGATTAGCTGACTTCAACTTGTCCCTATGAAGAAACAGAGTACTCGTTGCCTGCCTCTCTCCACTTTGGACGACTAAGTTTCTTTCCTTGAATGGAAGCAAAGTGGAAGCTCTCCATGGCAGAGAAGGTTGGCTATCTACCAGACATTCCTGTCTGTCCTCCGCTGTCCGTAGGATAGTGTTGTTACTGGAAAGGAGCTGCTAGCCAGAGGCTGCACTTCTCAGCTCTCTGGCATCTCCACGGGGTCTTGTGTGACTGGTTCTCATCAGTGGAATGTGACCAAGTGACATGTGTCACTGCCAGACAAGGAGGTTGAAACATGCTGCCCTCTCCCCTTCTCTCCTCTTCTGCTTGTGATAATGAGGCCCCAGGGAAAGACTGAGCCACAAGAGGAGGGGGGCCTAGGTCCTTGACTCATTACAAGGTGGAAAACTAGTCCATTGACTGGGAACACCAACCTTGAACTGGTATATGTGATTAAGCCACTGAAATGCTGGGGTTTATTCATTAGAGAACTAGCATTGCCCCAACCAATATGACCACATATTGGTTAAGTGGGTATGAAAATTTAAGGGAATGCCATTGAGCACTCATCCTGTGCCCTTCTAGGCACAAAAAAGAGAACGAGGAATAATCAGGTTACAAAATGTGAGTGTGATGTTTGTACTAATTTGTCCTCTAGGAATTGTGACGCTGCCCCTCATGAATATTTGGTCAGTAAACACTCTCTAGGGAAATCAGTCTCCTCAATCACCAGAGTCTTCTATCAGATTTTCAACTAAGGTTACCTATAAAATCATCACATTCGTTTGAACTGGAAAAATGGTAACCATAATACAGTTATTAAGAGTGGGGCTTTAGGGGCGCCTGGGTGGCTTGGTCGGTTGAGTGTCCAACTTCGGCTCAGGTCATGATCTCCCAGTCCGTGGGTTCGAGCTCCATGTTGGGCTGACAGCTCAGAGCCTGGAGCCTGCTTTGGATTCTGTGTCTCCTTCTCTCTCTGCCCCTCCCCTGCTCATTCTCCCTCCCTCCCTCCCTCTCTCTGTCTCTCTCTCCCCCCCCCCTTCTCTCTTAAACACAAATAAACACTTAAAAATTTTTTTTAAATGGGGCTTCAGAGCTAAACCGACCCGTATTCAAATCCCAGCTCACTCATGGACTAGCCCACAGCTAACCCTCCGGGAACAATAGCCAGAAACCAAAGTGCATTACTGATGTGCGGAGAAAACCTCTGCTGCCCTGGGCAGTGATGCCACAGGTTGCTCCGCTGACATGTCCGTGCCGGAAACCCAACTATCCTGCAATTGCTCCTGCTACCGGCATCAGAGCCACCATGGCCCCCAGATCATCCCTTTCTGGCTGTCATATCTGCCAGCACCTCCAGAGAGGGTGTGTCCGTTAATGTCCCTAGGGAGGAAGCACACACCAGGACAGAATTGGAAGTGAAAGATACTTGTCGCATACTACGCGTCTGGGGTGCTCGCTTGTCCAGGAAGAGAGCAGACACAGAATTGAATATGAGAGAGGCTGACGTCTACGAGGAGACAAAAGCCCCAAACAGGGGTTTCAGCTCCATATTTATTGAGCGCTCAAGATCTTACACACACGGTGAACGTGAAGAAAACAATCAGATAGTAATCAACTTGTGTGTGTAAGAAGCAAAGGGTCTAGGGGACAAGCGGAGTTTGTGATCAAAATACAATAGTACATTGGTGTCAGATGGAAAGTAATTCCCTGCAGGTGATATAACAAGCTACTCATGATTCCATTGTAATATCTCGCTAGCTAACCCCGGGCGCTTTTGCCCCGTGGTGGTGGCTTTCCAACCTAAGCTTTTTTCTAACCCATTTACATAAATAGAACCTATTTCCCCATAGATATTTATGAGGGAAATACTCATGAAAAACAACAGGGGAGGGAGCAGGGGTAGGCAGAGAGAGCCTTCAGAGGGTGATGCAGGTCTGACACTCAGGAAAAGAGAGCGGGTGGGAGGGAGGATGGGGTGAGAAGAACCTAAGACTGCAGTGACCGCTGCGAAAGTCTCAGCCGGATGGAATAGGAGCCTGTTTCAGGATCCTGCATGGGAGAGGAATAGCCCAGCCCCCCTGTACACCCCTTTTCCCCTCTGTTGAATGGAGTTGCTTGGTTAGAGACATGGAATCAATACGTCAGTGGATGCCAGAGGCTGTCTGCTAATTGTACTCCTCACAGCAAGATTCTCTTGAAGGGTGATCTGAGGGGCACATTTCCCTGCTGCCAAAGAAGCGCTCCCATCTTTTCCTCTGGCATCACTGGCTCCTAAGTCAAAGTCTGATTGATGGAGATTAGACCACGTGCCCTTACCGCAAGGAAGCCCAGGGGAGCAAGTGACTGGCATTTTCAGCACCAAAGGAGGAAAGAGTCTTCTTGGATATTGGTCAAAACAAATGAGTGTAAAATATGCAAAGCACTTTGCCCAGTGCCTGGTGTGTAACAGACCCTGGATGGGTGGAAGCTGATTTCCTCACTAACCACACCAAGGATGTCAGGGAAGGTGATGGGAGGATTCGTTGTTAAATCAGTCTCTCCCCGGCTCAGGTCTTGACTCCAGCCTTCCAATGAAATTAGGCAAGTGAGTTAACCTTCCGGAGCATCAGTTTCCTCATCTGTAAAGCGTCCTTTGCAGAGTCATTGGGAAGATTTGCGTTACTATATGGAAAATGATTGGCCCAAGTAGGCTCTGAGAAAAGAGCAATGCTACAGTTACTTTGTAGTGAACAGAGAAAGGAGCACCAAAATTAGAGTATACACTCTGGGGGGGTGGGCACTCTGCCATGTTCATCCTTGGAGGCCTGGCACTCAGTATGAACCGCGGCATATGCCAGGCCCTCAACAGACACTTGTTGATGAATGAATGGATAAAACTATTTTTTCTTACGGATAGATAACAAAGACAAAGCTACATAAATCATTTTAAACTCGGATTTTATTTTGCAGATTATTCCTCTCTGATAATGTCTTCCCTTCTTATTTTTTCCCAACATTCTCACATTCAATCCAACCTCTCCAAAGAGCATAGGAATTATATAGTCAAATCATTTTATTTCATTAATTTGATCTTTATTCTTATCAAAGTAATAGCATATATGGTTTTAAGAGTCACATAGTAAGGACAAAAGATCTTTCCCCTGGTGCACCCCTCCCCACCCTTGATCCGCATCCCTCAGAAGCAACCAGTTTCAACTCCTTAGCTAGTTTTTTTGGTATTTACTTTCCTGTTTCTATTTCTTGATTTTTTAGAAAAATATTGGACACTGTTAATTTTTTTATTGTAGAACATGGGGGCTTAAATCTCTTCTCCCTATGCACATAGACACATACACACACACACACACACACACACACACACACACATAATTCTTACCTTTTATCCAGTACAGTTGTTACAGTGATTTCACAAACTTTTCATAAGTTAGCAGTGTGTTTGTTGTATTAGGATCATGTCACTGATGAGCCTTGCAGAATACTGCAATTCTATTTTATTTCTCCTATAGTTGTTGTGTCCTCTTTAGTTTATAATTGATTTAATTTTTTTTTCATTTACTTACCTGTGACAACCACAGATACATTCCCAAACTATCCCCAGAGTTGTAAAACTTCCTGATAGTCAAACCCATGAGATATCCTACCAGTTCCCTTCTTCCCCTGGAATCATCTCTCCTGGTTCCCTCCACTCTTCTGCTCCAGTCATGGCAGGCTGCCTTCCAGGCTTCTCCGGGGCTCTTGTCCCAGAGCTTCCCATCAGCGCCATGGGAGATACTCCTTTTACCTCTCTTCTGTGTTGGACTCCCTGTTCCCAGGATTCCATGTCTTCCTCTTGACTGGTTTACTCCAGTGACTTCCTGAGAAAGAGGACATAGAAAGCACGTAGGTTTTTTGAGGCTTTATCTGCAAATGTTATTATCCACCCTGCCAGTACAATCCCCTGAGATTGAGAAATTATCACAATAGGAAACATATCATTGCAATGATTCATCCCAAGGCTTGACCAAAAATGGCACAAATTCCAAAATAGCAGTGACTTCAACAAGTTGGGGTTTTGTCTGTCTCCATGAATGTCAGCATCAGTAACCCTGGGTTCATTTGATGGCTCCACAGTCATCAGGACCCTAGGCTCTATCTTGTAGCTCACCATCCTCAATGGGCAGATCCCACTTCATGACCCAGGATAAATGCTTCCGCTCCAGACTTCATATGCTCAGTCAAGCCAACAAGAATAAGGAAAGAGGAGAAGGAGAAGGAGAAACAATGGCCCTTGAAGGACATTCCCTCAAAGTTGCACCCACTGCTTCTGCTTACATCTCATTGACCAGAACTCCATCATATGATTGCATTGACATTCTTTGCTTATTTTACCCTGGTTTTTCACTTTATTCTTACACAGATTTTGTTATACTTTATGTCTGCATCATGATTGTTATTGTATTTTAAGGACATGGTGTGAAGTAAACATGCATCTTAATTTTTATGACGTTTATAGCTTCAATTTGCAACCCAGATGCTGGGTCTCACCAACCAGCGCTTCTGTTTGATAAGTTATACCCAATTTGAAGCACAATATCAGCACCACCCACAGATGAAAACCCATCCCACAGATTAATGACTTTTGAAGGCTGGCCTGTTGTCTTCCATGGGAATTCTGTCCGTGTTGGTGGCTTTAGGCTTCGGAATTAGTTAGCTTCATTGGTGGTGGATGTCACACAATGTAAGGCAGGGAAATGGTGCATGTCTCCCACCTTGCAGAAGAAAGTGCTTTGCACTGGGAAAAATGACCACATGAAAAGAAGGGCAGAGAAGAAAGAACAGTCTTGGCAAGTGTTCAAGTCCCTCATTCTACGTTTCTAAGATCCAGCTGCATGTATGGCCTTCCCATAGTTTGCTTGTTCAATGCGTCCATGGAACCTGTTAGACAATAAATCCTCCCATTTGCCGAAGCCAGCATGATTCAGGTTTCTGTCACCTGAAAACATAATAATCTTGACTAGCTCATATTCAAACAAAATACCTTCTTGTAATTGCAACAGAGCTTTCTCATTGTGCACGCTAGTTTCCTGGGGAGAGGTTAGGGAGTGATGGATAGGGGATACAAAGTTTCTTTTCGGGGTGATGAAAATGTTCCAGAACTGGGGGGGGGGGGGGGGGTGATGGTTGCACAACTCTACGAATACACAGAAAGCCATGGAATCATATATTTTAAATAGGGGAATTTTAGGGTATGTGAACTGTATCTCAATAAAGTTGTTTTTAAAAACCAGTATAACTTGTAGAATTTCATTCTGTGCCTATCAAATAGTTAGCAATGGATGCTCGTTATATCTACCTGGAGCCAGTTTACACTCACTCACTCTTACACCTGTAAGATTACGATCATCCCCACAGGACCCAAGGCAGGTTGTGTTCCTGCAACAGCAGAGCAGGAAGTGCCCCTTCTCAGAGACCAGCAGAAACAATTACTGTGGCCTGGGACACGGGGGTTTCTCGAAGAGTTGAAAGGAAATCAGTCACGTTGGCCAAAGTAAAGAAGATCTGCCTGAGTGAACATTTTCAATACAGTAAAAATACAATGAGAAAGTCTTGAGAAATAATGAGTTCACAATGCAATATAAGCATTAGGTTTTCTTTCAATGAAACTTATCATCAAGAGCACTATTTTAGCACAGGTCACAAAGAAGACTTACTTAGGAGACAGGCCTGGAAAGTCAAGAATACATTTTATACATTAAAAAAATGTTTTTTGATGTTTATTTATGTTTTGAGAGAGAGAGAGAGAGAGAGAGAGAGAGAGAGGGACAGGGTGTGAGCGGGGGAGGGGCAGAGAGAGAAGGAGACATAGAATCTGAAGCAGGATCCAGGCTCTGAGCTGTCAGCACAGAGCCTGACGCGGGGCTTGAACTCATGGAACACAAGATCATGACCTGAGCCGAAGTCAGACACTCAACCGACTGAGCCACCCAGGCACCCCATTTTATACATTTTCACTTATTCATTCTAGCATTTCCTGGAAGCCCTCTGTGTGGGAGGGGATGTCGTCATCCCCGAGTGCACAGAGGGCATCAAGACATAGTCCTGCAAGGGAGGAGCTCATGGTCCAGTGGTCGAGTGGAATTGCTCAAGGAATTGCTCAAGTACTAACAGCCCAGGATGGAAAGTGCTGCAAATCCTCACAGAACGGAGTAGGCCTGCAGGCCCTTGGAGGCATGGCTGTTAGAGTCTATTTACTTGTAGCATAATGTGATGTTCATTTCCATGCCTGAGCCTCCATTTGCCCACCTACAAAGGTGAGCTCCCTTGGAAGACTGTGACCCAAAATAATAAATTTCCAGAAAGAGTTACCTAGTATTAGTATTGTCCAATTTGGATATCATATATTCATCCAATAAATATTTGTTGAACATCTATTGAGCTGTGCTTCTCAAACTGGAATAAACAACAGGGCTGAGCAGCAGTGTATCAGAGAATATGGAGACTCGGCAATTCAATACCACATGTCTTTCATGACATGTAAGCATTTCATCACATTTTTATGTTAAAATAGATGTGGATATACTACAGAGAAGGATGCAGAATGCTTATGAAGTTTCAGGATAGAGCACTTGAGGCTCATAGTAGATTTCTTTGTCGTGTGTCTTTGCTGGAGGAGAATCCGCTCCAGAATTTGCTCCAGAATTTGCTGGGGGAGGAAGGAGGTTTGTCCATTCTTTTCTGCCATTAACTGAACACCAGTTGTTAAATAAGCATCTCGGGAGATGCAAAATAACATCCCTGCAAGAGTATGTAACCTGAGCTGAAACAAAACACTTGAACAAATGAATCAAATAGAAATCCATAGGTGTGTCTTTTGAGAAGTGTAAGAGATCGCTTCTGTGTCTGTGAAATCACTTATTAGTAGACTCCTACACAACAGAACTATGAAAAAAACAATTCAGGGGCCCCACTAGAGAAACTTCAAGAAGAAAATGAAGTTCAAACAGGTAGCTCATTAAGGAAACAGATTTAAGTAGAGAAAACAAAGCGTCCTCCTCACATAGAGCAAAATCTCACATTGCTAGGGTGATCAAGGCAGATGGGCTTGCAGGTAGGAAGGGGATTCCAAAAGGCAGGGATTGGGAGAAGCCCATTCCAGGTAAGCAGAATGACATCTAGAAAAGGGGCAAAGTCAGGAAAAGCAAAGTTGTATATGGAATTCAGGGAGTGATCAGTAGATCTAAAACAGAAGTTTCACCAAGCATGCCAGCACAGTCTAACGAAGAAACCTTGAACCCAAAGATGAAGAATGTGAAATGTACCTGCCACTGAACACAGGCTCAAATGAAGTTTGCTGACTTGCGTGAAAAGGACTAGACAGATGTGATACTGTACTCCACTGCTCCCTGGCAAGTTAAAACACGTTCAGGACCAGAATCAACCTGAAATAGTTCCAGTTTGTTGTAGATTCTGGGTCTGGAGTTCTTTCTTGTCCAGCAAGAAAGCGGGACGCAGGACTAAAAATGCTAGAGAGGCTAATGTCCGGGGGAAGACAAGAGCCCCGAGTAAGGGTTCTTGCTCCATTTTTATTAGGATCAGAAGGCTTACAAACATGGTGATGGATGTGCACAAAGAGACAATGAAATCGGGAACATTAAGTCATGGGCGTCAGGGAAAGGGGGTTTTGAAGATAAGTGGTGTTAGGGGTTTGGGTCAATACAAAACAAAATAGGGCAGAAGGTTGTTTAGAGCAGATGTGAGGCACCACCTCTGTTTACCTAAACTGGCCTAGGGAACAAGAAAGAGAGCATGCTACCTCAGGGTCAACAGGGCACCTATCTTTTGCTAATTAGCTCCACTCTGGGCAACTGTCTATAGCCCTATTTACCTGTTTACCTAATTTGGTCATTCCTTCCTGGGAAAGCAGCTTTCTTCTATAGTACTAAGTTGGGGGGGGGGGGCATTTCCACCCTGAATACCTAATCTTGTTTACCTCATATACCTACTGGACATATACCTTGTCCTACTGGGGCCTTTACCCCGCCTTACCTAATCTTATTTACCTAATCTTGTTTACCCAAACTTGGGTGTGAACATCCTATGGCTTTCTAATTCTTTATGCCTTAGTAACCCATTGGTTGCAGGCTCAGGGAATTCCTAAACTTATTCCTCACACCAGTTAGCTTCCTCCTCCTTTTCTCTCATCTCCTGTCTATTTTCTCCCATTCTAACACACACAGAGAAAATATTTTGCAACACTGCCCACACCATTAGCTTCATCATACACAGTTATGCCCAGGAGTAGCCCTGATGGCTCATCCAGAGAAAGAATAGCTTGTGCTGGTGGATAAAGGGGGAAAGAGTTGGGCTTGCTCAGTTTGGGGTGAATGTTACCCATGCAAATTTGTCATTTTTACATCTTCATAGTTTCTAGATTGTCCACACACCTTGGGAAGGAACTCTATCTTGATTAATGTAGTTCCCTGTGTCTTGGCACATGGTGTGGAGGTTTGAAGGAATCAATAAATAGCACCATTTTTCCCCACCCAATACCTAAACCAACTGAGAAATACAAAGGAAACAAGCAGATGGAGATTTAAAAATTAACGGCTTAATTACAGGTAAAAAGCTGAATGGGAGCATGTGGTTTAGATTGGCAACAACCCTAGATGTCTTAATAACAATGAAAGAAGTAGGCAGACTCACCCACACAGCTACAAAGCACCCTAGGAAACCACAGGTCTCTACCCACCGGGCAAACCCTTCATTGGGTGGCCAGTTGCAGAACAGAGCACCTGCTTTCTGCAGATTGATTCCAGAGAGAAAGGGAGGAGGAAGGACTGAGTATTGTATGCTAGGAACTCCTTCCCAAATCAATAGCACCTTGGAAACATTTGAGCAGGATGCATGAGAAGCAAGATGTGTTGCCTATTAGGTGTCCTGAGGGGCCAAGAAGTCCCTCCCCCAATATGTGGCATTATGAACCATGTGTGCACTGGATTGCCTATGTGATGGGGAACTTACCAAGGTCAACTTGAAATAAGAGGTCCATTGAACAGAGGTGCTCAGTTATTCTAGCTGATCCTCTCTGGTGATGGAAGCTTCAGTGCACCTTCTTGTCCTCAGGAAAGTAATCTGATCATATGATATACATTGTCCAGGTGGCATTGGAGGAGGGCAAAGGGTGCATCAGAAAGAATGAACCCCGGCACTGCAACTCCCAGAGATCTCTAGAGTGCAAAGCAGGTTGCTGGAGAGAGATGAAATGAATTTGCACAATGAGCCCAGGACCTTCTGGGAGAGAATAAATCAAGGATCCAACATTTTGGCTATTTCAGAATAAATTCTGAAATCCAACATTGCTTTCAGAAATCCAAAGCCTTTGTATCCAAAATCTATAAAGAACTTATCAAACTCAACACCCAAAAAACAAACAAGCCAGTTAAGAAATGGGCAGAAGACATGAATAGACACTCCTCCAGAGAAGATATACGGATGGCTAACAGACACATGAAAAGATGCTTAACATGACTCATCATCAGGGAGATACAAACCAAAACCATGATGAGATACCACCTCACACCTGTCAGTATGGCTTAAATTAACAACTCAAGAAAGAACAGGTGTTGGCAAGGATGCAGAGAAAGGGGAACCCTCTTGCACTGTTGGTGGAAATGCAAACTGGTGCAGCCACTCTGGAGAACAGTATGGAGATTCCTCAAAAAAACTGAAACCAGAACTACCCTATAATCCAATAATTGCACTATTAGGTATTTACCCAAAGGATACAAAGACATAGATTCAAAGGGTTGAACACCCACCCCAATGTTTATAGTAGCACTGTCAACAATAGCCAAACTATGGAGAGAGCCCAAACGTCCATTGACTGATGAATGGATAAAGAAGATGCAGTATATATATAAAAGGAATATTACTCATCCATCAAAAATAATGAAATATTGCCATTTGCAATGACACGGATGGAGCTAGAATGTACTTTGCTAAACGAAATAAGTCAATCAGAGGAAGACAAATCCCATATGATTTTACTCATATGTGGAATTTAAGAAACGAAACAGATGATTATTATGGGAAGGTGAGGGGAGAAGAGAGGGAAACAAACCACATGAGATTCTTAACAATAGAGAACAAACGGAGCTGATGGAGGGAGGTGGGTGGGAGATGGACTAGATGGGTGATGGGGATTAAGGAGGACACATGTTGGGATGAGCACTGGGTGTCGTATGTAAGTGATGAAGCACTGAATTCTCATCCTCAAACCAATATTGCACTATATGTAAACTAACTAAAATTTAAATTTAAAAAAAAGAAAGAAGAAATCTGAAGATTTGCAAACTGGCTGGGTGAGGTGGAAACAGCATCAATCTTTCTAAGAGACAATACAACTTGGGAATGCAAAGCCAATTAAAGCAAAAGACTTTTATCTTTTATTTATTTTCAAAACAGCATTTTCCCCTAGAAGTCTCATTATTTTTCAACAATACAAAAGAAAGTCTAATGAGACAATGATGTTTTGCTAGTACTGCTAATACTATATATGTATATATTTATTATTTATATATATATATATATATATATATATATATATATATATATAAAACATTCATTGGACAATATAAGTCACTAGTAATCACCATGGAACTGGGCTATAAGTAAATTGTGTACTATAACAGAAGAATCTATAATATTAAGATTGTGACTAAAGCAAATGTTTAGACCACTTATTATAAACAAAATGTTCAAGCTTAGTAGCACACAAATAAGAAATGATCCCCCTAATTATAAATAATTACTGCAAGTTCATTTTTGAGAAAAAGGTCTGATTTGTTCTCTTCTTAGAAACAGCTCAGTGTATGTGTATTTATGTACATCAAGTTCACAGAGTTTTTGAGTTATAAAGGATCTTAGAAATCATCTAGTTATTTAGTTCAGCGGATACCCAAGTACTCTCACTTTACAGACGAGTAAAGTCACTTTACAGATGAATCAAGGTCAAGTTGTTTCAGGGACAAAACCAGGCCAGTCTCTTATTTTCTAGCCTATACCTTAAAATGTGTATTTTTTTTTAATTTTTTTTTTAACATTTATTTATTTTTTGAGACACAGAGAGACAGAGCATGAACGGGGGAGGGTCAGAGAGAGGGAGACACAGAATCTGAAACAGGCTCCAGGCTCTGAGCTGTCAGCACAGAGCCCGACGCGGGGCTCGAACTCACTGACTGCAAGATCATGACCTGAGCCGAAGTCGGCCGCTTAACCGACTGAGCCACCCAGGCGCCCCTTAAAATGTGTATTTAAAAATATTTCCTATTTCTGAATTTTCTCTACTTTAGCATGACTTTCCATCTACCTGATCTAAATTATAAAGCAGTTTTCTGCACAGACAGGAACCGCAGAACAGAATCAGGAAGTGACACAAAGCTGTCCACACACCGCGGCACTTCCTGGGAACAGAAGTAATTACAGTAAGGTGTGGAGATTTCCAGTGGACCCAGTGACCCCTGCAAAGGGCCCCAGCAATGTGCTCTCATGAGCATACGTTTACATACAATTTGCAAAAATAAACTATTTTTTAACGTTTATTTATTTTTGAGACAGAGAGAGACAGAGCATGAACAGGGGAGGGGCAGAGAGAGAGGGAGACACAGAATCGGAAGCAGGCTCCAGGCTCTGAGCCGTCAGCCCAGAGCCCGATGCGGGGCTCGAACTCACGGACCACGAGATCGTGACCTGAGCTGAAGTCGGACACTTAACCGACTGAGCCACCCAGGCGTCCCAAAGATAAACTATTTTAACCACAGTTGGTGCAGACAGCCCACTTTCCACTCCAACTTCCTGTCTGTCACATTTCCCTGCTGCAAGGGTATTAGAGCATCTGCAAGAAATTTTGGGATCCCGCTAAGGAGGAATTGAGTGGGGAATATGTCGTGTCACTTGCAATTTGGAAAGTGTTTTGGAAAGTTTCAGTAAAATGAGTAAGACACAACAGATATCATTGGACTTCTTATTTATTAAAGAACCAGAAGAAAAAAACTGTCTAGCTTTATTGAGGTGTAATTGACAGATAAAGCTACATAAATTTAAGGTATACAGTGTGATGGATTGATATATGTAGATGTTGTGAAATGATTGCCCCAATAAATAAAGTTACTTAACATATCCCTCACCTCACATAGTTTTTCTTTTGAAAGAAAATTCAGATTAAAAATTTAGAAGAATATGAAACAAAACTGGTTACTATGAAGAATGAAATCAATGGAAATTAGTCTGACATTGAGAAGCAAACTTGTGACAAAAAATTCTTTTCAGATCATACCAAAAGCAGTAATTCATCAAGAGAAAAAGGTAAATTTCAAATAGAAGTAATATATAGGTTTTCAGATCGTTTAACAATCCCACAAATGAAGAGGAACAGAACCATATGTGAATTGGAAAGATATTTAAATTTCTTGCTAACTTGTCATGAAAGAGTGGCATCTGAAAAGATCAGAAATCACAGTATACTCCCAAAAGGAAAGGCAGAGGATCTGAGGTGGGCTCTATGCTGACAGCAAAGAATTGGACACCGGGCTCGAATTCACGAACTGTGAAATCATGACCCGAGCCGAAATCAGATGCTTAATTGACTGAGCCATACAGGCGCCCGCAACAGTATTTTAAATTAGACACTGCACTGGGGTGCCTGGGCGGCTCAGTCGATTGAGTATCCAAATTCGGCTCAGGTCATGAACTCGTGAATTCATGCCCCACGCCGGGCTCTGTGCTGACAGCTCGGAGCCTGGAGCCTGCTTCAGATTCTGTGTCTCCCTCTCTCTCTGCCCCTCCCTCGCTTGTGCTCTGTCTCTCTCTTTCTCTCTCAAAAATAAATAGCCATTTTTAAATTTTTAGATTAGACACTGTACAAGAAAGCTAGAAAATTTCCTGAAATCATATAACAGATATATGAATGACAGACTTCCCCAGATTTGACCACAAACCTCAATGTATACATGACATTACAAATGAATTGTGAAGCTGAGGAAAATTCTTCTCAACTGTCAGTAGTAAACAAATGTCATTGAGCCATGATGGAAGAAAATGTGAATTATCTTTCTACTCTCACAGAGAAAATATTACAAAATCATTTTTTATGAAGAGACAAATAATTGTTTACATGTCGGGGAAAAGTGTTAAGAGAGGTGTGTGAGACAGTTAATAAAAAAAATACTTTCTTTTTCTGGATTGTGTGATGTTTGTAGTAGTTGTCCACTTTTTGAGATTTGTAACTTGTGATCATTTCTCATTTTAAGATACTCTCTTCCATATCTGATTTTGTATTTGCAATTGTGGATTCTTTCATCTTGAAGAGGGTCCCTCAAATTGAATGAGCTACAGGTCTCACAAAACCAGGACCTGGCCCTGGATTTAAATTTAAATGGTAATAGGGGCACCTGGGTGGCTCAGTCGGTTAAGGGCCTTAGTTCAGCTCAGGTCATGATCTCTTGGGTTCAAGCCCCGCATTCGGCTCTGCGCTGACAGCTCAGAGCCTGGAGCCTGCTTCAGATTCTGTGTCTCCCTCTCTCTCTGTGCCCCTTCCCCACTCATGCTCTGTCTCTCTCTCTCTCTGTCCCCAAAATAAAAACATTAAAAAAATTTTTTAATAAAACAAATTTTAATGGCAATGTATTTTCTTAATAGGAAGAAATGAGGGCCTCTTTTTGCAACCTTTGGGGAGCCCTCAGAAGCCCAACCCCGCAGTCCTGGGACCGTAAGTTGGACTGGGCCTTGACCAGCAGGTGGCAGTGAGGGAGAGCAATTCCAAATAACCTCAGCTGCCATCAAAAATAGCTGAAAGGTAACAGGTTATTTTTTGCATACTGCCTGGTACCAGATGTTTCCACTTTGGTGCTTCGGAGTATTTTAGAGGAAGAATTTTTAAGAAAGATACCAAGCATAAATATAGCCTCCCTAACCAGTTAAAATATACCAAAACAATAATATATTTAATAGCATGTAGACCCCCTCCCCCCGCCGTGTTATAATTATTTTGTTATACCACGATGAGCACCGTGCTTCAGAGTTTTACTATACCCCGACTAGTTTCTCCTAAAAGGTGTCTTCTTCCTCATTACCCTGCAGGAGAAGCCGCTGTTTTTCCACTTAAGAACGGCCTCTTCTAATCTGGAAAAGCAAATACTAATTTACAGCGTCTGTTACACGCAAAGCTCAGAGAACTTCGTGTTGATGAAAAACAGCCAAAGCGACCATAGCAGCAGCATAGGCTGGCGGCAGGTGGGAAGACTGTGGTCAGTTGAACCCCAGGGTTCTTTCCAGCGCTGACACCCCAGATCCTTAGCATAACAATTAACAGTCGCAGGAGAATACTTCCATGGGGCTGGCTCCGTGCCAGGCATTGTTCCAGGTCATTCACAGTGTTTATTCAGTTTAAATAATGCTCCAACAATCCTATCAGGTGGTCCTGTTATTACTCTTGTTTTCAGATGAGGAAACGGGGCCACAGTGAGGTTAAATATGTTGCCTTCTGCCACACGCCACGCAGGAAGTACCGGGTAGGGCTGGGTTCTGAGCCTAGACAGGCTGCTTCACGAATTGAGGCACTTCAGCCACCTGCTACTGCCTCTGCTACAAATCCGGTCCTATTCGTATCCCTTCCAAAGAGAATGTCATTGTAAAATAGTCAGCAGGACATCCCCCTAAAACAGTAATATTGCCATATTCCCGTCTCTTACCAATGCTACAGAGGACGCTGCTGCTCAGTCTCATCCCCACCCCCCCCCCTCCATGCTCAGAAACCTGCATCGCCCAGAAGTGGGAGAGAGAGAACTCTACTTGCCTCACGTCTCTTCTGCAGTGACTGCCCCCGCCAGCTGCCAGCTCTGTCTGCAACTCCACACGGCATCTCCCTGGGATTTCTCCCCACGGGGTGCTCCCCTCCGGTTATCCGGAGTCTCTGCTTTCCTAGCTGCGCACCTCTGATAGCCTAAGCGGGTCCCACCGTGCCCGCCGCCTCATCACCCACTCACCCCCTGCTCCTGGACCCGGCTTCGCCCCATCCACTCCTGGGAAGCTGAGATTCCTGAGGTTCCCGAGAACCTTCAATCAGCCCAAACCGGGACCTGCCTCTTCCCTCGGCTCGTGTAACCTGTCTCCCTCCGGGCCTCCTCCCACCGCCCTGCCTTACCCTCCTTAGCCCTGTGTGCTGATTCCTCCTCTGCCTTTTCTTCTCTTCACTTTTCTCTCCACCCCTCTCCCTGACCCTCTCATCCTTCTAACCTCACTGCCGCATGCAGACTGGAGCTGTCTAGCCCTTCCTGGTTCCAGCGGCTCTCCTTTGCTCCTGTCTCTTATTTCCTGCGGTCCCTCCTACATGTCTCTTTAGATGTGTCCCCTGCAAGGGCCCCAATATTATCTTCTGCCCACCAACTGCATTCCTTCTCTCATACCCTGTTTCAGCTAATGGCCTCGTCCCTCACTCAAGCTGGAGATCCCAGCCCCATCTTGCCTCCCTTCCTTTCCCTCAAATCCTGCCCCTTCCCACCCCCCCCACCGGCCACCCTATCCCTTCCCACCCCCCCACCCCCGTCTCCCTGAAATAGACACTGCCAGCAGAGTCACTCTCCTGCTCGAAGATCTTTGGTGGCTTCTCACTGAGGACCGTGTATGTTCCCCAGTATGTCATTTAGCGACGGCTGCAGGCTGGTTCCCGCTCTGGCTCCAGGGCCGGCTCTGTTCCCTCACTTGGGCACCCTCTGTGTCAGTCACACGTGGGCACTTAGCCACACAGCTGGCAAAGAATATAACTGTGGGTCGATATCTAACTGGGGTCGATATAGAACTCCATCACTTCTAGTTACATGACTTTCAAACTATTATTTCATCTTTCTGTGCCTCAGTTTCTTCATCTACACAATGGCTGTGATGATCCTTTTCTAACAAGGATGGCTATTCACTGAACAAATATTTCTAGAGTATCTCCTACATACCAAATGTTACATTCAGAACGCAATAAACATTAGTTCGTTCTCTCTATACCTACTTCCTCTTTACTTTTGTTAACGCAGCACTTTCTACATGAGCAGGAACCCCCCTCCACCATCCTCCAAGGCCAGTCCAATAGTTGTTTGTGACATTGGGACATTCACTGAGGGCTGAGCCTTGCCTTGAGGGCTGGGGGAATACGTGGAACCAGTGTTACACAGTGGGTCTTGTTGGTTTTCTGGTGGGTTCTTTCTCCCTATCAACTGGGAGCTTTTTTGAAAGCAGGAAGGATGCTCTATGTATCTGCATCTGATGCATCTAAATATGTACGTCAATATATTCAGGAGGAAAAAATTACAGTGTTACCTGGTGCTACCAAGACTTTATGACTCTTAGCATGATTCTCTGGAAATTAACTCTCAGTATACTCGTGTTAAAGTGTCTCCAACATCTTCAGACTGCCTTTCATATTGTGCCAAATAACTTCCTGCCTTGATATAATAAAGCCTTCTTAATATGACATATGAAGGACTAGAGAAAATAGGCTTTGATTGAACTGGGTTTGGATTTTCTATTTTTTGTATTAGAAAACAGCTCGTGATGAATTAGAAAATAGGTCATTGTTAATGTGTATTATTTTCAATAAATAGTTTTGAATTAATGATGCTTAACTATACTTGTTTCTGCTAGTATTGGACACATTTCTGATACTTAGGTTTTTTGGTTGTTGTTTTTTGTCTGTCTCTCCTACTGGAATGTACATGTTCAAAAATGTCTATCTTGTTCATTGCTGTATCCCCAGAATCTAAAGCAGTGCTTAATAATATTTGTTGACCAGACGATGAATAATGAATGCATATTCTATTTTAATTTTTAATAGAATATAAATTATTAAAATGTAAAATATGTGCACCAACATATTTAAGAAAGTCATTGAGTTATAGCCAGAGTGATCCAATATTTGTAGATCTCTCCATTTGTATGACCTATTAACACCTGAAGATCTCATGTCTTAATGTCTAGTTGAGTTTCCAACGCATATCCTACAGCCAAACCTTTTCCACACTCCTTTGGAGTCAAATTCCACGCCATTTCTTTCCTCCTTTGAATACACTCTTGTTTCTTTCCTTACTTGAAAGCTTAGGCCATCTCTGTTGTGATCTGCTCAACTTCCTTCTTTTCTATTCCAAAGTTAACTCATCATCAACTTGACTTATGATCTGCTTTCCATGCCTCCCACTGTTTCACCTCTGTACACTTCCTTGTTTCCTAGAATTCTCTTTCCCACTCCATGTGCCTGAATCCTGCTCATTCTTCACTACTTACCTCAGAAACCGTTTTCTCCATGAAGCCTTCTGGGATCTCTCCATCTAGAAGTAACCCACCCCTCATCTGACTTTCCACAGCACTTTATGTACCTTTTCTTTAGGGCATCCTAACAAAAGCAAGACCTACTTTGCGCAGAGCATTGCAGGTGTTGGGAAGGTTAACAGAACATGGCTCCAGGCTGTGAGGAGTTTACTATCTAGGAGTGCAATGCAGTCCAATGAACAACTACGAAGTATTATCATCAAGAATATTTTAGATAGCTTTGAAGAATACAAGCTACCTAAAGCAGGTCTTTGGTTTTCTCAACTTTATATTCCACAGAGCACCTCGTATGGTGTCGTGCACTGAGCAAATGCCTGTTTCTAGGTTATTTAAGAAAATTCTGGCTTTCTGCAAAAAAGGGCTTGCCTGCCTTTCATACAACATTGTCCAGACAGGAAGTTCCCACCATCACTCCCAGAATAAGGTAAGATTTCCTATGATCAGTCAGCAGACCCAGATGAGAAAGCCATGTGCTAAAAAAAGGGATTGTTCCTTTTTTTTTTTTTATTTTTTTTTTTAAATAAGCCTGGAAGGAATGGGGACTGGAGCAGAAAAGGGGAAAGAGGTGAAGGATGTGATCGTTAAGATGTGCTAAGAAGACCTGATGACCTTCCAGCAGGCAGATGGTTATTTTCCATAGAAAAAAGAGGGAAATAAGGAAGGGAGGAGAGAGAGAGAGAGAGAGAGAGAGAGAGAGAGATAGAGAGAGAGAGGGAAAGAGGAAGCAGGAGGGGGCATGGGAGGGAGAGGGTAGGAGAAGGAAGGGAAAGGAAAGGAAGAGAGGAAAAGAGCCACCTTTCTGGGAAGAATGTGTTGTTATGCCCGTCAGAAGCTAATGAGAAGGTTTTGGGTTTTTTAAATAATTTTTTAAGTCCATTTATTTATTGAGAGAGAGTAAGGGAGGAGTAGAGAGAGAGGGAGAGAGAGAGGATCCCAAACAGGCGCCACTGTCAGCACAGATCTCGCGACCCTGAGATCATGATCTGAGCAGAAACCAAGGGCCTTTTAACCTCTTAACCGAATGAGCCACCCAGGAACCCAGAGGTTTTTTTTTTTTTTTCTTTTTAATAAGAAAGATAAATGTTCTTCAAAAACGCTTTCTTAATGTATGCTATAGCATGAATGAAACTTGAAAACATTATACTAAGTGAAAGAAGCCAGTCACAATAGGCCACACATTATATGATTCTATGGGTATGAAATATCCAATATAGGCAAATCCAGAGAGACAGGAAGTAGATTAGCAGTTGGGGGGGAAGGGGAGGAAGGGGGGAGTAACTGCTAAAGGGGTATGGGGGGGTTGGGGGATGGTGAAAACGTTTTGGAATGAGTATTCTTGGTTGTGTTATTTTGTGACTATACCAAAAACAATAACAACAACAAAAAACACGTCACTGAGCTGTACATTTTAAGAGGGTGGATTTTTTTGGCATGTAAAGTATATCTCAATACAACTGTGCTTTTTAAGTAACTATCTTTGACAGTAAGAACTTTAATATCCAGGCAAAGGGACTCTCTCCACCACCCCCCACACCCTCGAAGGCCTTCACCACCTTTCCCTTTATCAAACCCTAAACAGCAGGAATTATCTAGCCAGTTGTAATGCTAATACTTTAAAATTAGGGAGACTTTTTTCTTTCCCCTTGAGAAACCATCCTTAAAGTCTGTAGAGACTCATTCACAAGTCTGTTCGTTTTTAACGGAGATATTTATTGATCTGTTTTGTAAGAATACAAAAATTTGTGGGGCACCTGGGTGGCTCAGTCAGTTAAGCATCTGACTGCGGCTCAGGTTATGATCTCGAGGTCCGTGAGTTGGAGCCCCTGCGTTGAGCTCTGTGCTGACGGCTCAGAGCCCGGAGCCTGCTTTGGATTCTGTGTCTCCCTCTCTCTCTGCCCCTCCCCTGTTCACACTTTCTCTCTCTCTCTCAAAAATAAATAAACATTAAAAAAAAAAAAAAAGAGTTGGTGTGTGTGCACAGGAGGCATGACCTCCAGCCTTAGCTGGGCTGGGCTGATCCCCTGGGTGAGCAATTACCCCTGGAGAAAAAAGACTTAGGTCACTTCCTTCTAGCTACCTCCCCTCCCCACAATTCTCTGTAAAAGGATCTTAACATTTGCCTTCCCCCACAAAAAAAAGCCTAGCCTGATAATCTGGGATTCCTCCAGCCCCACAAGTTTTCCCCATGTTGCTCCCTGCTGCCTAAAATCCCTTTAACTGGAATCGTGCTCTTCACGCACAATTAAGATAAAAAGCTCAATACTGAAAACTTATCATGCCACAGGTCATGGACCAGCCACCATCACTCAGATGGCACAGGAGGTGGCTCAGTGACCATGAACCATCATCTTCCTCTAACCTCTGGTCCTAATCCAGTGTTTCCCAAATCCCACGTGTCATCTTCAGGATGCTGGCTTATCCACCTGTTCTCTTATTTAATTTTTTTTTAAACGTTTTATTTATTTTTGAGACAGGGAGAGACAGAGCATGAACAGGGGAGGGTCAGAGAGAGGGAGACACAGAATCCGAAACAGACTCCAGGCTCTGAGCCGTCAGCCCAGAGCCCGACGCGGGGCTCGAACTCACGGACGGCGAGATCATGACCTGAGCCGAAGTCGGCCACTTAACCGACTGAGCCCCCCAGGCGCCCCTAATTTTTTTTCTTAAAATAACTCATGCTTCTTCTTAATAAGTGTATTTTAAGAGAAGATTTTATATTAGATGCTAGTTTTTTTTTTTTTAATTTTTTTTTTCAACGTTTATTTATTTTTGGGACAGAGAGAGACAGAGCATGAATGGGCGAGGGGCAGAGAGAGAGGGAGACACAGAATCGGAAACAGGCTCCAGGCTCCGAGCCATCAGCCCAGAGCCCGACGCGGGGCTCGAACTCACGGACCGCGAGATCGTGACCTGGCTAAAGTCGGATG
This sequence comes from Lynx canadensis, assembly GCF_007474595.2. Lineage (NCBI taxonomy): Eukaryota > Metazoa > Chordata > Mammalia > Carnivora > Felidae > Lynx > Lynx canadensis. The sequence continues at coordinate 164,778,367 of NC_044306.2, forward strand.
CTTAACCGACTGCGCCAGCCAGGCGCCCCTAGATGCTAGTTTTAAATCACGGTTGAATATAAATATTAACATTTTCCATGTCCGTGTACCTAGGGGGTCATGTAAGGACCATTTAATAATGCAGAGCAGCAGGGGGGCCACGAACAAGCAGCAGAGCTCCTTCGATTCTTACCACCTGAGTGTCCGCCCTGCCCCGCCCACCTAAAATCATCCTGTGCACAGCCACACAGTGCACTTACCATATTTTGGAAACTCTGCGGCTGCCCGTGCTCATGCATTTGCTAATTTAATCTGCCTAAAACACAAATTTGATGTTATTTTCCTGCTCAAAAATATTCAATGCCCACTGCCCCATATTGCCTATAACAGGAAGGCCAAACTGCTTAGCTCTTTGAGTCTGGCATTCAGTGCCTCTCTGATGTGACCACAGCCTGCCTTTAATGTACTCATCTAATGGGTATTTATTTACCAAACACATAAATGTGTCCTTCCAGCTTTATCTTCCACTCCTGTCTTTAGTGGATAAAAAGTGCTACTTTAACATATCTTAGACCCCAGCCACGCTTAAACCCCAGAACATGGCCTTCTCCTTCCCATCTTTGTTCCTTTGCTCATACTATTCCATCCCTCCCCAGTGCTGCTACCACCAGCCATCTCCATCTATCAAAATAATACACAGCTTCGGGACTCAACTCAAATGCTCTCTCATTCATGAGGCCACCCCATGTCCTTCGGGACCACAAATAGTCTCTCCCTCCTCTTCTTTCCCACAGCCTTTGACCATCCACAGGGTGTTAAAATACATCATAGTTACATTCAAGCTAGACGTCACTCCCTTACAAAATGCGTACATTCCTGACAGCAATCTTGCCTGACTGATCCTCCCCTCCCCTCCCCTCCCCAGTGTCTTGTCCAATCCCTTGCATCATTAAATACTGTTTCTTGGAATCAATCTCACATGCAAACTGTCCCCTACCTATTCCATAGTGTGTCAAGTCTAAAAATACAAATTAGCCCTAGCACATATATGGACTGAGTTGTCATATGTCCAGAGATATCTGTATTAAAATTTTTCCCACACTTTGGGCCTGCTTTGCAAGCTATTCCATTGTGTTCCATTGGCTTGCACTTTGGGGTCTGGGTGGAATGTTTCAACAGGCAAGGAAAAGAAACTGTGGGGAATTGAAAGATCCATAAATCTTACCTGTGCCAACAAGTTGCAACTAGCACTCCCCGTAAAAGATGCCAAGAGGGAGAGTCCCTTGTGAGTCAGCCATGGTGCCCATGAAAACAAGGGAAAAAACATTTCCAGATGCTTGGCCATCAGGAAACAGCACCGTCATCCCCTCTTAATTTCTAATATAGCTGGAAAGGCCATAAAGTGCTTTGCAAATTTATTTCTTGGGCTTTCAGCCATGTTAAACTTTTACCCTTTGTATTTTCCCTTCTCAGTTAAAAACTATAAAATTCAGCTCTAATGAGGCTTCAATAACGTGGCATGACATTTATTCAGAACTTCTTAAATGTGCACCTGCCTCACAGTGGGGGGGGTGGGGAGGAAATCCAAAAATTCATGGGAAAAACAATATAAGCAAAACCACCATCCCTTTTTAAGGCGTTGAACTCTTGAAATTGAATAAACTCTTGAAATTGAATCTTTGAATCTCCAGGTGGGACACCAGGGAGTTTCATTTCCCCATAGAATTCTTTTGCTTTGATTTCTACTGCCACCCCAGTCCCCATGGCTTCCAATGTCTGCTTGCTCCACCTTTAAGAACCTGTTTTGTGCATATCCAAGGAACATTTCCTTACCCCTTAGCACAGCCGAGACAGGACAGTATTTTGAGGAAGACCTTACAAAATGCCAAAGGTCAAACAAGGGAAGTAAGTACAAAAGTATAAGAAACAGTCTAACTCAGTGGTTCTCAAACAGGCTTCCCCAGGGGACATTTGACAATGTCTGGAGACATTTTTTTTATGTCACACCCAGGGAGGTGTTATTGCTATCCAGTGAGTAGAGCATTCGATTTCTTCCTGCTTTCAGTACCTACAAGTATGATTCTGCTAACTCTCCTACAATGCCCACAACAGCCCCCTGCAACAAAGAATTATCCAGTCCAAAAACCCGGTAGTGATGAAGTTGGGAATCCCTGGTCACAGGTTAGGAAGCAGGAGAAAGAAGAGGTCCCAGTCCTTTGGAATCAGAGGATAGCTATCTCAGATGACAATTACAATAAGATAGGGCTGGGACTCAGACAGAAAGTGGCCACATGGAGGGTGTCATGTAAAGACATCCTTCTCAAAGTCTCTCCATAATCATCTTGACATCTCAGTGATCACGTCCAAGAGAAAGAAAGACCCTGGGGCACCTGGAAGGCTCAGTCAGTTAAGCATCTGACTTCGGCTCAGGTCATGATCTCAGGGTTCCTGGGTTCCAGGTTCGAGCCTCACATCAGGCTCTCTGCTGTCAGCACAGAGTCTGCTTCAGATCCTCTACCCACCCCCCGCCCCTTCTCTCTCTCTCTCTCTCTCAAAAATAAATAAACATTAAAAACACAAAAGAAAGAAAGATCCCCATTCTGTTACCCCCTTACACTTCTCTCACCCAATTCTGGGATCAAGGTCTCTTGCCTAGTTGATGACACAATGAATTATCTTACCCTTTAGGCATGACCTCACTCCTTATCACATGACTGGATTTACCTATGTCCAACAGTATAAACATACATTATGCAAAACAATTATCATCACATTGACATAACACCAATGCTCCATATATGGCCCTCAAGCATATCATTCAGGCACAAGTAACATCCAACATGAACAGTTCTAGGAACTAAGGAAGAGTACCCCAAATATTATCATGGGTTGGAAGTCATTCAAGTCTTGGTGCCAAGCCCTGGGCTAGGTCTTGGATAGAGCACACTGAGCAAGACAGATTTGGATGAGGGGGGAGCAGCCAAGATGGCAGAAGAGCACGGGAGTTTTTTTTGTGTCTCGCATCCATGAAATACAGCCAGATCAACACTAAACCATCCTGCACACCTAGAAAACTTACTTGAGGATTAACACAACAATCTGCACAACCTGAACCACAGAATTCAGCAGGTACGCAGTGCAGAGAGGTGAACTTGGGGAGCAAGAAGCCATAGAGGGCAGGGAGCTGTTTTTGCTTGCAGAGAGAGGACAGAGATCGGTTGGGGGGGGAGGGAGAAGCACCCCTTCCAAAAGCAGCTGGAGAGAAAGTGGAAAAGTGGAACAGCCACAGGGACTGAACTAAAAAAGGAAGAAAGGAGAGGGTTTAAATTCCATTAAGACTCTATAAACAGGGAGAATGCAGAGTCTAAAACTCCTCAGCTCAATACTTGGCAGTGCTCTGGTGAGAAGGGCAAATCCCCAGGAGCAGAGTGAAGTCCGGGGATCTTTGGGCCACACAGGGAAAGGTGGTTCCCCTGCTGGGAGGTTACCTGGTAGAGGCTGTGTTGCCCCCCCCACAGGCAAAACCCCCAGTGGACCCAGGAGAACAACCACATTCTGGAACAAGGTCGTTGTGGGTGAAGTGTGGTGCTGGACATGTGTTGTGATTTTCCATAATCCTTGAAATGCTGCTACTGCATGATTGCATGAACTTTCTCTGGGATGGGCTGGCACCCAACTGCAGTCTCTGGGCATCAGCAGCAGCACAGTCCTGTGAATGTTCCTGGGTGTGGCCGACACCCAGCCATTGCTCAGTGAGACCCTCGTACAGAGGATCTGAGCAGGTCAAAGCTGCAGTCCCTCAGAAATAAGGGGCCAGGAAAAATAGCTGCATCTGAGATAAAATGCAGGAGGGAGATGCTGCCTGGGACTTGGTCACAGACAGTGTAAAAGCAGGGAGTGGATAGAAGCCAAAGACAAAGGACAGGCACGCAATTGCTGATCGGGGAGAATAGAGTTCGGATACTAGAGACTGAGTAGCTGGGAGATGCCATTTTCACCGCTCCCAAGCATGCACATACGCACCTAAAAGTGCCACAACAATCCACCCCCTAAGCTAAGCAGCCATCTAGTGGAGAATAGAGCCATTACACTAAGCCCCGCCCAACTGGGTCAACCTCACTCTTCAGGAACACAAATCTCTCTGCCTGCTTAGTTTATGGACTATAAAGCACTTCATAGTTTGACTTTCAGGGGAAAATGAAGTAATTTCAATTGTATTTCAGTCTGTTCATTGGTCCATCTATTGAATTTTCTTTTTTTTCTCTTTTTCATTTCTTTTCTTTTTCTTGAATACAGAAAGAGAAACCTTTATTTTTATTTTCAATTTTTATTAAAAATATTTTTCCTTAATTTTTTTCTACTGTATTTTTTACTTTTGTATAAATTTTTTCAAATTCTACTTTACTTCCATCATTTCATTTTATTCTTTTTCAGTGTATTCATTTTTTCAAATTTTCAAACATTTTTTTTTTCTTTCCCCTTTTTTCTCTAATCTGTCAAGCCCCTTTCAATACCCGGACCAAAACACACCTAGGATCTAGCATCATTTATTTGATTTGTGTGTGTGTGTGTGTCCGTGTGTGTGTGTGTGTGTGTGTGTGTTGTTTTTAATTTTTTAATTTTAATTTTTTTAATTTTAATATTTTTTTACCTCATTAATTCCTTTTTTCCTTTCAACATGACAAAATGAAAGAATTCATCCCAAAAGAAAGAGCAGGAAAAAATGACAGCCAGGGACTTAACCAACACAGATATAAGCAAGATGCCTGAACCAGAATTTAGAATCACAATAACAAGAATACTAGCTGGAGTCAAAAATAGATTATAACCCTTTTCTGTGGCGATAAAAGAAGAAAAAGCTAGTCAGGATAAAATTTAAAAATGCCATAACTGAGCTGCAATCTCAAATGGATGCCACGGTGACAAGAATGGATAAGGCAGAGCAGAGAATCATTGATATAGAGAACAAACTTATGGAGAATAATGAAGCAGAAAAAGAGGGGGAGATTAAGGCAAAAGAGCACAATTTAAGGATTAGAGAAATCAGTGACTCATTAAAAAAGAACAACATCAAAATCACAAGGGTCCCAGGAGAGGAAGAGGGAGAAATAGGGGTAGAAGTGTTATGTGAGCAAATCATAGCAGAAAACTTTCCTAACCTGGGGAGAGACACAGACATCAAAATCCTGGAAGCACAGAGGATTCCCATTGGATTCAACAAAAACTGACCACCAACAAGGCATATCATAGTCAAATCCACAAAATACTCAGGCAAGGAGTATTGCTTTCATGAAAGCAACAAGGGGGAAAAAAAGTCCTTAACCTACAAGGGAAGACAGATCAGGTTTGCAGCAGACTGATCCCAGAAACTTGGCAGGCCAGAAAGGAGTGGCAGGATACAAAGTACTGAATCAGAAAAATATGCAGCCAAGAATTCTTTATCTAGCAAGGCTGTCATTCAAAATAGAAGGGGAGATTAAAAGTTTCCCAGACAAGCAAAAATTAAAGGAGTTCATGACCACTAAACCAGTCCTGCAGGAAATTTTAGGGGAGAAAAGATGATAATAAATAAATAAACAAACAAACAAGCAAACAAACAAATACGAAAAGCATCAAAGACTAGAAAGGACCAGAGAACACCACCAGAAACTCCAACTCTACAAGCAACATAATGGCAATAAATTCATATCTTTCAGTACTCACTCTAAACGTCAATGGACTAAATGCCCCAATCAAAAGACGTAGGGTAATGGAATGGATAGGAAAACAAGATCCATTTATATGCTGTTTACAAGATACCCACTTTAGACCTAAAGACACCTTCAGATCGAAAGTAAGGGGATGGAAAACCATCTATCATGCTAATTGTCAACAAAAGACAGCCAGTGTAGCCATACTTATATCTGAAAACCTAGACTTTAAAATAAAGATAAAATAAAACAAGAGATGAAGATGGGAATTATATCATAATTAAGGGGTCTATCCACCAAGAAGACCTAACAATTGTAAGCATTTATGCTCCAAATGTGGAAAGCACCCAAATATATAAATCAATTAATCACAAACATACAGAAACTCATTAATAATACTACAATAGTAGGGGACTTCAACACCCCACTTACAACAATGGACAGATCATCTAATCAGAAAACCAACAAGGAAACAAAGGCTTTTTTTTGCTTTTTTTTTCTTTTTAAAAATTTTTTAACGTTTTATTTATTTTTGAGACAGGGAGAGACAGAGCATGAACAGGGGAGGGTCAGAGAGAGGGAGACACAAAATCCAAAACAGGCTCCAGGCTCTGAGCTGTCAGCACAGAGCCCAACGCGGGGCTCGAACTCACGGACCGCGAGATCATGACCTGAGCCGAAGTCGGCCGCTTAACCGACTGAGCCACCCAGGCACCCCGGAAACAATGGCTTTGAATGACACACTGGACCAGATGGACTTAACAGATATATTCAGAACATTTCATCCTAAAGCAGCAAAATATACATTCTTCTCCAGTGCACATGGAATGTTCTCCAGAATAGACCACATACTGGGACACAAATCAGCCCTCAACAAGTACAAAAAGATCAAGATCATACCGTCCATATTTTCAGACCACAACCCTATGAAACTCGAAATCAACCACAAGAAAAAATTTGGAAAGGTAACAAATACTTGGAGACTGAGGAACATCCTACTAAAGAATGAATGGGTTAACCAAGAAGTTAAAGAGGAAATTAAAAAGTACATGGAAACCAATGAAAATGATAACACCACAACCCAAAACCTCTGGGATGCAGCAAAGGCGGTCATAAGAGGAAAGTATATAGCAATCCAGGCCTTCCTAAAGAAGGAAGAAAGGTCTCAGATACACAACCTAACCTTACACCTTAAGGAGCTGGAAAAAGAACAGCAAATAAAACCCAAAACCAGAGAACACAGGAAATAATAAAGATTAGAGCAAAAATTAATGCTACTGAAACCAAAAAACAAAAAACAAACAAACAAACAAAAAACCAAAACGGTAAAACAGATCAATGAAACCAGAAGCTGGTTCTTTGAAAGAATTAACAAAATTGATAAACCACTAACCAGTTTGATCAAAAAGAAAAAGGAAAGGACCCAAATAAATAAAACAAGAATGAAAGAGGAGGGATCACAACCAACACAGCAGAAATACAAACGATAATAAGAGAATATCATGAGCAATTATATGCCAATAAAATGGGCAACCCAGAAGAAATGGACAAATTCCTAGAAACATATACACTACCAAAACTGAAACAGAAAGAAATAGAAAATTCGAACAGACCCAAAACCAGCAAAGAAATTGAATTAGTAATCAAAAAATCTCCCAAAAAACAAGAGACCATGGCCAGATGGCTTTCCAGGGGAATTCTACCAAACATTTAAAGAGGAGTTAACACCGATTCTCTTGAAGCTGTCCCCAAAAATAGAAATGGAAGGAAAACTCCCAAACTCTTTCTATGAAGCCAGCATTACCTTGAATTCAAAACCAGACAAAGATCCCACTAAAAAGGAGAACTGCAGACCAATTTCCCTGAAGAACATGGATGCAAAAATCCTCAACAAGATATTAGTCAATCAGATCCAACAATACATTAAAAAAATTATTCACCACGACCAAGTGGGATTTATACCTGGGATGCAGGGCTGGTTCAATACCTGCAAAACAATTAACGTGATTCATCACATCAATAAAAGAAAGGACAAGAACCATATGATCCTCTCAATAGATGCAGAGAAAGCATTTGACAAAATACAGCATCCTTTCTTGATAAAAAAAAACCCTCAAGAAAGTAGGGATAGAAGGAGCATACCTCGAGATCATAAAAGCCATATATGAACAACCCAACCCAATATGAGAATATCATCCTCAATGGGGAAAAACTGAGAGCTTTCCCCCTAAGGTCAGGAACAAGACAGGGATGTCCACTCTTGCCACTGTTATTCAACATAGTGTTGGAAGTTTTAGCCTCTGCAATCAGACAACACAAAGAAATAAAAGGCATCCAAATCGGCCAGGAGGAGGTCAAACTTTCACTCTTTGCAGATGACATGATACTCTATATAGAAAACCCAAAAGATTCCACGAAAAAACTGCTAGAACTGATTCATGAATTCAGCAAAGTTGCAGGATATAAAATCAATGCACAGAAATCAGTTGCATTCCTATACACCAACAATGAAGCAACAGAAAGAGAAATCAAGGAATTGATCCCATTTACAGTTGCACCAAAAACCATAAAATATCTAGGAATAAATCTAACCAAAGAAGTGAAAAATTTATACATTGAAAACTATAGAAAGCTTATGAAAGAAATTGAAGAAGACACAAAAAAATGGAAAAAGATGCCATGCTCCTGGATAGGAAGAACAAACATTGTTAAAATGTCAATATTACCCAAAGCAATCTACATATACAATGCCATCCCTATCAAAATAACACCAGCATTCTTTACAGAGCTAGAACAAAAATTTTAAAATTTGTATAGAACCAGAAAAGACCCCGAATAGCCAAAGCAATCTTGAAAAAGAAAAGCAAAGCAGGAGGCATCACAATCCCCGACTTCAGGCTGTATTACAAAGCTGTAATCATCAAGACAGTATGGTACTGGCACAAGAACAGACACTCAGATCAATGGAACATAATAGAAAACCCAGAAATGGACCCACAAATGTATGGCCGACTAATCTTTGACAAAGCAGGAAAGAATATCCAATGGAATAAAGACAGTCTCTTCAGCAGGTGGTGCCGGGAAGACTGGACAGTGACATGCAGAAGAATGAACCTGGACCACTTTCTTACAGCATACACAAAAATAAACTCAAAATGGTTGAAAGATCTAAATGTCAGTCAGGAAGACATCAAAATCCTCGAGGAGAAAGCAGGCAAAAACCTCTTTGATCTTGGCCGCACCAACTTCTTACTCAACATCTCTCCAGAGGCAAGGGAAACAAACGCAAAAATGAACTATTGGGACCTCATCAAAATAAAAAGCTTCTGCACAGAGAAGGAAACAATCAGCAAAACTAAAAGGCAACTGACAAAATGGGACAAGATATTTGCAAATGACATATCAGATAAAGGGTTAGTATCCAAAATCTGTAAAGAACTTACAAAACTCAACACCAAAAAAAAAAAAATAATAATAATAATAATCCAGTGAAGAAATGGGCAAAATAGACACTTCTCCAAAGAAGACATCAAAATGGCACACAGACACATGAAAAATGCTCAACATCACTCATCATCAGGAAAATAAAATCAAAATCACACCTGTCAGAATGGCTAACATTAACAACTCAGGCAACAAACGATAGATGTTGACGAGGATGCAGACAAAGAGGATCTCTTTTGCATTGCTGGTGGGAATGCAAGCTGGTGCAGCCACTCTGGAAAACAGTATGGAGGGTCCGCAAAAAACTAAAAATAGAACTACCCTACAACCCAGCAATCGCACTACTAGGTATTTACCCAAGGAATACAGGTGTTTCGAAGGGACACATGCACCCCCATGTTTATAGCAGCACTATCAACAATAGCCAAAGTATGGAAAGAGCCCTAATATCCACCGATGGATGAATGGATAAAGAAGATGTGGTATATATATATATATATATATATATATATATATATACACATATATATATATATACACACACACACACACACACACACACACAATGGAGTATTACTCAGCAATCCAAAGAATGAAATCTTGCCATTTGCAACTACGTGGATGGAACTAGAGGGTATTACGCTAAGTGAAACTAGTCAGTCAGAGAAAGACAAATATCATAGGACTTCACTCATATGAGGACTTTAAGACACAGAACAGATGAACATAAGGAAAGCAAAAGTCATATAAAAACAGGGAAGGGGACAAAACATAAGAGACTCTTAAATATGGAAAACAGAGGGTTACTGGAGGGGTTGTGGCTAAATGGGTAAGGGGCATTAGGAATCTACTCCTGAAATCATTGTTGCACTATATGCTAACTAACTTGGATGTAAATTAAAAATAAAAGTAATTTACAAAAAGATAGACATGGATGATAAAAATAAAGCAGTTATTGGTGATTATAGTTAACTGCGTGCCAGGCACAATGCTGTCTGGTTTATGTACATAATTTCAACTAATTATAACAATAATCCCATGAATTGGGTGCTTTAAGGTTGAGAAAATAGGGGCACCTGGGTGGCTCAGTCGGTTGTGCGTCCGACTTCAGCTCAGGTCATGATCTCACGGTTTGCGGGTTCAAGTCCCGCGTCAGGCTCTCTGCTGACAGCTCAGAGCCTGCAGCCTGCTTCGGATTCCGTGTCTCCCTCCCTCTCTGCCCCTCCCCTGCTCATGCTCTATCTGTCTCTGTCTCTCAACTGTAAACAAATGTTATAAAAAAAAATTAAGTTGAGAAAATTGGGGCACCAGGATGGCTCAGTCAGTTAAGCGTACTGAGTCGATTTCGACTCAGCTCATGATCTCACAGTCCTAGGATCAAGCCCCGTGTCAAGCTTCATGCCTAGCATGGAGCCTGCTTGGGATTGTCTCTCTCTCTCTCCCCCTCTGTCCCTCCCACGAATGCACTCTCTCCCTCTCTCAAGAAAAATTAAAAAAAAAAAAATGAATTAAATAAAATAGGATCTGAGGGTTGGATAACTTTCCCGATAGGCATGCTTTTTTTATGTTGTGAAGGCAAGATTCAAGCTCAAATCTGTTTGAGGCCATACTCTAAGCTCAAAACCCCCTCATGGGGGGGGGGGTGTCAAGAGGCACTTTTTAGAGCACAAGCCTCCTGTCTGGGTAGCAGAAATTTTACACCCCTTCCATGGCAATGACAAGAGGGGAAATGAGAGGGGTGAGCGCCCCTCACTCATGCTTCTCCTCGCTCCTCCAGAACAAGCACTGGGTCCTTTGCCCTAAGCATCTCTTTTCTGCACCTGAGGTTATATCCAGAGGAAGCAATTGAAGGCCTTCTCCCACATGTATCCATATCTGCCATCCTGTGACTAGCAAGAGTATAATGCTCTTCTGGAAAAGCCAGAAGATAAGAAATGAGGACGTCTTTAAATGATGATCAGACTCAGACAAGAGTAGAAATATAGTAGAAAAATATAGAAATGAATCAGCTAGAAAATAAATTAGTTAAATGTAACCCAAAAGGGGGCTACAAAACTCCATCTTCACAAATGTTATGGAAAGGATCCAACATAATCATCTGTGACATGCAGCATGGAGCCTGCAGGTCTGTCTGTTGTTTAAATTCCAATGCTGTGCTCAGGAATGGTTAATCCTGTAATCTGGACCTAGGCACGGTGGTACAATTGTTTCTGGTAATTGGGGTAAACGCTTTTCAACCCTAGAAAAGATTGGAATTAAACACAGATGAGGAAGCAAATCAAAGCTATACATAACAGCTTTATATTCACTTTAGGAATCAGTTTTATAATCACTAAGACTATCTGCAGGTGTTATTGGAAAGTTTCGTGGGGCGCCCGGGTGGCTCAGTCGGTTAAGCGTCCAACTTCAGCGCAGGTCATAATCTCACAGTTTGTGGGTTCAAGCCCCACGTCAGGCTCTGTGCTGACAGTTCAGAGCCTGGAGCCTGTGTCAGATTCTGTGTCTCCCTCTCTCTCTGCCCCACCCCCTACTCACTCTCTGTCTCTCTCTCTCTCAAAAATAAAAAAAAATAAACATTAAAAAAATTAAGAAAAGTTTCAAAAATATGGCAGATTCAAAAATCTACTGGATTATGCTTGTGGCTTCAATTTGAAAGGTGTAATGGGCTTTTGACCTGTAATTTTAAGTTGAAAAGCAAAAGAAAACTTGAAGAGATATTTAACCAGTAGTGAACTACTTAAGAGAATAAAAAGATAACTACGTTTACAAATTTAATTTATTGAATGTACAAGAGTTATCCAAATGCTTAGAAAGCTTTTGCTTGCTAGGTGATAAATTTGCCTTGTCAGACACTTGAAGCACTTAAGAAAATGAAGTATATTACATATATAAATAGAGTTGAAAATGTTTAAGGGAATTTAATTAAATTTGTAAGTGGGACCAATGTTTGGGGGACATTAATCTATTCAAATTGAGTTAATCGAACATTAACCTGATCTTATTTTATTAGGTTTATAAAAAGTCTAACGAGATTTCTAAATTTAACATAAAGGCTTAAGAAAACGAAGTTTTAATATTTATGACTTTTAAACAGTTGGAATTTCAAATACAAAAACAAAACAAAAACCTGTAAATAGTCCTCTCCAGACAAAAAGACCACTCCCTGAACATTCAAAAACTCAGGGAACAGGGGCACCTGAGTGGCTCAGTCCACTGAGTGTCTGACTTTGGCCCAGGTCATGATCTCACCGTGGGTGAGTTCGAGCCTTACATGCGGCTCTCTGCTGTCAGCACAGAACTTGCCTCAGGTCTTCGGTCTCCCTGTCTCTCTGCCCCCCACCCCCACCCCCACTCTCTCTCTCAAAAATAAACATTAAAAAAAAAATTCAGGTAACAGATCATGATGAGGAGGAGTGCTCTAGAAGGATGGGTAGTAGTGGAGATGGCCAATTCCACTCTCTTTGGATTTTTTTTTTTTAATCCAAATAGATTTGGCATTCCATTCCATAATATTATTTTTCCATACGAAAATTATTTTTCCTAAAAACGCTCTAGGAAAATTGACATTCCAATAAGAGGCATCATGCTTATGCTGTAGCTTCATGCACTTCCTCGCATTCTTCTGGATCCTTCCAGGGGACAAGCACCCTTGTTGGAAAAGCAAAAGCCTAGGCCATCCGCCCAGCTGTGCTGGGGAACCTCATTCACGTGAGCGCCCCCTAACGGGTGCTCTCTAGCTCCACCCCCCACGCCTGTAGCTCATCCCGGGGTTCTATTGCAGGAGAAATCTGTCCTCTTCCGATGACCTTGGATCATGGATCTCTGCTTAGAGCAAAAGGGGAGTTGAAAATAAGCCTCTCACGTCCCCATCCCCAGCCACTGTCTTCCAGACCTTCAGATGAGCTTGGGCTTCCCCGGCTTGCAATGGAAAACCATCTGTGCTGGTTATTAAGGCGTTGCTTCTCGGTTCCAAACCCGCCGGTTCGGAAGCGGGAATGCGGAGGCTGGACTGTACAAATGAGATTTTTCTTTTGCCTGCTTGCTCCCCTGGTTCTGCCATTAGAGGGCTCTAGAGAGACTGGAAAACCACCAGCGGCCTTCTGCCCCAGAGGCTGGAGTGGCTTAGACTCCAGCTTTTTCCAACCTGCCTGGAAACAGCCTCATTTTACCACCCTCGGTGGTGCCAGCACCACGGGGACATGGCTTCTAACTCAGAGATCTACCTCCCAGCTCCCAGAGGCCCGTCCTCTGAATTTCTGGGTTCTGGCAACCCCCACCGCTCCCTTTTGTTCCAGCCGCCTTTGGGGGGAGGGGGGTGGGGTACTACTTCCTGCAGTTGTTCTGTGTTTAAGGCCGGTGTGCCCTGTTTGCTCCTTTAGCCCTCCCACACGATTCTCTATATTAAATTCTCTCTGTTGTAGCAGCCAACGTGGCTTCTGTTTTCCTGCATGAATCCGGCTGTTACGTGAACTCCACTCCCTGTTGCCCATCCCGGCTGCTTCCACGAAGAGGCTCTAGAACCAGCCCTATAAGGTGCAAGGAAGAGGAATCCCAGGCTCAAGAGTGCGCATGAATCTAAACTCGCGAGGGTACCACGGCCTGTTGGCATTCGGCAGACAAGCCCCAGTGGGTAGCTTGGTGTTCTGTAATTTGTTTCGGTCTCAGGGGAAGTACTTTCTGTATATCTTCGGGAATGAAAGCAACTGTTTCATTCAAAAAGCGATATAGTCAATGTAGAAGAATCCTTGTGAGGAAGCTTGCTACAAGTCCCGGAGCTTATATTGTCTTAACATGTCAGTCTTCGTATCTGATTTTTATAACTGGTTTGGAGTCCCCAAAATCCCATGAGGGAGGCAGGGTGACCGTATCATCTCCAGTTTACAGGGAGGACCCTAGGGGGGAGGTTCTCTTTCTTGCCATGCGCTCCCCTAGAGCGACCAGTGGCAGAATCACGTCCCTTTTATTTCTTCCCTGTTCGCTCTCCAGGATGTGTTTAATGCAATGGTTTGGGTTTCTTTTTCTTTTTCTTTTTCTTTTTTTTTTTAATTTTTAATGTTTATTTTTGAGAGAGACAGAGTACAAGTGGGGAAGGGATAGAGAGAGGGAGACACAGAATCCAAAGCAGGCTCCAGGCTCTGAGCTGTCAGCACAGAGCCCTAAGCGTGGCTCCAACCCATGAACCATGAGATCATGACCTGAGCCAGAGTCGGACACTCAACCGACTGAGCCACCCAGGAGCCCGTGGGTTTACTTTTCTATTGCTGCACAACAAATACCACAAGCTCAGTAGCTTAAAACTACACCCATCTATTAGCTCAGCATGCCTGATGTGAGGAAAATTTGTTTCCAAGATCCTTCTTGTCTTGGGTGGAGTCAGGCTCTTGCCATTGTGGGACTGGGGTCCCTGTTTCAGTGCTGTCAGCTAGGGGTCCCTCTCACTGCCTAGAAGCTGTCCATACTCCCTGCTACTGCTTCCTCCTCAAAACAGCAACACCACCACAACCCTTCTTGTGCTTCTGAGCTCCAACTTCCTCTCCTGCCACCAGCCTGAGAAAACTCTCCACTTTCAAAGGGTTCATGTGATCAGGTCTGGCCCACCTGGGTAATCAATTGTGCGGCATAATCTAACGTAATCACAGGAGTCAAATCCACCTCATTCACAATCCTGGGATCCTGCTGGATGAGCACCCCAAAAGCAGGACATCCGGGCAGCTTCTCAGGATTCTCCCATCACAGTGTTGTCTGCGGACTCCTGCATTAGAGTAACCTGGGATACTCATTAAAACTGGAGATTCTCTGGTGACACCACAGACCCCTGAACCACTCTCTGGGGGCACTGGGTCTAGGAGTCTGGATTCACTTCTCAGATAATGCTGATGCTCACTCCGATTTGAGAATCTAGGGGCACCTGGCTGGCTAGATCGGTGGAGCATGCGACTCTTGACCTCGGGGTTGTAAGTTCAAGCCCCACGTGGGGTATGGAGATGACTTAAAAATAAAATCTTGAAAAAAAATTTTTGAGGCTTTAAAATCTGAGCTTAGCATTTCATCAGCCTGGGATAAAATACAGCACCATATCCGCTTCGCTGCAAGTGAGGGCTACGTGGGCTCTAATGAATGGTGTGCTTGAGGGGTGCTGAGCATCCAAGTGCTCAGTTATGACCTGGGCACTCATTTCCCCAGCTGCGGAGAGTGCTGGCCCAGGACCACTCCCAGCTGAGACCCTCTGCGGCCATTGCCCTCCCGGGAAGTGAAGGGAGCAGCCGTGCCCAAGGTAATGTCCTCTCTCCAGCAGCGGCCCCCTTCCAATGACTGCTCCACTGAGAGAACAAAGACCTACACCTTCCTTGCTTCAATTGGGGACATATCACAGGGACTATCTCAGCTTTGGTCTTCCTCTGCAATTGCCTGAGACCATTGCTATAAGTGTGGCTCCACTTCTCTGTCTGCCCTACTCTATGCTCCTCACTTCATTTATTTTTGAGAGAGAGAGAAAGAGAGAGACAGAGGATGAGCAGGGAAGGGGCAGAGAGAAAGGGAGACACAAAATCCAAAGCAGGCTCCAGGCTCTGAGCTGTCAGCACACATCCTGATGCAGGGCTCGAACCCACGAACTGAAATCATGACCTGAGCCGAAGTCAAATGCCCAACCAACTGAGTCACCCAGGCACCCCTTATCTATGTTCCTCAGTTTTTCATGCATATTTCATGCATATGCATGCATATTTCATGGGCTTTCAAGAGCACCCCTCAGGCAAGTCCTGCCCCTGAACCTCCACCTCAGAATCTGTTTCCAGAGTCTAACCGAGGTAGCCTGACATCATTTGCTTGAGATCTGTAGCTCTGCTTCACATTCTATCCCAGATCTGCCCATTTCTCTCTGTCTCCACTGCTACCACTCTTATCCAAGGCACCACCTCTCTGTCTCAGTCATCTCTGTCTGCAGTCACAGCCACTAGCCATCCCTCCTCCCTCCATCACATTCCATACTCCACACAGCAGCCCCACCAAATTAGAATAGCCCTTGTTACTTTGCTTGTGGTCTGTTTCCTCCATTAGAATGCAAGCTTGTGGAGGGCAGGGATTGTTTTTGGCAGTTGAACTTCTTCACCACTGTATCCCTGGCATAGAGGCAGATGCATAAGTGCTTGTTGAGTCGATTAGTAGATTAAAGCACCAACCTCCCACAGATAACCAAAAGACACCATAAGATACCCAAGTACAACAAATTAAGATTAGAAAATGGGCTTTGTGCTTTCTTGCCCGGAATTAATGATATGAAGTCCACAAAGTTGCTTTCATATCAGGATTTTCTTCTGGAAACTTCCCTTAAACACCTAGGATTTTAGGTTACTGCTGGAAACGTCAGAGAAAGGAAGAAACTTGGGCCTCTGAGTCACTTTGGATCCTAGTATCCAATTGTCATACCTTTTCTTTTTTATAATAGTCATATTCCAGCAAAATAAGTTATAGTAGTCATATCTGAATAGGAAATCTCATTCTCTCAATGCCTAGCAAAATTACTGGCATATTTCTTGGGTGGGTTGGAGGAATCATTTATGGATAGATCCAATAGAACACTCTTCAGGAAGACACGTGAGCCCCCTCTTACATAATTCTAGAAATTTTAACTTAGCTATTGTAGGTTTATTTAAAATGGAGTGTATCTGAATAATGTAATTTGCCAAGAACTTGAGAAATTAAAAACACTTAACTCGTCTTTACTGATGACTTCCTTTTTGGAAACATGTCTGTCTCCAGTGCAGTGATTAGTCAGGAATGGGGCACACACTCTCTAAACTAGTCATTCCTGAAACAGGATTTAGGACAGGACAGTTTTGTGATACAAGTGCAATTTTGGAATGCCTATTATTAAGGAAGAAAAAAATGCTCTCTGGGTAGTCAGGATGATTCAGACTCCAAAAGTATCACATGATTTATAAGTAGTCATTTGCCAGCATTCGCTTCCTCAGGAGGGAAAAATCCTTGAGGAGATATATATATATGCATATGCATATATATATATATATATATATATACAACCTATATATGTAACATAATATACAATTATGTTATTATATATTATAATTATATATATATATATACACACACGTAATACCTAAAAAGTACGTGAAATCACCATCAATTTAAAAGCAAAAATTTGAGATCATGAAAAAGAACTAAAACCCATTTATTGACCAGGGCAATCTTATGCAAGACATAGAGAATGAAATCCTAGTGTTTGGAGGCATCCAGTGCTCACAGAGCATCTTCCTCAAGTATTACAGCAAGTTACAAAGTAATAAATAACAGAAATATACATCCTGGTGTCACATGGACCTAGTTTTTCCTGCCGAGGTGCCAACATCAGATTAAAAAACAACAACAACAAACAAACAAACAAACAAAAAAAATTGAAATTTATTAGACCCAACACCCACGGAAGAAATTGAAAACATTTTCAGAGAATTGGCTGTATCCATGGGCTTTAACACCAAACAGTCATACTGCCCACACTCTCACACTTTCGAAGGGCAATTAATTCCAGTGCAATGTATGTTGCTCTGGCAGATAAAATAGAACTACCCAATTTATTCTATAACATAACTGACAGCAAACCCTGACGTGACTAACCCCCAAAATAAAAAAAAATATGAAAACAGCATTCCTTCCGGAGAGCCTTTTGGTTTTATTAGCCAAATGAAGTATGTGTGTGCCCTCTGACTCAGAAATTCACTGCTGAGCATACCTCCTGGGGACATTCCCACCCAGGCCCATGAAAAGACATTGTAGGTCACTGCAGCATAGTAGTGGCAGGGAGCTGGGGTCTTGGGCATGCATCACTGGGAGAATGAATGGGGAAACGTGTGAGCATAACGTGGATGATTTTGCAGCAAGTAGAAGCAATGAATTGGACATATTTACAGCAGCATGGGTTGATCTTAAAAACATAGTGCTCAGTGAGAAATTCAGGAAGCAGAATAATACAACATCACTTAAATAAAAACTATATTACACAAGGCAATAATATACATTTTTCAAAAACACAAAATAGGAAGAGATATACACAGGGGCACCTAGGTGGCTCAGTTGGTTGGGCATCTGACTCTTGGTTTCAGCTTAAGTCGCGATCTCGTGGTTCGCGAGTTTGAGCCTCGCATCAAGCTCTGCTCATGTAGCGTGTAGCCTGCCTGGGATGCTTTCTCTCTCTCTCTCTCTCTCTCCTTCTCTCTCTGCCCCTCCTCTGCTTGCATGCCCTATCTCTCTCAAAATAAAAATAAATACACTTAAAAAAATAAATGTACACATCAAAAGGGTAACTTACTGGAGACAATAGGACTGAGACATACGATAAAGAGAATACATAAATGCAGGGCTACATTCTGATTTCCACAGGTCCTGGGCCCTTTGGCATTTGTGGCTCCTTCTGTCCATAAAAAAATTAAAAATCACATTTTTAGGGGTGCCTGGGTGGCTCATTTAGTTAGCATCTGACTTTGGCTCAGGTCATGATCTCGCGGTTCGTGGGTTCGAGCCCTGCCTTGGGCTCTGTGCTGACAACTCAGAGCCTGGAGCCTGCTTCAGATTCTGTGTCTCCCTCTCTCTCTGCTCCTCCCCTACTTGCACTCTGCCTCTGTCTCTCAAAAATGAATAAACGTTAAAAAAACTTTTTTAAATAAATCATATTTTTAATGACCAGCCCTAAAGCACCAGGCTTACTGTGCCCGATGATAAATTGGCTCCAGATAATGAATGACTGAATTAGAGAGGGGCCTTGTAGGAACCAGGAATAATCATGTGCTACAAACTGAGGAGTATGATTCATTCAGTCCTCTGCACCTGAGGTCCAAAAACTCTTCCTTAGTGTTGGGGGCCAGGCATTGGAATTAAACTACTGACTCACTATCATTTGATTGCTCTCTAAAGTCCTAGACCTCAAGGGATCTAGAGGGAAAATTCTGTAACCAATTCACTGCATAGTCATAAGAAAAACAGCAAATTTAGAACTGAATAGACTGTGGCTACGTGGGATTTTTCCACAGGCAGCACAACAGGCCTGAACTTCTGATGATAAAGTCTAAGGCTCAGTGGCACCTTCTCTGGAATAATGAGTGAACAACGTGTTCCAGGTCAGCTGAGGGAGGGACTGGAGAGAAAGGGGTCAGTAAAATCTGCAGTGCCTTCGAAGGCTAAGGAGCAGTACTACTTACACATTGGCCTAATGCAGGAAGAGGAAAAAATGGCTGAAGCCCAGGCTCAAAAGAAAAAGGAAAACAAACAAACAAAAAAACCTTCTCAAAAAAAGTAGTTCCTTAGGTGAGAGCCCTAATGCCCTGGGATATTACTAAGGCTTAAGAAAAAAAAAAAGAAGGTTCCCCAAAAAAAGGACTCCATCTAGGAAATGCTGAGTTAAACAACGTCAGGCAGATTTTCTCATTGTGTGATCTATCATAACCTTTACTCTACACTATAATATGAATTGTGTATCTCCAAAAAGGGGGACACAGAGATTGGTATGTTGCATCCCCCAAAGCAATGGGACAATAGAATCCTTCTGCTCTGATGGTGGACGCACTGACAGCTGAGAACTCCCCAGGAAGCGTGGTCCACGTCAGGGCCTGTCCCCAGTTCAGGCAGGTGAATTCACTCACAAGAGTCTGAGCCCACAGCCTGGGCTGCCGTGGCCTGTCTGTGCTGCCTACCTCAGGGGAGCTGGACTACCCCTTGAGGGCAGGGGGCAGGTATGGCTCCCTTAGCCTCCAGATTGCCAGGACAATCCCTGGGGAGTGCTGTGACCATGCTGGGCACAAGGGCTAGGCTGCAATACAGCTTGATTTATACTTTTGGAACATTTAGAGATGTGGCATGCAAGCTTTCATTTATACTATTGAATGAGCCCCTCAAATATTAGGGGCAGTCCAGGCCTGATGGTTTTTCTAAGAAGGATGATCCTATTGTGCCACAACAAAACTTGCCTTGCATAATCAAAATCACCATCATTCAGTCCCCCAAGATCCTTCTCCTGGGTGCCGGTCAGCCCCCAAGATGCCTGGGCAGGTCAGCTTTGAGCATGTACTGCTTCATGGACTCAGAACCATCACAGCATGTGAGTTCTGGGCCCTCCACCTCAGAAGTTCCCTTCTTTTCTCTCCCAGCCCAAGCCCCTGCTTTCAGGGAAACACACACACACACACACACACACACACATCCAGGGACATTCACAATACATACAGAGACATACATCCACACCTACATAAACACAAAGGCATACATACACACACACACAGACGTACCTACACACGGACACACAGAGGGACACAGACATACACACACAGACACACACACAGACACACACACACAGACACAGCCAGGTTACAGTTATGAAACCTATCTTTAAGAAAAATCCAAGGTCTAGGTTGAGCGATAACATTCGAGAATTCCCAGTGGGGATCAGAATTTCCCTAAATACTCTTACCTCAGACACTGTGCTGATTATTCTCCACATGCCCCACCGAATTCATCTGCTGCTCTTTCCTCCTTTTTTTTTTTTTAAGTTTACTTATTTATTTTGAGAGAAAGAGAAAGAGAGCATGAGTGGGGGAGGGGCAGGGAGAGGGAGAGAGAGAGAATCCCAAGCAGGCTCTGCACTGTCAGCGCAGAGCCCAACATGGGGCCCGAACTCACCAACCGCGAGATCATGACCTGAGCGGAAATCGAGAGCTGGACGCTTAACCGGCTGAGCCACCCATGTGCCCCCACTGTCCTTTACTGCCATGCTCTGTGTTCCAGGGGGCTGACCCCTAGGGACTTCCCCACTGGGCTTCCTTGTCCATTCAGGCCTTCAGCTTTCGAGAAGAGTGCGAGGAGGGATGAGGGAAGAGAGGACACTCAAATATCAGAGCGGTGGAGGAATCCCCAGAGTGCAGCTTTCACAGAGAAGGCACATTTATATCTACACTCTGGAAAGTGCTGCATTGAGAAATGTTTCTTTGTGTCACCAGACACTGCGGGAACCACTAGACCTCTCACCCTACCCATTTATGAACGCCTGATGAAAAGAGATGGAATTATCTGGATTGAGCTTGGAACAACGCAACCTGGATTGGGTTTTTGATATTTCCTACACGCTTTTACTTTAGATTGAATAGACCAGCTTTTGGGAAATGGACTAAACATGAGGCCATGATAGGATTATGTTATTGATGCCATAGGGCCAGACCATGTTCTCCTGTACAGTTTCCCCAGTAAGAAATGATCATTTCCGATTCTTAATCATTCGTGCATAGAATAATCATCTGCAGCAAGTAGGCCAAGGACAGAAGCGAGGAAGAAGCTCCCATTTCTCTCTAGGGATGGGAGACAGTTGGTACGAAACACGAAGTGTTTAGAACCTCCGGTAGAGAGTGAGCTGCCCCCGCCTAGTGCAGGGACATCTGGGATCAGGCAGGGACGCTGAGTACTTTTAGGGAAACTGAGTCTTTCTGATCTTTCTCTGCTATATTGCACATCCCTTTCGTTATTATCAAATCTCCAGGAAACTATCCTTAAAATAGAGCCATAGGGGGGTGCCTGGGTGGCGCAGTCGGTTAAGCGTCCGACTTCAGCCAGGTCACGATCTCGCGGTCCGTGAGTTCGAGCCCCGCGTCAGGCTCTGGGTTGATGGCCCAGAGCCTGGAGCCTGTTTCCGATTCTGTGTCTCCCTCTCTCTCTGCCCCTCCCCCGTTCATGCTCTGTCTCTCTCTGTCCCAAAAATAAATAAACGTTGAAAAAAAAAATTTTAAATAGAGGCATAGGGAATGAAGCGATAGGAGTGTAAGCTGCGGTCCCTTCACCTGCTCAGAGTGCAGATGATATCCTCAGTGAGTAAGAGAAGAGCACCTCCACCAACAGAAAAGACCCCCTTGAGGGTCAGCCACAGACAAGGTCACAGCAGGAGGAACAGGTGGCGAGGTGTGGGACGTACATCCTGAGGATGGCTCAGAAATCACTAAGGGACAGGCTGCGAGGGACTAATCTCCAGGAACAATAATGTGAGTTACAGGAAGGAAAGATCAATTCAGATCGCTGAGAAAGAGAGACACGTTGGTTATACCTAATCCTGAGCTACTCATTCAGTTTTGGGAATTAAACTTCAAAAACATCACTCTCAATCACACATGATGGTCTTTTATCCAGCGTTCACAGAACACAATTCTTAAATAGGTGGGTGGCTGTTTAAAAATTCTGTTCCTGTGTTTGAAAAATGGGACAGCTTTATACTCCCCAAAGCCAACTTGCCTGGAAACTATAAAAAGAAACAATCTTTTCAAAATGTATCTACCTAAATCTCTCGGTGCTCCTGAGACATTAAAATAATCAAATGAGATTGTACAGCACCTGATCAATGGCCTTGCTCATAATACTCCTTCCAAAGTGCATTTGGGCTTGCAGCCAATAACAGCCATGAATCACACGAACCACACAGAAGACTGGGCAAGGGGTAATTATGCCAGGTAATCAAAGTGAGAAATAGCCAGCCATAAGAACTGGGAAGCTATTTCTGTACAAAGTACAGCCTGAAAGTACAGGACAGCCTAAAAGTGACATATTCAGGATGGAGCCATCTATGTAGAAGCAGCAAAAGTAGGAAAATCTGATCCCGAAGTGAATGTTTCTACCACATAAAGCCACGGAGGACTTAATGCTCAAAGCCAGCCCTGGTGTGGGATGGCATCCAGGAATAGCCATGCCATGCACAGCAACTGGCTGGGTGTCCCTAACAAGTCACTTAGCCTCTCCGGCATTCAGTCTCAGCTGCAAAAGAGGAAGTTGGAACAGATACTCTCTAAATGCCTTTCTAGCTCCAAATTTCTCTTTGTAATTGATACAGAACTCATTCAACACTTGGGAGACAAAATCAACCCAGAAATTGGTGTCAGCTCTGACTTAAACAAAGCTTATGATCAGCAGTTTTGATACTTGGTGTCCATCAAGTACATAGATAGACTTGTGAGATATAGTCCCGAAAATTCTGATTCTGTGCTTTTGAAGTGGATATCAGGTGGTGGTATATTTCACAAATTTCTGGGATGATTCTGATATGCTCTGAAATTTGGGAACTACTCGTCTGTTAAGTCAGCAGTTATGGGAAGGCATGACGACCCGTTACAGGAAGGGGCTGAAAAGAAAAGCAACGTTTACTGAAAACTTGCTTTATGCCAATATTGACTACATGCTATCTCATTTAATCTTCTTAGCGGTCTTTGGTTCAGGAAGAAAGGACATCTTTCCTTAGGAAGAGAAACCAACCCCAGTTGAAAGTAAGGCAATAATGGGGTGCCTGGGTGGCTCAGTTGGTTGAGCGTCTGACTTCAGCTCGGGTCATGATCTCACAGTTTGTGAGTTCGAGCCCTGCATCAGGCTTTGTACTAACAGCTCAGAACCTGGAGCCTGTTTCCCATTCTGTGTCTCCCTCTCTCTCTGCCCCTCCCCTTCTCATGCTCTGTCACTCCTGTCTCAAAAATAAATAAACATTAAAAAAAAATTTTTTTAAAGAAAGTAAGGCAAAGAAGAATCCTAGATAATCCCGATAAATTAATTCCACTTATTGACTCTTGCCCAGTTAAATAAATGATGACGCTAATGGTATGCATTCTTTGCACAATTTCTTTCTTTTTTTTTTTTTTTGAAGTAGGGTGATAAATAAAATGAGAAATAAAGTTCATAAATTCAACATAGTTGCATAAATATAACATACTCACTTTATAAGTAAACTAATTGAAACAGCAAAAAACCCCAAAAAACCATCAACGAGAATTGAGACCTTCCTCGGGTACATAAAACTTGTCAAGCCATAATTTAAGTGTATATTTCATCTTGTGTATGCCAACCAACACTCTAGACAAAGATATTCTCAGCTGCAATAGAAAATGAAGGTCTCTTAGACCTCACACTTTACACATAAACTCTCTATTTAATGATGTTTGGGTTTCTCCTCTTAGATATGCCAAGCGCAGAGGAAGACTAATAAAAAGCTTTAAACCCCAGGTTGCTAGGTTACATTATCCATTTATTTTAAAGTACAAATCTCCATTCTTGCTCAGGCTGAGATGAATTATCATTACTAAGAAATCTTTAGAAATACAGTCCGTTCTCAAAGTACTTTCCCCAGAATATTTATTCAAATAGCACTGTTCTAGAAAGGCTCTATGTTCTTTATTCTTAGTAACTTGGGATGGTGTGCAGAGCATCCTATGAGTTAGCATTTGGTGAGACATTTACACCCTAGTGGTAGTTCACCCACCAGAGAAGGGAAATTTATAGCCATTTTGAAACTTCAGAGTGAAAATAGAATTCGGACCTTGGAAGGGTGGGGTGAAGTGAATGGAATTTTTTCCAATATTTATTTTTAGTATCCCTTCAGATCTAAAGTCATTTTGTCCGGGAACATAAAGATTGAATTATGATTAGCTTAGTTTACTTACCAAAGTATCATGTGTGATGTCTTCTATTTTAAAGTATAATTTATTTAGATAGTTTCAAATATATTACTTGGGTGTTCTTTTCAACATTTCAAATTGTTCCTACAGGTGGAGCTGTCCATTACCAAACCGAAAGAAATCCAGCACCTTCCAAATTTGCTAAAAGCAGGCCAAAATCTACAGAAGAGGAGAGAGGAAGGAAGCATTTTTAGGGCGCTTACTGTATGCAGGCACGGTGCATAGGTAATCTCATAGATCATGTCAGAATCCGGGGGAGGTGGGGATTGTTGGCCCATTGTACAGGTGAGGAAGGTGGGGCTTAGAGAAGTCACTCAGCTAGTAAGTGGTAGAACTGGGATGGAACTCAGTCTACCGGACCCCACAGACTGTGCTTTCTCTCTTACATCACTCAATGACTGGGGGAAGCCATTAGCCGCCAGGGGGCTGCAGACTGTGTGTTGCCCACTACCCTCACGCACCCTAGGAGGTACGGAAATACCATTAACCCTTTTCTGCCTCCACTGCCTCAGTGGCACCCATGAAAAAACTTGTGGGGGGCAAATAAAGAGGCGGGTTCTGAAGTTCACCGTTGACTGCATCCACCCTGTAGAAGATGGAATCATGGCTGCTGCCAACGTGGAACAATTTTTTGGGGAAAGAATCAAAGTGAATGGAAAAGCTGGGAATCTTGGCGAAGGGGCTGTATACCTTGAAAGGAGCAAGAGCAAGACCACCTTAACTCCTGAAGTGACTTTTTCTAAAAAGTATTTGAAGTATCTCACCAAAAAAAAAAAAAAAAATATATATATATATACACACATACATGATATATATATATACATATATGATATATATGGATATATATGTATATATGTATACATATGTATATATGTATATATGATGTATACATATGTATATATGTATATATGTATATATATGCATATATCATATATATATCATATATATATGTATATATATAATATATGTTTGAATAGTCAACATGCTTGGCTGCATGTAGTTGCTAACAGGAAACAGAGTTACCAAATACCTTAACCACATTAACCACAATGAAGAAGGGGAGGAAGATGGGATTAAAACTTGTTTACTTGGAACGTTTTGTATGAGTTCTTGAATAAACGTGGAAACAAAAACAGAAACGAAAAAAAATGCCATTAACCCACCATCATGCATCATTGAATTCCTACCATGTGATTCTGATTCTGTCATTCTTTTTTTAATGTTTATTTATTTTGAGAGAGAGAGAGTGCACACACAGGAGGGGCAGAGAGAGAGAGAGAGTTCACGCACAGGAGGGGCAGAGAAAGAGAGGTTGAGAATCCCAGTCAGGCTCTGCATTGTCAGTGCAGAGCCTGATGCAGGGCTTGAATTCAGGAACTGTGAGATCATGACGTGAGCCAAAATCAAAAATCTGGTGCTCAACCAACTGAGCCACCCAGGCACCCCTGATTCTGTAATTCTTTAATACAAAGGGCTCATTAGTGCAGGACAGTTTCCCTGCATGAAGAGAGCCAGTGCCTTAGCCCAAGAGCTCAGGGCAGTGTCTCCAAGGTAGCCCCGCTCAGCCAGGGATGAAAGCTGTCACCAGTCCAGCTCCTGCCAGCAGCTGGTGCCTTTTTGCGTCCAGAGGCATCAGGACTAGAAAATGCATAGTAATGTGGTTCCAGGAAAGTGATTCTAGTTTCCGGCTCTACTATCTGGAAGTGTAACCTCACTCCTGATGTCAGGAGTGGGCCCATGACACATACCTGGCCAATCATAACCGCATTTCCCCAGGCACAACGAGTAATCCAGGAGTGGGTGATGCCTCAAATAGAGCCAGAGACTTTCCTGAGTCTGATACGTGGATAACGGGAAAGAGAAGTTCCAAGTTGGGAGGCTGTGACATTTTGGCTGCCAGCAACCATCTTCCCTATTATGAGCCTGGGGAGAAAACGTGTCTGCAAAATGAAATCAGAGATGAGAAACAGTGAGAAAACAAGAGAGTTCTGGTGGTGCCCCATCCTGGGAACAGGCACTGCTGCGTACAAGCTTATAAACTAACCCAGAACTGTCTCAGGTGTGTGAACCAATATATTCTCTTCCGCTTTTAAACCAACTGGAGTGGATTTCTGTCCCCTGGACTCGACGCAGCTTTGATTAATGCATTCGGTTACCTTTCCCAGGGACTGAAATTCTCTTGGTTTACAGCCATGTCCTTGGCCTGGTTTAGTTTACAACTTCCCCCAATGAACTCCTTGAACATGAACCATATTGCCACGCATATATCCATCTCTTGAATCATTCAGCATTATAAATCATCCTGAAGAAACAGTGGCACTGTATTCCGGTTACAATATTCAGGGATACTGATTACACAGGATAGCGATGCCATGCAATGGTGATTGATTGCCTGCGGAGGTGGCTAAATCCCAGATATGGGATGACAAATGAGGGGCCTCTGTGGGGCCAGCTGCTTCTATTTCAGTGTGGAATCTGTCCTCATGGAATTGCAGCCTTCTTATCTGGTTTCACTTTTAGGATGGCACATTTTGTAGATGCCTTTACGGAATGTGTGCTGATTACTCCCTTTCCATATGCGTTTACGCCAGGGTTCCTCAGCAGTGGCACTATTGACCTTCTGGGCCAGGGGATTCTTTGGGGAGCTGTCCTGTACACGATATGCATGCCCTAGCTGCCAGGTGCACCTTCCTCCATTTGTGATGATCAAAAATGTGTTCGGGCATGCCAAGTATCCCCTGAGGGACAAAACTCCCCCAGTTGAGAACCACTGGTTTAGAGAGATCACCAAGTTTGGACATTTGGTCTTTAAAAGATACCTTTTTTGGGGCGCCTGGGTGGCGCAGTCGGTTGAGCGTCCGACTTCAGCCAGGTCACGATCTCGCGGTCCATGAGTTCGAGCCCCGCGTCGGGCTCTGGGCTGGTGGCTCAGAGCCTGGAGACTGTTTCCAACTCTGTGTCTCCCTCTCTCTCTGCCCCTTCCCCGTTCATGCTCTGTCTCTCTCTGTCCCAAAAATAAATAAACGTTGAAAAAAAAATTTAAAAAAAAATAAAATAAATAAAAAAAAATAAAAGATACCTTTTTTTCCAATCATTGTCCTGAAAAAGCACATGCTAGGTCACTATCTATATTTCTTTAAACTCCCAAATAATTGAGAATGTTTCTCTAGCAATGGCTACACTTAGGCCATTATTTCAGGTGAGTTCCTGTAATGCGTTTGTACATTTAACCATGCAAACACATATGCACGGACATTTTTCAGAGTTTTCATTCCACAGTCCTCTGATTGGACTACTCCGTGTTTCCTAATTGCCTCAGTCACAATGACTGTAGTTTATAACAAAGACTTCAGTCAAGGTCTGATTCCAGCACCCAACTTTTTTCCAACACTGAACCCTTGTACCCCCGTATTTATGCCTGGGCATCTGGCATTGAAGCCAGCTCACAACATGAGCTTATTCTCTATTAAGATTGCCAGATTTAGCAAATAAAAATGCAGAATGCCCAGTTTAATTTGAATTTCATACAAGCGATGCATAATCTTCTTTTTAAGTGAATTTATTTATTTTGAGAGAGGGACAGTGAGTACAAGTGGAGTAGGGGAAGAGAGAGAGGGAGAGAGAATTCCAAGCAGGCTTCATGCTTTCAGCGCAATGCCCAACTCGGGGTGTGAACCCACAAACCATGAGACCATGGCCGGAGCCAAAATCAAGAGTCGTATGCTTAATGACTGAGCGACCCAGGCGCCCCCTACAATGCATAATCTTTTAGCGCAAGTATCTTCCAAATGTTGCTAAATATCATACGATACATGGGACAGCCCTGACAACAAAAAATTATATCGTTTATAAATTGCATGAAACATACCTACATTTGATCTGGGCACCTTATATCTCTATCCACTCTGTCTTAAATCTGCTTGGAACCAGAAGGACGTTCCTTTGTCCAGAGTTGCCCTTGATGGTAGTGTGCTTGTCAGATTCTGGGTTACTCAGGGTCCAACCAGGAAACCAGAAATCAAATGGAATTTTAATATAGAGAAGTGGCTCTACAGATGATGTAAGAGGCTTGAGAAACAGAAAATAATGACGTAACTCACAGATTAGTAAAAGGGTAACGTTTATTCCCATCCCTAGCCTGGAGGGACAGAAGAAGGGGATGGGGTTACTGAGGCCAAGGTCTGAGGTCATCTGGCAGACCTTACCTTGGAAGAAGCCTGATGCAGCAGAAGCAGGAGACAAAAAGAGATACAATGCCTGTCTCCACCTAAGGAGAAAAGGAGAGAGAAATACGCTGGCTCCTCCCACCAGCCTATTTCCTACCAGTGCCTCCCACTGGCCAAACCCAGGCAGTAACTATCTAAGACACCTGAGAACTGCAGCCAGTCTAAAACAGTCTGAGCTCACCAACCCTGATCCTCAGGGCCCCTTCTCTTCTCAGGGGTGGGCTGTCTCTTCTAGATCCACAGAGCCCAGGAGAGGTGGAATCGTCCTGTCTCTGGGATTCGGACGAAGTCTCGGCAGCCACCGCCTCATTCACCAGTGCCGACTCCAAATCTAGTAGTGAGAAATTTTGAACTGGTTTTTAGAAAATTCTGGGGCACCTGGGTGGCTCAGTTGGTTGTGTCCGACTTCGGCTCAGGTCATGATCTCACGGTTCACGAGTTCGAGCCCCGCGTCGGGCTCTGTGCTGACAGCTCAGAGCCTGGAGCCTGCTTCTGCTTCTGTGTCTTCCTCTCTCTCTCTGCCCCTCTCCTGCTCACACTGTCTCTATCTCAAAAATAAATAAACATTAAAAAAAAATTTTTTTTAAGAAAAGTCTGATGGTGTCCACTAAGTCACCTACTGAGTTTTCCTGTGGTGAGTCACACTTTTGCTGTTCTAAGTGCCATTCTTTCCAGTTCTGCTCTTCCTGCACGTTAGTCCCTACAGCTAGTCACAGACGCTCTGGCTCCCCACTGTGCCAGCACCGCACACCGCCCCCCCCCCTCGGAAATCAAGTGCGACCACGTGACTTGCGCTGGCCAATGAAACGCAAGCAGACGCACACATGCTGCTGCTTCCGGTTGAAGCTTTAAGAGCAGACACATAATTCACCGCTTCTTGTTTTCAGCCTTAGGGCCCCTGAGAGAGTCTGTCAGGCCGGAACACAGGCCCCGCTATTGGTTTCCTATTGCTGCTGTAATAAATTGCCAGAAACTAATTGCCTTAAGACAATACAAATTTGTCATCTTACAGTTTTGGAAGTCCAAAATCAGTATCACTGGGCTTAAGTCAGAGTGTTGACAGCTGGCTCCTTCTGGAGGCTTCAGGGGAAAATCCTCTCCGTGCCTTTCATAGGGTCTAGCAGCTGCCTACACTCCTTGACTTGTGGTTCTCCCTTGCATCACTCCAGCCTCCTCCTACTATGGCCTTTGATCTGCTTGCCTCCCTCTTTTGAATGATGCTTGTGATTACATTGGGCCCACCTGGCTTATCCAAGATGATCTCCCCATCTCAGGAGCCCTAACTTCATCACATCAGCAAAGAGCCTTTTGCCATATAAGGCAACATATTCACAGGTTCTGGGGACTAGGATGTGGAGATCTTTGGAGACCGTTATTCCCTCTACCAGCATCCTTGAGAGATTTCAGTGAGCAGAACCACACCTGCCAAGCAGCGCTAGACACATAGTATGAGTAAAAAATAAACGTTTATGGCATTGAGTCACCAAGATTTAGGGGCTTGTCTGTTACTGGTGCACAATTTAGCCCTCATTCACATCCTGTTTCCTTTCTGTCTCTGTCTATATTTTCGCAAAATTTAAAAATAACTTAGAGTATTAAATATGGCTATTCTCTGCACAAAGTACACTTTTAAATAGTATGCCATTGGGGGGCCTGGGGGGCTTAGTTGGTTTAGTGTCCAACTCTTGATCTTGGGGTCATGAGTTCAAGCCCCGCATTGGGCTGTGTGCTGGGCATGAGGCCTATTTAAAAGATAATAAAAATAAAATAAAATAAAATAAAATAAAATAAAATAAAAAGTATACCATAAATAATCTATGAGCAAACCAAGGAGTTTGTTGTTCCTATTGTTCCCAACTTTAGATCTGCAAAGTAGACTTAAAAATAAATATTGCACGTATTCAACACCCTATCAGAAGTCTTTTCTGCATGTGAAAAATCTTCACAGCATCCCTTTGTTGCAAAAAACCAACAGGTTAGAAATGTTGATTTACTTAGATGTTGACCTGGGTGAAAGTGAGAAAGAAAACAACTCACTGAAAGACTGCTAAACATAGTGTTGTTTTTCATAGAAGTTGGGGGAGGGAGAGGTCTGACCATGGAAAGAAACATTGAATTTCTAAAGTATAATCCTTCTCTTAATTTCCGTAATTATGTCATAGGTCATAAAAAGTAGAGTGATAAATGTCTAACAATCCTGAAAGCTGAAATGCAGAGTCTGAGCTGGGCCAGGATCCACACCACTTCATCATATGTCAGATGGACATGTGGACACGTCAGTTTCAGTCCCAAGCAGTGGTCACCAGCATTTTGGTCCTGCCCTTCTATTCAGTAAGAAGCCTTCAGTACATGCCTCCAATATGCGTACTTACCAAAGTGTTATGAGCGTTACAATGAATGCACACAAAAAAAGAAAATTAAAAGATCATGTAAAAGTGAAATAAATAACATTTTGAAATGCCTTGCTAATCACAATGGCATCATACTACCCTAGTTAATATTTTAGGACACAAGATGCCCTTAAGGAAAGATTCCTCGTTAGTGATAGTAGATGCAAATCCAGTTGTAAACTTCTTGATAATTTTGAGTATTTTTGCCTGACTTTTTTTTTAATGTTTTTTATTTATTTTTGAGACAGAGAGAGATGGAGCATGAGCAGGGAAGGGGCAGAGAGAGAGGGAGACACAGAATCCGAAGCAGGCTCCAGGCTCCGAGCTGTCAGCACAGAGCCGACACGGGGCTTGAACTCACGAACCATGAGACCATGACCTGAGCCGAAGTCGGACGCTTAACCGACTGAGCCACCCAGGTGCCCCTGCCTGACTTTTTTCAGATCTAATTTGACCTGCATTATTTTTACCTTTTAAATTTTTTTATGTTTATTTATTTATTTTGAGAGCGAGAGAGAGCACAAGCAGGGGAGGGACAGGGGAGAGACAGAGAGAGACAGAGAGAGAGAGAGATACAGAGAGAGAATCCAAGCAGGCACCATGCTGTCAGCACAGAGCCCAATATGGACCCCCATCCCATGACCCCAGGATCATGACCTGAGCCAAAATCAAGGGTCAGACACTTAACCAACTGAGCTACCCAGGCGCCCCTATTTTTTATTTTTTAATGTGGATAGCCAAGCATTTGTTTTAGGAGTAAGAGTATCTGTTTTGTCACTTTTGTTTTTTGTCTGCTTGCACTTGTGTTTTTGTTTTCACTTCAATCCATGGTCCCCTTGCAGGAAATGCCTTTGAAGTCATTTGTCTATTTTATGATAGTTAATGTAATGAAAACAAAGGGCTTTTACTGCAAAATGGTGATGCATCATACTGTGCTAAAAACAAATGCAAGAGTGAGGAAACCACCTTCAACCTTCTAGAATTCCCAGTAGTCTCTCCTCAGAGAGGCTTCATGTGATACAACCAGGACACAAGACCATCTGACGTTTGGATCAAGTGAGGCTGCCTATGTCAATCCATGTGTTTAACATTATAATGCTTCTGGGATGCATGTGTCATACTCCATACAACTATAATACAACCCCCCCATCAGTGGGGGTACTTTCTAAGGCCCCAGCGGGTGCCTGAAACCACAGGCAGTACCGAACCCTATATGTACTATATTTTTCCTACCCATACATACAATAAAGCTTGATTTATGAATTCATCACAATAAGAGATTAACAAGAACTAATAATAAAATAGAACAATTATAACAATATACCATAATCAAGGTTATATGACCATGTCCTCTCTTTCTCAAAGTATTTTACCATGCTGTACTCACCTTTCTTCCTGATTTGAGATGATAAAATGCCCATGTAAAGAGATGAAGCAAGGTGAATGGCGTAGGCATTGTGACCTAGCATTAGGCTACTACTGACCTTTTGACAACATGTCAGAAGGAAGATCATCTGCTTCCGGTCTGCGGTTGACTGTGGGTAACTGAAACCACAAAAAGCGAAAACCGCAGATAAGGGGGGAATACTGTGTAAATAATTGAAATGCAAGTATCTAAAAAGGGCTTTACAAGAGCAATGAATTCAGATATGTGGCAGAAGATCTATAATCTATTCAATTAGCATTTTGTTATCATAAAACAAATTACAAAGAAACTGAAGCCCAAAGAGGCTGGACGACTTTCCCCTAATCCCACAGATGGCTCTTGGCAATTAGGACCAGAGACCAGATCCCCTGTGCCTCAGGCCAACATGCTTCCCATTACACTGCAAGATTACGAATGAGGAAAGTTAGCAATTTTGTGGCTCAGTTAAGTCCTGCTGGCCTCCATTCAGCATAGTGCTTTATGATGAGGGGGAAATACTCAGGCCAAAACAACAAGCAGAAACCAGGAGGTGACACGTTCAGCCCTCGAGATGGAAGGAGATTTTTGGCTCTTTGCAAGATATGAGGGGAAACAGTTGGTCTTTCCACTGTGTCTCCAGCCCCCAGGTACTGTTTGTCTCCCTAACAAGGATCCTTTTTTTAGTAGTTATTTATTTATTTATTTATTTATTTATTTATTTATTTATTTATTTATTTTTGAGTGAGAGAGAGAGAGAGAGAGAGAGAGTGCACAAGCATGTTCCATGCTGTCAGCGCAGAGCCCAACTGGGGACTCAAATTCACGAACCGTGAGATCATGACCCCAGCCGAAACCAAGAGTTGGATGCTCAAACCACTGAGCCACCCAGGCGTCCCTCACCGACAAGGCTCTTTAGATTGACTCATTAAGGTTCTCCTGGAAAGAGTTCTTTTGTGCCTCCCCTACCAGATATTCAAGGACATTGTATTCAATGTCACACTGATCATACTGCTATATATTGATTATATTCAAGGACAACGATCCAGAAAGATGTCTGGTGTGGCCATATATAAAGCATGATAAAATGTCCGTGGAAATGTAATAAGATGAAGATAGTTAGATTTCCCTCCAGTAAAGTTCAATCAGGGAAGCAAGACCACTATGTGTATTGTAGGGTAGATT
Source organism: Lynx canadensis (assembly GCF_007474595.2). Taxonomy (NCBI): domain Eukaryota; kingdom Metazoa; phylum Chordata; class Mammalia; order Carnivora; family Felidae; genus Lynx; species Lynx canadensis. The sequence goes on from NC_044306.2 coordinate 164,812,162, forward strand.
AGTTATTATAGTGTTAGACCTCACACAATTTGGGGAGGAGTTGAGGAAGAAAAGTTTCCAAAAGTATCACAGAAAAGTCCTCACCGGCCCTGTGGCTGGTGGACAAGTCAGAGCTTGTTGATGCTTGGTGAATCCAACCGCTGGAGAGGAGCCACGAAGGAGGCTGGTGTAGAAGCATCTGGAAGGCTGTTGGCTCTTTGTGGCTTCCACCTCTGTGAGCTCACAGCAAAGCATCTCATGGTGCATCTGGAGTCACTGCTGGTCAGTAGGGCCAACAGCCGGGAAGAAGAGCTGGAGTCAGAGCAGGAAAAGCATGAACAAAATGGAACCCGCTGGGGCCTCTGCAGCTGTCCCTACCGACTTGCACTGATTTCCAAAATGTAACGGCTGCTGCTTCACTTCTGGCTCTCAAATATCATACAAATGTCCCCTGTGGCAACTGGGTAGTGACTCTGAGCCATACAAGGTATTCCTGTATCTGGGTATCTGGAAATTGCAGGTCCAATTTAGCTAAGCCGACATTGTACAAAGCCAGCACAGCTCCTCTCAGGGACAAATACTGTGTGGCTGGAAGCAGTAAGTAGTCTGATAAGCGGCTCAGGGTAGCATGTAAGACACCCAAAGCTCTAGCTCCAATTACAATCCAGGATAACTGTGCCGCCTTCTAAGGATGTGAAGCTGTCTCCCTGCAGGGCTATTGCTTGGTGGGTGGAATATTCCAGTTTGGAACCAGACCGGAATCACGGAGTGAGGCAGTGGGATGCCTCTTACGACACTTCTTAGCTGCCTTTGCCTACTGTGGGTTCGGCTTCCCTAGAAATAAACCTGGAACCATTTATAGAATATAGGTTTGGAGAGAAATCTACAACAGCTCTTAAAATTATAAATGTGGAGTGCCTGGGTGGCTTAGTCAGTTGAGCATCCGACTCTTGATTTCAGCTCAGGTCATGATCACACGGTTCGTGGGTTTGAGCTCTGAGTCAGGCTCTGTGCTGATAGTGCAGAGTCTGCTCGGGATTCTCTCTCCCAACCCCACCCCGCCCCTCCCCTGCACTGTCTCTCTCTCTCTCTCAAAAGAAATACACTTAAAAAATAATAAAATAAAATAAAGTAATAAATGCACTTACTCTTTGGGCCAACAATCCCACTGCTGAGAATTTTGCCCTCACCATTTACCAACTATGTGAACTTGTATATACCTACACATGTGCAAAATTCTGCTATTGATGTATTCATTGCAACATACGCAAAAATTAGAAACAACCATAGCATTTATCTATGGGGTCCTGGGTAAATAAAATGTGGCATAGAATTCAATGGCAGAACGGTGTGCTCACTTTATATGAGACAAAGAGGAAAATAATTACACACACTTGGATTTGCTCGTACGTTCAAAGCATTGAAAGGTTACAAGAAACTAACAGAAGGAGTGACCTATGGGGTGGGGGTAGGGTGACAAGAATGTGGTGGACAAGGACAGTGATGGGAACCAGAGTTCTCAAGGTATACCTTTGCATATAGTATGAATCTTTGAGCCATATTCGTGTTTCAGTATTTTTAAAAAATTGAAAAATTAAATTCAGGTCGCCTTCAAAGAAAGAGAAGAAAAAGAAGAATTTGGAGAAGCATCAAATTATTAGTCTGCCTGGAACAGCAGATGTCTAAGTCAGGCCCTGTCTCCACTCCACCCAACCATGGGATTTGGGGAAAGCCAGGTGAACAGAATTCCATACAGCAGGTGCAGGGAGTAGTCTGGAAGGCAGGATGCTGTCGAGGTGCAGAACACAGATCACAGAGAGAGCCTGAATAGATTCTACTTTGGCCCCACAACTTACAAGCTGGGCAACCTCAAGTGAGTTACCTAACTTTTCAGTGCCTTAGTTTCCTTACCCGTAAAATGAAGCGTAATAACAATACTTAGTGTGGACGTTAGGAGGATTAAATAAGTTACCACATCTGAAGTGGTGTGTTTAGAAACGTGCTTAGCATACAGAAAGGAATCTACAAGCCTATTTATTTATTTGCCCATTATTATCTAGAAGGGTCAACTCAGGGAGAGATCTTCAGCATAAGTCTCGTGCTCTGCTTTGAACCAGGGACCAGGTGGTCTTGAATCTTCCACTGAGACTCGGTAGACAGTGATTCTTTCGCAAGCCCATAACTAGTCTGTAGAAATCCTCCTAGAAGACTCCTCCAACACATAATTTAACCATCTGACTCACTTTTCTTCCAAAGAGGGCTTCAAGGAGATTTTCTTGGGTCTGGGGTGTCCTCAGCTCACCGCTCTACCTATGAGAAGTCAGCAGCATTAGGATTCCCTCCAACAGAGGACTGAGATAGCTTATCTCCGATGAAGTTCTCGGCGTCTGCCTGGAAACAGGGTCCCACCACAGGCTTCTGTTCCTCCCAGAAAAGCCCATGAAGCAGGGAGGGGTTTCAGGCTGACTCCTACATCCTCTCCCTGGCTTATCTGAAAAAGGAGAGGATCATTTCCAAGGCCTCCTGGAGTGCTGGTGTTTGCACTCGGCACCCCATCTGGAGAAAAGGCTCATGCAAGTGAGAGCCTCCACCTGATGGGGAATCTCTCGTCCTCTCATTAGCCCATACTAGTCCTGAACCCACAGCCAGGGTGAACCAGGGAGTTACGGCATAATTTTCTAAAGCAGTATCAAGGGCCTATCAAAAGTCAGAACCAAAAATCTGTAGAAGCACCATGCTGCCTTCACTGTACAGTTTTTCAGAAGCATAAGGATAGAAGTGACAAGAGGGAAAAGAGGAAAAAGAGGGGCACCTGGATGGCTCAGTCAGAAGAACATTTGACTCTTCATCTCAGCATGTGAGTTCAAGCCCCACGTTGGGGGTGGACATGACATAAATAAATAAACTTCTAAAGAAAATCGAAGTGGAAAGACTGTATGTAGCCTCACAATGCCTGGATTTGGTTCCTGGAGTGGAGACAGAGGGACTCTTACTGCATTCAGGTTCCAATCTTTGAGAACTGCGATACAAAAGACCTTCAAGTCCCCTAGAAAAAGTGATTTCATCTCCTATTACCCTCCTGTAGTGACATTTCTGAGTCCTGCCTAGATGCCCTTCCCTAGGCTGGTGCACCACCTTCCAGCTGCTTTGAATAGCTCATGGCAGCTCGTTGTCCTGGGAACTGCCCTTGGCCAATGGGAGCCACCTACTATGGTTTGAATGTTTATGTCCCTGCCAAATTCATATGTTGAAATCCTAACCTTCGGTGCAATGGCATTAGTAAGTGGGGCCCTTGGGAGGGAATTAGGTCATGAGGGTGGAGGCATCATGAATAGGATTAGTGCTTTAGAAGAGAACGCACAGACTTCCCTGCCCCCTTCACCACGTGAAGATACAATGAGGAGTCTGCGTCCCAGAAGAGGGCCCTCACCTGACCACGCTGGCACCCTGATCTTGGACTTCTAGCCTCCAGAACTATGACAGGTTTCTATTGTTTACAAGCTACCCAGTCGGTGGTTTTGATAGAACGGCCCAAAGGGACGAAGCCACCACCTCACCTGGCAGCCCGCTGCCAATGACTCACTGACACAAGGACACCAAAGTCCAGCCCACTTGTCCCAAAGTGGGGGACACACTCTGTACGTGCAGTTCCCCCTCTGGAGCTCCCCATGGGCCAGGCTGTACCCACTGAGGCCATGCCACTGCATGGTTCCCTCACCTGCTCTCTTCTGCTTTCCTGTCTTGCTTTTTTTCAAGTTTTATTAACCCCATTTTGCTGATGAGGAAACTGAGGCACAGAGAGGTTAAGAACTTTCCCAGAGGTCATACAGTTTGTAAGTGATGGACCCTTGACCCCAGGCTGTTTGATTTCAGACACTGGGCCACTACATTGTACTATTATACTGATGTATTTATTTACATAATTTACTTATTTATTTTGGTTATGGTGTGCCTCCTCCCACTAAAATACGAACTCCTTGAGCATATGGATGTTTGTTCTGTTCAGTTCACAGCGTGTCCCCTGTGACCTACAGAAGTCTGGGTACTTTACTAGGCCCTCAAATATTTATTAAAATCCATAGCTCCTGTGACTTCAACTCCTTCTTTCTGGATTTATGGGGAAAAAAATTATAATAAGGGTAGAGGTAATAAGAACCTCTTTCTTCCCATCTTGACTCTGCTCTGTAATAAGTTGGATGTAATATATTTAAGGCACATGGTGGTGGCTTCACTATTTGGCTTCCATTTTAGAACCACAAGGACCATGCAGCTGTGTAATTGTTAATGAAGGTAATAATGTCTGGCATTCTGAACGCCAGAATTTGCAATGATGTTGTCGAGGCCTTACCAGAGACAATCGAGGCTGGGAGAAGACCTATATGAATCTAGATGGAACGTTCATGGCCAACATCATTTGTTATTACAATCTAGTACTGCTCGTTGTGACTTCAGGGAACCCCCAAAATAGTACCTCATCTACTTTCTGAACTACTTGAGAAACAGACCAAAAAAAAAAAAAAAAAAAAAAAAAGACACAAGAAAATCAAAATATCATGTTTACTGCTAAGAAAGCTGATATTGCAGAATGTGTGGCTTGGATTTAAGAGCCAAATGTTTTCCTAATACTAACCCCCCGAATTAGACAGACTGACCCATGGATGACCTCAGACCTCCCAGGGCAGGGCCCTGGCCCTTTAAACCTTTGGCATGAAGGAATAGAGCAGGATACACCTTTTCTGTAGGTCCACCAGCTCCCAAGAGGACTGCAGAGGGGAGGGCTGGCTACTCTACCCAGATTCTCCTTCTAAACCCACTAGCTAGACAAGTCACTGCATCTCCCCAAGGGAAGAGTGACTGATAGTGCAGAGAGATGCCAGGAGTGTCACATGATGGCTATCCCTTCCAATGAAAGGAAACATTAAGAGCGGGAAATAAGACGGACTTCAAGCCGTATTACAAAGCTGTAATCATCAAGACAGTATGGTACTGGCACAAAAGCAGACCCTCAGATCAATGGAACAGAATAGAGAACCCAGAAATGGGCCCATAAACGTATGGCCAACTAATCTTGACAAAGCAGGAAAGAATATCCAATGGAATAAAGACAGTCTCTTCAGCAAGTGGTGCTGGGAAAACTGGACAGCGACATGCAGAAGAATGAACCTGGACCACTTTCTTACACCATACACAATAACAAACTCAAAATGGATGAAAGACCTCAATGTAAGACAGGAAGCCATCAAAATCCTCGAGGATACAGCAGGCACAAACCTCTTTGATCTTGGCCGCAGCAACTTCTTACTCAACACGTCTCCGGAGGCAAGGAAAACAAAAGCAAAAATGAACTATTAGGACTTCATCATAATAAAAAGCTTCTGCACAGCAAAGGAAACAATCAGCAAAACTGAAAGGCAACTGACAGGATGGGAGAAGATATTTGCAAATGACATATCAGATAAAGGGTTAGTATCCAAAATCCATAAAGAACTTATCAAGTTCAACGCCCAAAAAACAAATAATCCAGTGAAGAAATGGACAAAAGACTTCTCCAAAGAAGACATCAAGATGGCCAACCGACATGTGAAAAAATGCTCAACATCACTCATTATCAGGGAAATACAAATCAAAACCACAATGAGATACCACCTCACACCTGTCAGAGTGTGACAGGTGGCCTTCACAACTCAAGCAACAACAGATGCTGGTGAGGATGCACAGGGTGAGGAAACTTTTTGCACTGCTGGTGAAAATGCAAACTGGTGCAGCCACTCTAGAAAACAGTATGGAGGTGCCTCAAAAAATTAAAAATAGAACTACCCTAAGACCCAGTAATTGCACTACTAGGTATTTATCTAAGGGATACAAGTATGCTGTTTTGAAGGGACACATGCACCCCAATGTTTATAGCAGCACTATCAACAATAGCCAAAGAGCCCAAATGTCCATCGATGGATGAATGGATAAAGAAGATGTGGTATATATATACAATGGAGTATTACGCAGCAATCAAAAAGAATGAAATCTTGCCATTTGCCATGGAACTAGAGGGTGTTATGCTAAGCAAAATTAGCCAGAGAAAGACAAATATCATAGGACTTCACTCATATGAGGAATTTAAGATACAAAACATATGAACATAGAGAAGGGAAGCAAAAATAATATAAAAACAGGGAGGAGGATGAAACATAAGAGACTCTTAAATATGGAGAATACTGGAGAGGTTGTGGGAGGGGGGATGGGCTAAGTGGGTAAGGGGCATTAAGGAATCTACCCCTGAAATCACTGTTGCACTATATGCTAACTAACTTGGATGTGAATTTAAAAAATTAAATTAGATCAAATTTTAAAAAATAAAAAAGAGAAAAGAGTGGGAAATAACATTATACCTCCAACAGTACTGTCCCATGAGCTGCCTATTCTCAAAGGAACTTCAATTACATTTCCGCCTTATGAATTTGGTGTTACAGAATATGTAATAACCTCCTATAGCTACCATGTTGCTACTTAGTTATCATTGCTGAAACGAGATTAAAATCCTAGAGTTTTGCAGCCAAAAGTGAAACTTCAAATTTAATCTAGTCTACCGCTCTCCTTTCTAAGATATGACACTGAGGCCCAGGAAGGTGGAATATTTTGCCCTGTAACAGAAATGTAGACAGATTACCCAGAGCCAGCACTAGAACTCATTTTTTGTCTCAATCCACAGGCTTTCTATCCAATGGCCTGTTTTTCAAATTGTCCCTAGTGACAAGAAAGAGAAGAAAAAGAAAACCTCCACCAATAATAAGAAACAAAAATATAATATACATGTCTGTTTCACAACCAAGACTATGCAAGTGGATGAGTGAAAATGAGGTGTTCAAGAAAACAGAAGTGATTTCTCTAAATGATGGAAAATGAGGGCCTCATCAACTCTCACTGTGCCTTTCGTGATTTGATATTCCCCCACTGACATTTTTCATCTATCCAAGTCCATGGTGCTATAGTTATCTATGTCTCTCTGTTCAGGGAGACTTTCCTTTTGACTTTCATAAAATTGAAGAGAACTAGATAGATTTTTATGTGAATATAAGCTCAGTATCCCAATGATGTCCGTTTTAAATTATTTATGCACAGCTCAAACCTCCTAGGTATTGTTTTTAAAAAATCCTCCATTACTATGAATCATATGAGCTCCTTCTCAAGGAAGGGTAAAAGAAATGAGTGCTGTCTTCAGAAACCTGAAGGAGAGGGACATCTTATTTCCAGATTCAAGATTCTTTCACTTTCTATAATGCAGTATGTATGTATTAAGGCTGTAAAATGGGGCCTGATATAAAGATCATAAATCATCATGTTTGAAAATAGAAACAAAGACTGTATTCAACACCATAAGTATATATGGTATAATACTAGCAATGATTTTTTTCATTCTATATATCCATAATTACTGCTGAGGGTATGCAGTTTGTTTATCTCAGTGCTTAATATGAAAAGTTAATGCTGTATTTTAAATTATAGAAAGCTCCGGTAGGTACAGAAACTAGCTATGGGGAAATACCAGCTGTTTTAATATTCCTGATCGAGAACTACTCGCCCAGGTAACATTATGAGCAGCGGCCTTGAGCCATGAATTGTGGGATGGATGCACATATGGTTATGATGTCTGGGGACCCACGTGCTTCTGTGTCCTTGTGCCCCAAGTAGGCCAGGCCACTACAGAGACTGTTATATACTGCAGCACGATGGTGATTTGGTTGCTAAGGGAGTTAAAGCCTTACCTGGTGAAGTACAGGCTCTCCCAGCAAATTCAGGTCACTGTATTGTGGAAATGCACTGTGATGTCCTTTTTTATTGGAATGTATGGAAATCGTCACAGTCAGATATCTGTAACAGAGAGACAAAGTCTACTGGCCTGGCAGTCCTGAATTGGAAAAGGTATGGCTCATGATTTTAAAGTTCGCCTAGAATGAGAAAAAATGCTATTAGGCCTCACCATGGTTCACCAACCTCAAAACATTTGTTGAGGCTTTTCTTGGTGTGGTGAAAGGAAGAACTCAAAAGATGGGTCCCCAGGAATCTGAGCTCCCGTGGCTACGAACAGCATACCAGAAAACCCTAGAAACCGTGCTGATTGTAGCAGTTTATGCCAACCCAGCATCTTCTAGGGTCATGCTCCTCAGGAGCAAAAACGATAATGGTAATAATAATAGCTAACACTTCTTTAGCAATTACTTTGTGCTAGTAACTGTTTTAATGGGCTTGTATGTATCTAACTCATTTAACCTCACAATTTACTCTATTCAGTAGGTTTACTAATATAGTATTATACCTATATTACAGTTGGGAAAACTGAGGCACAGGGCAATAACATACCTTGGCCAACATCACACAGTTACTAAATGGCAAATCATGCCCCAGCTGCCTTGTACTTTCCCTAACCAAGTATACGTGTACTGTCTCCCTACCCAGGTACTTGTAACAAAGCAGACTTTCAACTTACTGGGTCAAGTAATAAAGATCTAATGTGAGCGGTGTCTGGGTGGCTCAGTTGGTTGAGCGACTGACTTCAACTCAGGACATGGTCACATAGTTCGTGGGTTTGAGCCCCGCTCCAGGCTCAGAGCCTGGAGCCTGCTTTGGATTCTGTCTCCCTCTCTCTGCCCCTCCCCTACTCACACTCCGTCTCTCTCTCTCTCTCTCTAAAATAAATAAACATTAAAAAAAAAATTAAAAATCTAATGTGAGATCTTCCAGATCAGTTCAGTTCTTCCAGATTTTATACTTTTTTTAAATGTTTTTTTATTTTTGAAAGAGAGAGAGAGGGTGCAAGGGGGGAGGGGCAGAAAAACAGGGAGACAGAGGATCCAAAGCAGTCTCTGTGCTGTCAGCACAGAGCCCAACGCGGGGCTCGCACCCGCAAACCATGAGATCATGACCTGAGCCGAAGTCAGACGCTCAATCAACTAAGACACCCAGATTTTATTCCGTTACACTCATATTACTTACGCTGAAGTATTTTACTTGAAAAAAATAGGTTTTTTCAAAAAGTAATTCACTTTAAATTACAGATATCATGATGTCTCGCCCCTAAATACTTCAGTATGCAACTCAAAAAAATGAGGACATCTGACATAACCCAAATAAATACTTAGCAGGCCTAACACATCACAACATTCATCATCTTAATGAGTTTTAATATCATTTATGACCCAAGCCATATTCCAATTTCCATAATCGTTCCCAAAATATATTTTGTAGGTGTTAAAAACTGTACACCCTAGGCTTTAATCCAGGACCACATTGCACACATGCTTGGGTCCCTTCCATTTCTTCTCCTCTATAGCAGCCTCTGTCTTTATGGTGATGATGTGCTGAGAATCCAGGACAAAGGACCCATGGAATATCTCACCTTTGAGATTTGCCTGAAGGCTCTGTCTTAGTGTTTAGCTTGTTCCTACTTTCTCCATTTGTTATCTGCATTTCAGATACTCTTACAATACTTAGAAGGGCAAAAAAATTCTACCAAGTCTGCAGACTCTTACAGCAGCCTGGAAAGAAGTCTCTGAAGACCGAAGAGGGGGGAATGAGCAGAAACAAATGATCAAAGAAACATTTTTGGATTCTTTCCAGATTTGATTCATTCGAGTAATCCCCGGATGAAGGACCAGAAGTGATTGAGAGTGGAAAAAAGAACAGCTTAGCACCTTTCGTTCTGAGCAAGGACCAGGCATTGTAGGCACAAGGCAACCTTGTGAAATGGATGCCAATATGCACAGTAGGATTTGGGGTTTTTGTCTAACAAGCTTTATCATACGAGGTGCAGTTTGCTGATACAAGTTCTGACTGGAGATGCCAATCTTTCCAGGGTCAAAGTGTAAAGTAGACAGCCTTGGTTGCTTAGGCAACCAACAAGTCGAGACCGAGTAAGTTATAAATTCAACTTGTTGCTAACTTTCAGTCACGAAAGTCTTTTGAATCTTTGTTCCAAGGCAACTCATTTGAATGTGCTTTAAATGCTCAGGAAATAGCCCTGAAAAACCTTTATTCAAGGCAGGTAAACAAACACTGTTTCCATGGTATTATTAAAATACCATAGATACTTTTTAAGATGCTTCCTGCATTCCTCTACTCACCAAATATTCCATGTGCCTACTTTTGCCAGGACCAAGGACACGTTGCAGGTATTCACCAAGGTTCAAAAAAAAGCCATGTTTCTTTGTGTCTCAAATAAAGTTAGGTTTGTCCCAAGCCCTCATCCACTCAGGATATTCAATTTCGTGAAATTGGTCAGTACAGGATGAGGAGGTAATTCTTCTCCTGGGGTCAGGAGAGGGGATCTGGGGATCTGGCACAGTCCAGAGCATTTTAGAAGGCTCTCCGATCCCCTCTGGCCACCGTCAAAACGTTCAGTGTCGAAATCCTCATGGTGCCTTGAAAGCAGTGGTCTGGGCCCCAGATTGGGAAGCTACATGCTTAGTGAGCCTCCTGCCTTAGGACATCCAGCAGCTCTCTTGCCATGAGGTCCTTCCACAGAGCAGAGCTGTAGGAGGAAGTGAAATGCTGTCTCCACGACTCCAGGACCTGCACACCTCTGCTCCTCTGCCAATCTCTCAGAAAGCTCAAAAATCTTCCCTCTAGATCCATCCACTTCTTCCTCCCTTGGCTGGGGTTCTCTCTACAACAAAATTCTATATACTGGTAATATTCTGGATGTCTGTTTCATGCTTTATTTATGAACTCTCCTTTTATTTCTGTAACACAAAAGACATGAACAATCCTGAAGGTAAGGCCCCCCCACCCCACCCTTGGTGACTTTCTTGGAACAAGGAAGGGAGAATACCTACTATTTGTTGAGGCTGCTGAATGAGTACAAAACATAAATTAATATCTCAAGATGGCTGTCCAGCCATAAACGTGAAGGTGAGAAAGACAGTCCCTGTCTTCAGGGATCTTACATCTTACAATAGAGGCAAATAAAGAGGTCATTGAAATATAGCACATAGGAGGGATCCCTGCACCAGAGGCTTGCGTTGCGGGGGGGGGGGGGGTGCGCGCTATGCATGACTTGGGGCAAGGGGGATATGGAAAATCTCTGTCCCTTCTACTCAATTTTACTATGAATCTACAACTACTCTAAAAAAATAAAGCCTATTTTTGTAAGTAAGTCTTACCCAACCTTTATCAATTAGATTTTCACTAATAAGCCTCTCTTCTAGAACAGAATCATGCCCTGCAAGGAGATAATCTGTGTTTGGATTAACACCCTGTTGTGAATACTTTTCACCATAAAATCAGATTGCTTTTCTCCCACCCTGACTCTAGCCAGGTGGGAAGATGCCCTAGGGAGAGGCTTGGGGAAGACACAGGACACAGGGATGACAACACACTCTTGGAATGAGATCAAAATATCTGCCACAAAGAGGGCACCTGGGTGGCTCAGTCGGCTGAGTGTCGGACTTCAGCCCAGGTCATGATCTCACCGTGTAGACTTTGAGCCCTGCATCAGGCTCTGTTCTGACAGCTCAGAGCCTGGAGCCTGTTTCAGATTCTGTGTCTCCCTCTCTCTCTGCCCCCCACCCCCACACACTCTGTCTCTCTCTCTCTCAAAAATAAACAAACTTGAAAAAAAAATTTTGTATATATATACATATATATACATATATAACTGCCACAAAGTATTACTGGCTTCTGCTCGACCACATAGTCTCCCTGCTATACCAGGAGCATTCTGGCTTTTTGCACTCAAACGGCTTTGCATGTCATAGGCTATGGAAAGCAGTTCTGGAATATTCAAGCACTACATTTACTTGCAGGATGTCTGTTAGCAGCATTTGTGAGTGAAAGAAAGGATGAGCCAGTCTCAAGGAAGACTGGAGACACAACCAAATCAATGTGCACTCATCTTCACATTTCAGGTTTTCTCCGTTTGGGGAAAATCGTGATCTCCAGGGACGCTTTTGCTCTTGCTGAGTCTGGCAGTCTCAACATCAAATGCAGATGAACCTAACGCGGCCAGGACTCTGGGTTGATGGCCCAAAAGCTCAAGCCGAGACCTTGGTGACATGCCTCTCCTGACAGGAGTGTCAGCTCATAAAGGGAAGCAGAATCCGTGCTCAATCTTTGTGTGACACCTCATAGAAACCCGACCGTTCTGTGCTTTTGTGAGACTTGACGTTATTTATTCCTCAGAGAACGAACAAGTGACTCACAGGATCTTGTGATTCACAGAGCCTCTCACAGAACTAACTAGGCAGATGGCAAGTGGAGGGCTGGGGCAGGAAAAAAGATGACAGGCAGATGAGGGCTGCTCTGGTGCCTCTGATGTCATCCAACATGCCCCTCCCCCAGTCCCCCTACATACACACACACACACACACACACACACACACACACACACACACACACACACACACCAGGAAACTTCCCCACCAGGAAGCCAGCCACAGCCCCTTTTACCCAGCAGGGAAGAAGAGGTGGTTGTGAATGAGCCCGGAGCTCCCTGTGGGGCTGATCTAGAGTCCCGCCTGCATTAAAATCTATCCCCACCCCTCCCACCCTCAGGAGGGCCAGCCACATGGCATTGTGCTTTCTCCCACCTGCTGTCTGCTTGCTGGGTCCCTCCCCTGCCTCCCCCCCCCCCACCAGCTCCTGCCCAAGCTTCTGTCTGTACCTATCTCCTGTTCTGTATCAGTTTATGCATCTCTTCTGCCCAGTGAGGCTACTGGGTACATAGATAATTACAAAGGTTAAGAGCATGAGTCTGGAGCTAAGCCACTAAAGGTCTGAACCCTGGATGTACCAATTCCCAGCTATGACCCTGGCCATGTTAGTTACCTTCTCTGGGCCGGATTTTTCTTGCATGTAAAGTCAGAATGAGAATACCTATTTCTCAGGTTGTTTAAAAGGCCCTGCAGGGGGGCGCCTGGGTGGCGCGGTCGGTTAAGCGTCTGACTTCAGCCAGGTCACGATCTCTCGGTCCTGGAGTTCGAGCCCCGCGTCAGGCTCTGGGCTGATGGCTCAGAGCCTGGAGCCTGCTTCCGATTCTGTGTCTCCCTCTCTCTCTGCCCCTCCCCCGTTCATGCTCTGTCTCTCTCTGTCTCAAAAATAAATAAACGGGGGCGCCTGGGTGGCGCAGTCGGTTAAGCGTCCGACTTCAGCCAGGTCACGATCTCGCGGTCCCTGAGTTCGAGCCCCGCGTCAGGCTCTGGGCTGATGGCTCAGAGCCTGGAGCCTGTTTCCGATTCTGTGTCTCCCTCTCTCTCTGCCCCTCCCCCGTTCATGCTCTGTCTCTCTCTGTCCCAAAAATAAATAAACGTTGAAAAAAAAAAATTAAAAAAAAAAATAAAATAAACGTTGAAAAAAAAAATTAAAAAAAAATAAAAAAATAAAAGGCCCTGCAGGAATCTCACATTTTATGTGAATTTGATTACACATGTCATCAAATTTTATTTCCTCCTATTAACTAATTAATTAATTTAAATTAAAGGCCCTGCAGCCATTTTGTGAAGGAAGAAAGGAAAAAAAGGAGAAAAAGCATTGTGGGCCCCTTGAAATAAAGGAGCAGGTATTACTCATTTTTTTCATTCTGTGCCCCAATGAAATCATTTATTTGTTCCCGAGTTCACACAATGTCCCAGTTACTGAACAAAATCAGTCCCTGCCCTCAAGTAGCCCATAGTCAAGAGGTGGCAATGAATGACATCAGTAGTTGTAACACAGTGTGATGACAGTTGAGGGACAGTGGGGTGGCATTGCTCTGAAAGCACATGGCTCTAGAGCCCGGGTTCAGATTCTGGTGCTCTCACTTCCTGGCTATGTGACTGAATATGTTCCTAGCACCTCTCTTGCCTAAGGACAGTGCAGGGCTATGGAAAGAGTTCAAGCTGGAACCTGCTGTGAACATTTTGGCACTTTCTAAATCAGCCCCATTTTTCACAGCATTAGCCAACGATAATCATCTTTGTGGTCATGATCCTGAAGCTCTGTAGGATGCTGAAGCAAAGCCTAAAAAAGGACTCTGTTCAATGTTATATTCTTCTAGGGCCAAAACTATTTTATTTTATTCTAGTTTTTCGGGAAATGACAAATTCTTTGTGGGAAGGATCCACATCTTTTCTCTTTTGTCTCTGAAAGTGTCTAAAACAATACGTGGGCACACCAGATTTGTCCAACAAATACTAAGTGAGGAATTTCTATAATTCCTGCACATTACATATAGGTAATTTCTAGTTATTTAAAGCAATTAGCTGAACGTTCTGATGGAGAGTAGAAATGAAGATTGGGACATGGACATTATTTTAGCAAGATGCTAAAAGCCCCTAGGGTATTTGTTGGATGTTAGACTTTGGTGTAATGGGAGGCTGTTCGGGTTTTTTGTTGTTGTTTGTTTTTTTCTTTTTTTTTTTTTTTTTAACAAAATCAGTTAGAAAGCTGTTCCTTTCAGACCAGAAAATGGCAGAGGGTTATTTCTGACTTCTGGTACCACAATGTAAAAGTAACAATAGAATGCTATGCCCTTGGGGTGCCTGGCTGGTTCAGTTGGTGGAGCAGGTGACTCTTGATCCCAGGGTTGTGGGTTCAAGCCCTGTGTTGGATGTGGAGATTACTTAATAAAGTCTTAAAAAAAAAAAAAGAATGATATCCCCTTCCATTTGGAAAAGAAAAAAGGAATGGAAAGAAACTGGTAAATTGCAAAGAGTAATGTGGTCTGGGGGAATTCTACTAGGGAGCACTGATCCTTCAAAACAACAGCATCTTGACAGACAGCCTTTGAACCCAGTCTCCTTCATTCATTCACTTGACAGCCATTTTTGAGCCCCTTCGATATCTGAGGTGCTAAATATCCAACAATGAACAAAACAGATATCATCTTCTTCGGTAGCTCGTGAAGATTACACTGAGGCAGAGCAAACAGGTTTGTTTTTTTTTTTAAAAAGAAGCTCACTGGTAAGTACATAATAACAGAGGTGCCTGGGTAGCTTAGCTGGTTAAGTGACTGACTCAATTTCAGCTCAAGTCGTGATGTCACAGTCATGAGATCAAGTCCCGTGGTAGGTGCTTTCTGGAAGTGAGGAGACTGCTTGAGATTCTCTCTCTGTCTCTCTCTGTCTCTCCCCCACTCTCTCTCTCTCAGAATAAATAAATAAACTTTTTAAAAAGTATATAATAACAATTCATGATAAGCGGTATGGAAGAAAACAACGGGGCATCCTGCTTTGAAAGAGAAGGGAGACCTACTTTTGTCTGATGGGGGGTCAAGTCAGGCTTTCTGAGGAAAAGTCAGAGAAGGATGAGTATGAACGAACCAGGACAGGATTGATGGAGTGGGGACTCCAGTTAGGGAGAGGCTCCATGCCAGGCCTCAGGTGGGCAGAGCTGCCTCAACTTGAAGAAAGAAGAATAGAAAGCAGGCAGGGGTGGCTGGTAGAGGGACTATTGAGGGGGTGAGGACTGTGGAGAGCCAGAGGCATTAGAGACCAATCAGGATGGTAGGAAACAGTGAGAAATGATGAGGGCCTTCTACTCGACTTACAACCTGACTTCTAAGTCAACACACTCTCTGAGCCCCAGTGCTGGGCATCCCAGGGGAAGATGCTCAGCTTACAAGAATGAGGAGGTTGGGGTGAGTGATAAAGATGACAAAGGCACTCGGCAGCTTTCCCTCAATGTCAGTGTCAGTGTCAGCCGTTGGGAGTGGCAGGCAGCCAGAGCACAGGGACAGAGAATAATAGAAAGAGAAGGCTTGGGAGCCAGGCTGACCTGGCTTTGACTCCAAAGTCCCAGGCCTTGCACGACACCCGCCTACTCTATAAAATGAAGATGACAGTACTCGCTCTAAAGGTTGTAAAAAGGATTCCATGTGGATGGGTGAAATGAGCGAAAGGGGCCAAAAAGTACAAACTTCAGTTATAAAATAAGTAAATCATGGGCGTGTAATGTACAGCATGGTGACTACAGTTAATAATACTGCATTGCCTATTTGAAAGTTGCCGAGAGAGTAGATCTTAAAAGTTTTCATCCCAAGGGGGAAAAAATGAATTGGTTTTGGTTACTGTATAGTGAGCCACGTCAACTAGACTTAGTGTGATCATTTCACAATGTACGCAAATATCTAATCATGAGGTTTTACATCTGAAATATAATGGTATATGTCAATTATAACCCCCCCTCCTGCAAAAAAAAGGAAGGAAGGCTCGCCTGTAAGTGCATGTGAACACCCGGCCTAGGGAGAGTGTTCGGTAAATGGTAGTTGCAGTTATTGTTGGGATGAAAGAAGTTCTCTGAACGTCGAGGAGGTAGAACCTACCAGGTGTCCAGACTCGTGAGGGGGTGGGAGCCTCCGAGAGCAGCGTTTTAGCCGGAGCGCTGGCGAGCGGGCGCTGACGTCACCGCGGAGAAAGGCGGGGGTTGGGTGCACTCGCCGTGCGAGCCGAGGGGCGGAGCAAGAGGAGGAAGGAGCGGCGCGGGCAGCTCGGGGAAGAGGCGGGGGCCCGGCGGCGGGGAGGCGGCCGAGGCGCGGGGACGGCGCCGGGAGGCGGGAGCAGTCCCGCTGCAGCTGCGGCCGCGGAAGGAGGCGGTCTGGGCTCGGCTTCGCGGGCCCCCAGGCGCGGCCAGCGACGGGTCCCTACCTACGCAGGTGAGCCCGCCCCGGGTGACCGCGGGCGACAGCGGGAGGGACTGCGAGGAGCGGGAAGGGTGGGGGGGGGGGGCGCTCCTCTGCCGCTTTACCGCCGGGGTCCTCAGGGGTGGGACATCTAGAGTCGCCCCTTCCAGCCCCTCCTCTCCTGGCTCGGGCTCCGGCCGACGTCGGGCAAACGTAGGACGCTTGGGGTTGTGCAGGTGGCCTCAGGGTGTAGATCGAGGCAGAGTCCTGCGGGCTGTTTCCGGCTTCCCTCCCCCGCCGCCAGAAAGTGCGGCGACCCCCTCCGCTGTCCGTCTGAGCTAGCACCCCTCCTCGTGCTGCTGCGGGCCTCCCTCCCACTGCCCAGCTGCCAGCACCCCTGCAACCTCAAGCACTGGGGAAGCAGAGGGACCCCAAACCAGCCCCGGGCACGGTGGCGGGAGCTGCACCTGGAAGGCAGCACGCTCCCGGGAGGTTTGCTCAGCTGTGGACTGGTGATTCACTGGGTTTGAGGGGACCCCCAAAGCTGAGATGTGGTGTCCTTGCTTCCGGATTTGAGGCAGCGGCCCAATGCCTAAGCAAAGACTATCTAATTTGGCCTTAGGTCAGCAAAGGCTTCCTGAAGATCCTCAAGAAATAGAGTGCCCAGGGCCACTCTGACAGCTTGCCCTTTACTGCTCATCCGCCCGCGGTGGGCAGGGTCCTGAGCTGGGGTTTATGGACTCCTCCCTCGTCTTCCTTCCTCATCCTTGCAATAGCCCCTCGAGCCCCTTGCTGTATCCATCACCCCCACGTAACAGGTGAGAATGCTGAGGCACAGACACATTCAATCACTTGCCTCAAAGCACAAGGCTAGTGAGGAGTAGAGTTGGGATCTGAACTCAGGTCTCTGATTTCAAGACTTTTCACTGTAGGGTATCGTCATGCTGCCTCTATAATAACATTAGATATCTGAGGTGAAACGTGGTACAACTAAGGGTCCCCTTGGCTCATATGCCTGGCATTTTAGTAGGAAACTGAAATGTGTATGATATTTACTTTGCAGGGAAATAGAATCCAGGGCTATTGAGTGTAGTGGCCATTGTTGGGGTGAGGAGCGGGGTGGGGTCCACCTGGACTATGCCCAACATTGCCAAATCACTTTTCTGAGCCATGTGATACTGATAATTCATTCTCTCCTTTAGAAATTCCTACCCCTCTGTATCAACTATTCCTTCTCAGTCATTTCCTTGGCCTGTTTTGTTTTGTTTTTCTTCTCTTGTTGGTATTCCCTTGGCCTCAAAGCTCACATCTTCCAATACTCTTTGTAGATCACTTTATTCATGTTTCTTGCTTTACCCATCATCTTTACGATGGCACCTCCCAAATTCATCTTTTCAGCCTATGCCTAATCTGTAACTCCAGACCCAAATTATCAAATATTCTAATTCCTGCTGGCTAGTTCCAATGTATGCACCCACAGGCACCCATATCCAGCATTTCCAAACTCAGATTTATCATCTCTGTCCTTCCATGTGGTCTTGGTTCAGGTCTTTTCAGTTCCTTGGCTGGACAATATATTACCTTCCAAACTGGTCTTCCTGCCTCTGGAGCCCATCCACCCCTTGAAAGCTCAAAAATCTTAGCCTTTGGTGTCTTCAGAACTGACTGGAGAGAATAGACCTTTCTTTCTCCTTCCTTAGTACCCTGTACGTACCTGTAACGGAGCCCTTTGCCTATTGTGTAACTGCTGACTTGTCTTTCTTCCCCTTTAGACCCGGGGCTTCTTCAGCACTGATTTGTCTTATCCATCTTTGTATTCCCTGGTCTGGCACATAGTAGGCCCTCCATAAATATTTGTCGTACCTAGTGACCTTGTAATGAATTGAAACTTTTTTTAGGACACAATTTTTAAGTAGTAGCACTGTGCATAGTGCCATTTCACTACACTCTAAATCTAATCTGTCACTAGGTGAGTTAATTTGTGTGCGTTGGTGGGGAAGAAGCATTAGAATGTGAGTTTCGCAGGTGGCTGGAGATGAAGACTAATGATAAAATGAAAATAAGTTTTCCAAATTGGTGAGTTGATACTAAGGGTGTTTTTAAGGTTGATTTAAACATTCAGCCACGGCATAGTGACTCCCTTCTACTTTCCTTAGACTTCGCGTCAACGAATAAGCTGAGTACGCTCAACTAGAAGAGAAGCAGAGACAAAGTCATCATGGCTTCGGTGTCTACTCATGGAAATCAAGATAAAGGCCCCCATTTGCCACCACCAAGCAAGCAGGTATATTTTTAATTTGGACGTCTGCCAACTGAAGAGGAACATCATCCAGAACCTTCCTTAGACCTCATCCTTGGCCAGTCATCTTACTTTTTGCAGTCTGGCACTTTGTTGGATGGGCGCAGAGACAATGGAGTGGGGAAGGAAACTATTTTTCTAGCTTCCTTGGAAAGGAGCCTTTTCAGTTTTTACTTATAAAATCCTTTCTTTATTCTTCCCTGTTTAGACTCTAGCCTGACTCTTACGTAGGCTGTCAAGGACTGAAGAGGTTTCCTTTAGCAGAGCAAAAGTCTTAACTGAATCTAACAGAATGATACATCATGCCTGCTTTTACATTTTTGTTACCAGGGCTAATCATACTGATCTATGCTGCTGACAGGTGTTCCTTAACCACTAAATTAGCGATCAGATTGAGAACCCTAGTGTTAACACGGGCACAATATTTCAAATTGTTCAGAAGGAATAGTATATGTTTCGGGGACACGTAAATGAAGCAAAGAGAAAGTATTGTGATGGGAAAATGGAGTTCCTGTTCTCCAGCATCAACTTTCCCAGCTAAAATGAGTTTATGAAGGGGGGTGATGTTTAAGGAGCAAAGTTTAGGAGAGGTTAACAGACAAATGACACACAGTCACAAGGAAAGGAATTTAGACACCCGAGTTGCCTCTGTGAAATAGAGAACCATGAAACATTTATGGCTCTACAGGAAAGGGTCACCAGAACTCCTCTGTGGAGACTGTGCGGGAGCACCAGTCTTGACTGCAGGACTCACAGCAAGTGTGGTAGTCAGGGTCCCTGAGTCTGGATGCATATATATGTGTGTATTTGGGACAAAGGAGGGAGGGAGATGTGCCCCACCCCTGCTGCACCCATAGGCAGAACCAAGAGGAGATATTTACACTGCGATAAGGAGTGCTTGCTGAGGAACTAAGGTAAGTGGAGGGTGAGAAGAGCTCCCTCTCTCACCCCGTGACTCACTCACCCTGACCACCGTCAGCCAGGCGCTGTGCTGTGGGGAGTTGTAGAGAAAGAAGACAGAGGTCACCTGCTTGAGTTGTTTATAGAACTCTGAAGGCATAGGGGCCGTGAGGTCTTCCCACCTGTCATCATGCATGTAAAGTGCTTGGCACAGTGCCCGGCCCGTGGAAAAGTACTCAAGAAACGGTGGCCGTCATCCACATTGTTATCTACTACAAAGAGTCCAAAAATGAATATTGGCAAAATCAGCAAGGCAAAACTCAAAAGTGAAAGAACTGCACCTCAAGAAAAACATGAAAAATCCAAGAGGTAAATGGCAGAGGTCCTACATAAATAATTCACAAACAAGGAGATACAAGTGTGACTAATATAGTAAGGAGCAAATTAAATAAAATTTGTTTTTAAAAAATGAATGAAGGGCACCTGGGTGGCTCAGTTAGTTAAGCCTCCGACTTCGGCTCAGGTCATGATCTCACAGTTCGTGAGTTCAAGCCCCACATCGGGCTCTGTGCTGACAGCTCAGAGCCTGGAGCCTGCTTTGGATTCTGTGTCTCCCTCTCTCTCTGCCTACCCCCCGCTCACGCTCTGTCTCTTTCTCTGTCTCTCAAAAATAAACATTAAAAAAAAAATTTTTAAAAACGAATGAACCACCCAGAGGATGGAAAAAATTATTTTCAAATGCATATTTGGCAAGGGTCTATTATCCACAATATACAAAGAGCTTTTACAGCTCAACATCAAAGAGAAAAACAGCCCAATTAGAAAAATGGGCAAAGGACTTAAATAGGTATTTCTCCAAGGAATATATGTGAATGGCCAACAAGCAAATGACTAGATGACCAATGTCATTGGTCATTAGGGAAATGCAAATCAAAACCACAATGAGGTACCGTTCACAATCACTAGCATGACCATAATTTAAAACAGAAACAGCTTATTTAGCTTAAATTAATGAAATAATTCATATTGAGAATTTTAACATGCTAATTTGAAAAGAACAAACAAAAGAGAAAATGAGAAGTGTTGGCAAGGATGTGGAAAGGTGGGGACTCTCATACTTTGTTGGTGGGAAAACAGTTTGGCAGCTTCTCAGTAAGTTAAACATAGAATTACCGTATGGGTCAGAAGAATTGAAAACAGGTGTTCAAACAGTTCGTAGCAGCTCTGTTCACAACAGCCGAAAGGTAGAAATGACCCAAATATCTATCAGTAGATGACTGGAGAAACAAAATGTGGTATATCCATGCAATGGGATGTTATTGAGCCACAAAACGGAATGAATTATTGACACGTGCTAGAACATGGATGAACCATAAAAACATCATGCAAAGGGAGAAAAGAGAGCCACAAAAAGAAACATACTGTATGACACCACTTACATAAAACTACCCCAAATGGGCAAATCCGTACAGCCAGAAAGCAGATTAGTGATCGCCAGGGAGCCAAGGGTTGGAGGGAGCGGGAAGTGAGAGGCTCCTTAATGAGTATGGAATTTCCTTTGGGGGTGATGAAAAAGTTCTGGAACTAGACAGTGGTTGTGGCTGCCCAACATTGTGGATGGACTCAGTGCCGTAGATTGTCTAATTTAAAATGGTTGAAATGGTAAGTATTATGTGTGTGTTACCACAATCAAAAAGCATTGAACTACCATATAACAAAAGAGCACAGCCCAGGTTCAGTTGAGGGATTGCCCCAACATTCGAGGAGAAGGGCATTGTGGCTGAAGAATATGTAGATTCTCAAACACATTAGTTATCAGAGAAGTGCAGATAAGAATAAAATATTAACATTTATACCTATTGGACTGTCAACATTTAGAAAACTGGATAATGCCAAATATTCCAAGCTTTTGTTCTTTAACCTGCTTAGAGTCCAGCCTCACTGGCCCCTAGGTGGGGTCTGTAGGCATAGAGGAATGTTCAAGACTGCTGGTGTGGGTAAGTACGATGCAGCCATTGGGGAGAGAACTCTAGCGAGACTTTGTCAAATCAGGAATACACATGCCCTGTATTTTACTTCTAGGGGTATATCTGAGAAATATTCTCACAGGGGACTGTAAGGAGACATGCCCTGGTGAGGAAACATCCTCCAGGAAGCATCCTGGAGAATTAGCCAGCAGTTGGAACAGTGAACTAGATATGTAAGCAACATGGATGGATCTTAAAAGCATAGAGCTGAGTTGAAAACATTTTAAAGGGCGCTTGGGTGGCTCAGGCGGTTAAGCTTCCAACTTTGGCTCAGGTCACGATCCACGGTTTATGGGTTCGAGCCCCGCATCGGGCTCTGTGCTGACAGCTCAGAGCCTGGAGCCTGCTTCAGATTCTGTGTCTCCCTCTCTCTCTCTGCCCCTCCCCTGCACACCCTCTGTCTCTCTCAAAAATAAATAATAAACATTAAAAATATTTTTTAACATTTAAAGTACAATTAAATATACAAAACTTCCATTTGCATAAAAAAAGATGCATGCACCCATAACAGTGAACATTTTGCGGCAATGCATACCAACAAATGATCGGCATTAAGCCCCCAGAATGGCAGTGATAGAGGAGAATATGAGAATAGAGAATGGAAGTAAGAGTGAGTGAGTAATATATACCCACAAAAGGGGAAGGGTGGTATATGATGGGAGTTAGTCCAGATTATAGCATATCAACACAATAAAAAGAATACTAGTAAAAGTGATCATTTCAACCATGTTGGTCATCCCATCAGAAATTACGTGCAGACCACTTACAAATGTGTAAAAAAGAAACCTGTTAAGGTAGAGTATGATGACAAAAAGTCGTTTGTTGGCGAGTTCTTAGCCTAAAAATGCATACAGAAGTATAAACAGATGAATTGGAATGCAGATCTATAAATAGCTAACTTGTAGTACACTGCCCTGAATGGGATCCCAGAGATGGAAACATTGTGCTTTGGGGGAAATCTCTTCTTCACCCAGGAGGCAACTGGGTCTCAAGGACACCAGGCAGGCAAAGGGAGTGAGGAGCATTGCAGGCAGGATGAGCCGCATGGACGGAAGCTGGGGGTAAGAAAGAAAATGTGGCCTCGACAGTGATTCATTGTGACCAGATATCTGCTCCATACTCGCGAGTCCATGAGTCACTCTGCTTCTGCAGCTGGGATGCTTTCCTTGCCTAAACCCACCCAGCGTTCCCAGTTGGAAGGCACTGGCTGAGACTGGTCATTACTCTGCTGGCAGCCACACAGGACACACGCTGTGTGACCTGAGTGAAGAGACCTCCCTGCCCTCCTCTAGAGAAAACAGCAGATGCTTTTCTAATGATTTCAGTCAACTCACCACATAACTTTCCTTGCAGAGTCTATTATTTTGTCCAAAATCAAAACTGCACA
The DNA here is from genome assembly GCF_007474595.2 of Lynx canadensis. Lineage (NCBI taxonomy): Eukaryota > Metazoa > Chordata > Mammalia > Carnivora > Felidae > Lynx > Lynx canadensis. Next base: position 164,835,339 of record NC_044306.2, read on the forward strand.
TCCACAGAGGAGAGATTTCAAAGATTATCCGAGAGTGTCAAGAAGAAAGCTTCTGGAAGAGAGGTAATTGAACCCCTCTTAATCTTTGCTAACACCATATTTGCTGCAATAAACTGCCCAAATATCACAGTAGAATTATGGTAACGAGTCCCTTTTGAGCAGAGACTGCATAATTCCCTGAAGAACTTTACATATCAGTGGCTGTTTCGATTCTAAATCCATATTGAAGCCCTTTTAAGTGCAGAGGTCATACCTGATGTAGGAACACCTTCCCTCACTTAGCAAGAAGTGATACACACTTTCCTCCGTGTGACCAAGGACGTGTGCCAAGAGTGTTATTTAGAATTTCTGGAAAGATTTGACCCTCCTACATTTCACTAGACTAACTTTCATTGAGTTCGGAAATAATATCAGGTTCATTGCTTCATCCCAGAGCCAAGCACAGCACTACACATATAGAAATTGCCTATTAAATATTTGTGGAATAAGAATAAATAAATAAACATTAAAATTTTTGTGATACGAGTAAAAAGTGACAACATTCCGTTAATAATAATTCTCTTACAATGTCTCTGAAATAACCTTTTCTGCTGATTCACTTCCTCTTGCTGGGCCTGTCTTATATAAGGCGAGGGTGTGAATTCATGCTGCGCATTAAGGTCTCTTCCAATTTAAAAAATTCATGATTTGTCATTTGAAAATGTCATAATAGAGCCCATAGATTTAGTCCCAGTGTTTTGCAGCATTGGGATAATTTATACTTTGAAATACACATTTTTTTCGTTTCTCAAATCATTCAAGTTCAATATCAATTGTTTTGGAATTGGAAGCAATACTTTAGAACTTGATATTATATTTTATGATTCTTGATTGTGCTCCTAGAAATTCACAAGTTTGTTTTTTGTTTTTTTGTTTTTTTTTTTTTTTACAACCTATGAATAAGTAATTTAAGTAAGCACTAGTAGATTAACATTTCAGTATGACCCATTTGTCTGCCATCAGGTAGATATGAGTGGAAACATTGGTTGCTATTTGATTTTTCTCTTGCTGGGAGGAGCTGGATGTTGATCAGTGCTCTCTGCTCTTGGAAGAAGTGTTGCGTTTTGATAGAACTAGATACTGCCTTTGCCAAACTAACTTGCCTGTTTTAAAAATCATAGCTCAGCACCGCCCATGTTTAACATGAATGTGATAATCTCATAATCTTCAGAAAATAGACATATCCAAATTGTGACATATCCAAAATATCCTCTGAGACAAAAGCTGGGAACGGTCCTAGATCAGGTATGCCAGAGTTTAGTGTATTGTTTTTTAACTTTTCTGTAGGATTGAAATTTTCAAAAGACAGCTAAAGGCGACTCCCAGATTCAACGGCTAAGTGTGCACTCTCACTAAGATACCTTTGTCGTCTGTGGCGCTCAGCATCTGGTGCGTGGTGGGCGGTCCCTAAAGGCGGGTGTCAGAGCTGGAGTGGCACGGGGCTAGGTTTTGTCATGGTAATGCTGTGCCTCCCGGCTGAGTGACTGGGACAGATCTCAAGAAAATTCTTCATGCGGTGCTTAATAAATACTTGTTGAATAAGTAAAATAACAAATGACTAACACCTCGTTGCCAAGGTAGATAAGAGAAGAAAACACAGGCTAATTTCCCCTGACTTCTGGGTGAGGTGCCAAGTTTTAAACTAGCGATATTGAACCGCATCTTTCTTTTGCAGCTCTGCCTTTTTCTCTTGTGAGCATGCTCGCCACCCAAGGACTAGTCCACCACGGTAAGATTCAGAATCAGTTATTGTTCGACTTGAGAGCCCAGGTTTCAGTGATGCTCCTGGCAGCTTTTTGGCACTTGGCATTTGTTTTTTGGTGGAAGATTTATGTATGCAGGTTTTTGCTTATTTTCAGCCTAAGCACCCCCTCTCCCGAAGATGTCCTAATCTCCAGAAGGAGTGGCTATATTAAGTTGCGTGGCAAAGGGAAATTAAAGTTGCAGACGAATTAAAGCTGTTCATCAGCTGACCTTAAAATAGAGAGATTATTGGGGCGCCTGGGTGGCTCAGTCCGTTAAGTATCCGACTTCGGTTCAGGTCATGATCTCGCGGTTTGTTGGTTTGAGCCCCGCGTCGGACTCTGTGCTGACAGCTCAGACCTGGAGCCTGCTTCATATTCTGTGTCTCCCTCTCTCTCTCTCAAAAATAAACATTAAAAAAAATTTTTTTTAATAGATTTTTCTGCATTATCTAGATGGGCCCAGTGTAATCAAAGGGTCATTAAAAATGCAAGGGTGGATGAGAAGAAGGAACCAGGGGGATGGCAGCACCAGAAAGGCTCAGTTCCACACTGTTGGCTATGAAGACGGAGGAGGGGCCCAGGAGTCTGGGATGTGGCTGGCCTCTGGAAGCTGGAAACAGAGAAACTCTAGAACTTCCAGAAAGGAATGCGGCCCTACTACTATCTTGATTTTAGCCCAGTGCTGTGGTCTGAATATTTGTGTCACCCCAAATTCACTTGTTGAACTCCTAAGGCCCAGTGTGATGGTATTAGGAAGGGGGCCTTGGGCAGGGGTGGAGCCATCATGAAGGGATTAGCGCCCTTGTAAAAGAGATCCCGGGCCCCTTTCATCACATAATGATGCAACAGGAAGTCTGCAACCCCGAAGAGGGCCCTCACCCAACCATGCTGGCACCTGATCTTGGACTTCAGCCTCCAGAACTGTGAGAAATGAATTTCTTTTGTTGCTAAGCCACCCAGTCTGCCATATTTTGGTGTAGCTGCCCAAATGGTCTGTCACCCAGTGAGACCCATTTTGAGCCTCTGAGCTCCAGAACTATAAGGTAACAAATTTGTGTTGCTTTAAACCACTGAGTTTGTGGTGAGTTGTTACAGCAGCCACAGGATACTGAGGCAGCGGCTTTCTCTGTGCCAGAGTCCCTGTGTCTCCCAGGGTCTCCAGGTATGGTTAGACAGATTGTTTCCCGCCCAGCTGTGCTCCAAGGAGGTAAGTCACACTGAAATCCACCCGAACTCTGTCCATCACGCCATTCCTCATGGCAAGAGGCTGCATGCAAGAGGCTACATCTGCCTAAGGAAGGGACCCTGTCTAATCTGAGCAACAGATCGAGAGAACTAGCAGCCGCCCAGCACCTCCCCACATAACCTCTTCCTGCCTCTTAGAGGTTTCCACTTTTCCTGTCTGTTCTCCCTTTCTCGCTCTCTTCTTTCTTCTCTCTCCATCTCACCAGAGCCTCCATAGACATTGCTTGGTCCCCAGATAACAAGAAGGTACCTGGCCTTGTTGAAGACCACTATACTAAACACTGCTGATTACCAGGATTTTTTTTTTTTTTTTTTTTAAAGTAGGCTCCATGCCCAGCACAGAGTGCAATGCGGGCGTGAACTCATAAGCCTGAGATCAAGACCTGAGCTGAGATCAAGTGGGACGCTTAACTGACTGAGCCACTCAGGTGCCCCAATTACCAGGATTTTTAAAAGACTATTTGTACCCAGCAAACATGAGGGAAAATGTTCTAGTTCCTTTTGGGGTGTCAGAGACCACATATGTCACATATCCAGGAGAATCCCATTTCACTCAATATTATTCTTGTCTTTAAAGGTGATTTGTTAAATGTAATTTCATTTTTATAACTTCAAGGTAGCCTTTTTATAGAAATATATTCATCAATCAGTAACAAGCCTTCATCAGACCACTTCTGACAACAAAAAACTACGGCCATGACATCTATAGGGGTTATGTTTTATAAATATTAAACTGCTTAAAATCTACAGTTTTCTGCATGTGTACAGATATACCTTTCCAGGTTTGTATATTAATTTTCCATGGCTGCTATAATAAATTACCACAAATATGGTGGCTTAAAACAATACAAATTGCTTATCTCGGGGTTTCAGAGGTCAAAAGTCCAAAATGGGTCTCACTGGGCTGAAATCAAAGTGTTGGCAATGCTGCATTCCTTGGGGGGGGGGGTGAGGGGGGTATGGGGCTTCCTTTCCCTTTCCAGCTTCTAGAGACCACCCACATTCTCTGGCTCATGGCCCCTTCCTCTGTCTGTGAAGCCAGCAACACTGAGGCGAGATCTTCTCATACTGCCATGATATGTCTCTGAATCTCTCTTCCATATTGAAGATGATTACATCTTTTTTTTTTAATGTTTTTAATGTTTATTTCATTTTTGAGAGACAGAGCATAAGCGGGGGAGGGGCAGGGAAAGAGGGAGACACAGAATCGGAAGCAGGCCCCAGGCTCTGAGCTGTCAGCACAGAACCCAATGCGGGGCTCGAGATCATGACCTGAGCCAAAGTCAGCACTTAACTGACTGAGCCACCCAGGTGGCCCTCAAGATGATTGCATCTTGATTACATTGGGTCCACCCAGATAATCCAGGATAATCTTCCTATTTTAAAATTACTCGATTAGCAACCTTAATCCCATTTTCTTCATAGTTTCCAGGGATTGGGATGTGGACATCTTTAGGAGACCATTACTCTGCCTTCCATAGGTTTTATTGTTTTCATTTTAAAATTATGATACATATACTGTGAATCTCTAAACTGAGACTTCATGTTGAGTTACTTAAAAAGGGGAGGGGACTATGCCTAATTGCTTGGAACTAGATTGTTAGCCCCCTCTTTGCGTTGATACCATTTTTTTTTTAATTTTATTTTTTAAGTAATCTCTACACCCCATGTGGGGGTTGAACGTAGAACGCCAAGATCTAGAGTTGCATTCTCTACGGATTGTGCCAGCCAGGCGCCCCCCCCTTAATATATTTAAATTAGTCTTAAATGGTCTGTTTCATGTTCTTTTTCTGTACATTAAAGCTACTAATACTTTGCTACTTGCTAAAAATGATTGAGAGTTAAATTCAATTAAGAATTGACTTATAACTTTTAAAAAATCATCTCTTTAAGAATCTGTGTATATCAAGATTTACTTTAAAGGTTTATTTACATTTTATAAATTTAAATAAGATATAAAATGTAATAATAATGTATTTATATATTACTTCTTAGGTTATTTAGCATCTAATCCAAGATTTGGATCATTGCCCAAAGTTGCACGTAAGTTATAGAAGTTAAAAAAACAAACACTAAAAAGATTCATTTTTTTTTTTAAAAAAACAAGATGTTTATAGCAACTGGAGATATGAATGTCAGGTTAACAAACTGCCTGCGTTGACTCTCTGAAAAATCAGTCTGTTTTTTTGTCGCTTTGACGTTCTTAGTTCATTCAACACTTTCTGATATAAGACTGAGCAGTAGGGACTCCACCTTAGGCCTCGTTAAAGCCTGGACTCAGAGGCATGGGCACAACATACAAGAGGAGACCAAGCAGAGCCTCTGGATGATAGAGCCATTAGGGCCTGCCATTCTCTTCTTTTGGCTAGTTAGCCGGGTTTTTTCTAAATATTTTCTTTTTTTTTAATTTTTTTTAATTTTTTAATGTTTATTTATTTTTGAGAGAGAGAAACAGAGCATGAGTGGGGGAGGGGCAGAGAGAGAGGGAGACACAGAATCCGAAGCGGGCTCCAGGCTCTGGGCTGTCAAACTCGCAAACCGCGAGATCATGACTGAGCCACCCAGGCACCCCCAGGATATTTTCTATAATGGACCTACCAAATTAATAATTTTTAAAAATCAGAGACTTTCTAGTAATATGTTTCCCACAAACTTGGGGTTTCATCTTCTTCCACTCATACACAGACCCGTTATGTACAAAGAGGACGCGTTCCAGTTCAGGGTCTGAAACCTCATTCCCAGCAAGAAGAGCAGGTTGGACATTTCTCCCTTAGGAGATTCCCTCTGCCTCGTGAGCTCTCTTCCCTGCAGGCAAGATGGAGTGCCGCTGCCCCTACTGTAACCCATCAAGAGAATTAAGGGCCTTTCTTGCCCCAGGATTTGGAATCCACCTACGGCCACCGCCCAAAGCCCACCCCTCCCTGCCCTGGGGCCTCAGGCATTTGTTTGCCACCTGGGCCTCCCACTGGCTGCCTGCCTCAGAGACAGCACCTTTGCTGGCTCTATCCTGGCCCTTCCACCACCAGCTCAAAACTGAGGAGCTCAGAAAGCCTCCATTTCCCAATGCTGCTCTTTAATAGGGAGACTCATTGTCAGAGGTTTTGTTCGTTGATTTATCACAGTACTTTTCATGTAAGAATTACTACTGTTAATGTAGAAAGTTCTAGAAGATAATTAATAGAGGCGATGCTGAGCTTTTCAATTATCTTTCCACACCTGCTTTTACAGTTGCGGGTATCTTGGGATTTGCCCTTGGAAAGGCATCATACATACGAGTGTGCCAGAGTAAATTCCATTCCGTGGAAGATCAGCTCCGTGGGGCTGGTTTTGGTCCAGGGCATAACAGGTTTGTAACTGTTTAAAAATTTTTATTAAGTTCTTAAATTTTAATTCCAGAGTAATTAATGCACAGTGTTCTATTAGTTTCAGGGGTACAATACAGTGATTCAACAGCTCCATGTATTAGCCAGTGCTCATCATGTCAAGTGTACTCTTAATCCCCTTCACCTGCTTCCCCCAGCCCCCCACCCAGCTCCCCCCTGGTAACCATCGGACTGTTCTCTATAGTTAAGAGTCTGTTTTTTAATTTGTCTCTCTCTTTCTCTCTCTCTCTCTCAATTTGTTCCCCTTTGCTCACTTGTTTTGTTTCTAAAATTCCACATATGAATGAAATCATATGGCATTTGTCTTTCTTATTTCACTTAGCATAATACTCTCTAGATTCATCCATGTCATTGCAACAGGTTTGTAATCTTTTTGGCTGAGGGACTGTTTTTATTTATTCATTTATTTATTATTTTTATTGGAGAAAATAAAAGAGAGAGAGCAAGCACGCGTGCACACAAGCAGTGGAGAGGGGCAGAGAGAGAGAAAGAGAGAATCTCAAGCAGGCTCCATGCTTAGCATGGAACCCAACGCGGGGCTTGATCCCACGACTGTGGGGCTCAAACTCAACAACCATGAGATCATGACCTGAGCCAAAATCAAGAGTCAGATGTTCAACCGACTGAGCCACCCAGACACCCCTTTGACTGAGCGATTGTAATGAAGATAATTATAAAAAGTTAAATAAGGCCTTTTCACCACTTACAATATTAGACAATTTTTAACATATCTCTATATTGAAAAAAAACCTCTTTAACTCTCAATTTTTGAGCTGTTGCTATTCAATAATAAGTACCTGTTTCATTTGCTCAACATTGAGCACTTACTGTGTTTGAGACATCGTGCAGGTCTCTAACGAATACCTTCATCAGCAGACATGGCTTCTACAATCACGGGGTCACACCGGATTTGAACAGGTTTCTTTACAGCAGGACTTCTCAGAACCCTTCTAGGTTGGCGTGTATTGCGATTCTCATTCAGAGGTGTCAGCCATGAGACTCTGGAGTTAAGGACATTACCCCGGTGGTTAGAGTACCCAGGTGAAAACCAGTTCTACTGCTTACAAAGCTGTGTAACCTTGGACAAGTGTCTTACCCTCTCTGATTTTCAGTTTCCTCCTCTGTAGAAAGTGGTGATCAGAATTGTTTTCGTGGCATGTTACAAGGAATAGGAGTGATTATTTATGACAGTGAGGGCCCAGTAAATAGTACTTATTTCTATGATAGTACTGATAGGTTTGGTGTTAGGAACACATTTCTTTCAAGACCTTGACTTGTCACAGTGGGTTCTATTTGAAAGGCAGCATGAAACCTGTGAAAACATCAGACGTGAAGATCATTATTGACCTTTGTGAGGGGATGAGATTCTGGGGGGTGGTCTCAAACCAAGAGACAACTCCTGTTTTTCCTTTAAATATTAGAACTTGTGAGGGGCACCTGGGTGGCTCAGTCAGTTAAGCATCCAACTCTCTTTTGGTTCAGGTCATGATCCCAGGGTCATAGGATCGAGCCCTATGTCAGGCTCCATGCTGAGCATGGAACCTGCTTAAGATTCTCCCTCTCTGCCCCTCTTTTGCACGCACACTCTCTCTCTCTCAAAATAAATTAAAAAAATAAAAAATTAGGCTAGTGAACTTCCACATAGAAGACGCCTCCCAGTCATGCTGTGTTAGGACTAGATAGACCAACCAGTGACAAAGCACAGACTTCTGTTTTTGCTTCCATTCTAGGCACTGCCTGCTTACCTGTGAGGAGTGCAAAATCAAGCACGGATTACACGAGAAGGGAAGCTCTCAGCCTTCAGCTTCTTAAACTTGTCTCTATGGCTTTGGAAGTTCCTTAAACCTCTCTCTGAATTTGTACACACTTAGAATTTCAAGTGTACTTTAAAATAACATATGTATATGGGGCGCCTGGGTGGCGCAGTCGGTTGGGCGTCCGACTTCAGCCAGGTCACGATCTCGCGGTCCGGGAGTTCGAGCCCCGCGTCGGGCTCTGGGCTGATGGCTCAGAGCCTGGAGCCTGTTTCCGACTCTGTGTCTCCCTCTCTCTCTGCCCCTCCCCCGTTCATGCTCTGTCTCTCTCTGTCTCAAAAATAAATAAACGTTGAAAAAAAAAATTAAAATAACATATGTATAGTGGAACAGAAACATTGTGCTTCTCTCTTTTTGACATGCTTTCTGGGGAAGATTCTCAATTGAAGCGAGCAGTATATGTGTGTCCGCGATTTGAGAACTTGTCGGGGGCATTCACACACCAAAAAAGAAATTACATTGCATTCCTTAACTTGCTTACAGCTGAGTAAAAGCGCTTCAAGTCTTCGCTGATTTGGGCCATCCATTCTTTCACTCTGCTTTTGTCCAGGGTTTTAAGATCGCGGATACAGGATGGGAGTGAATATTCAGGAACTTGGGAAGCCATGCCCCAAAGAAAACCAATGTGTCTAGAGGTAGAAACACGGGACAAGAAAGACTGTGTCTTCTAGGTTTGAGAAGTGCTTTCTAAAATATAGGAACCAAGATGTTTAAGTTGATAAAAAATATTTCCCTTGAAAGAGTCAGAATTTGAATCCACTGCCCTTTCAGTGACATAGATGACTTTGTGCCTCATTGGTGTGGTGAAGTTTTGGAAGAACCCATCATCTTTAGGTTACTTGTTTAGCATGCTCATGGTCAGCACTAAAGAACTGGGTTCTTAAACTTGACTTTCCAAACTGCCCCTCCTTCTCCCAAGGAACAATTTGTTTATGGGAACGATCACTTGAAGAATTAATTCACGGAATGATAAACTTTTGGGGCTATAAGGAGCTCAGAAGCAGTCAATCCAACCCCAGGAGTTGGATTCCTATTCTCCTACCAGGTTTTCTGCATGAAAAAACCAACCAACCAACCAGCCAGCCAGCTAACCTCTTCCACTGGAGACCTTGCATTTTATGGCAAGTTGTCTGAGACCTTCATAAACATTTAATTTGCATCTTCACATTTTCTCAGGAAAATGCTTTATGTATGTGTCGCCATTTATTTACTGGTTTGTGTGTGCGTGCACGCTTGTGCATACGTGTACCTGTTTGTATTAATACATCTTGAAACCATGTATAAAAAGGAAAATCTCATCAGAAGTTAATAATTGATCTGAAATATCTCATTTTAAATATCAAAAATATTTGGGAAATTTTCTTTTTACATGAACCTTAAGTGTATGACATGGAGGGTTTTGTTTTTTTTTAAGTTCATTTATTTTTGAGAGAGAGACAGAGTACAAGTGTTGGGAGGGGCAGAGAGAGTGAGAGAGACAGAGAATCTGTTAGCACAGAGACTGACATGGGACTTGATCTCACGAAGCTTGAGATCATGACCTGAGCTGAAATCAACACTTGGATGCTTACCACCCAGGCGTACCTGAAATGGTGTGGTTTTGACTTCATCTCCTTCATAGTACATATCCTGGTCTTTCAGTTGATAAAGTTCTATTTCTGTAAATCAGAAGCCAACAATCCTAGCTTCGTGGATGCAGTTGAACTTCTGACTCTGGCAACGAACTAGTGGGGACTCTGTTCTCTGGGTGATTGGCAACAATTCAGAATTAGGCACATTTATTTCCTACAAGCCAGAAAATGATTTCCCAGGGATCAGAACATCTTCAGATTGCCAAGCACAGCAAGTCAGTGTTGAAATCAGTCTTGGGGTACTGGGAAAAGATGAATCTATTATTGTTGAAAAGGCCCATTGTTTTTATAGCTGACGTCTTCATATTACCTCCTGAGTCAAATTGGATTTATTGTTTGGGCTCTCTGCTTTTCCTAAGCAGGTAAGTTATTCATTGAAACAGTTCATCACAGTGATCTTTCCTTTCACGGGGTGAAAGGAAATCAATAAAGAAAAAACTGGAAGGTCATCCAAGAAATCTCAAATATTTTGCTGCTTTCTCTATTGCATATATTAGGAAGCATGTATCGTGGGGAGAATGTTTCTTGCAGGAAGATGTGTCAAAAGAGTAGCATTTGTCTTGCAGCATTTAGAGATTACCAACACTCGTCACCAAGCTGGTCATAAGCTTATGAGAGCATTGCCTTCATGATAAAAACAGACAAAAAAGAGGTACTGTATATAATGCTTATATATTTTAAAAATTCTCACTTAAGGGGCTCAATCAGTTAAGCATCTGACTTTGGCTCAGGTAATGACCTCACGGTTCATGAGTTTGAGCCCTGCATCTGCTCTCTGCTGTCAGTGCTGAGCCCACCTTGGATCTTCTCTCTCTCTCACTGTCACTCTGCCCCTCACCTGTTCATGTGAGCGTGTGCATGCGCATGCACACTCTCTCTCTCTCTCTCTCAAAAATAAACATTAAAAAAATATGTCTCACTTAAGCAAAGATATTCTCTTCCCTTGCTGTCAGAATAAATGATTTATCTATTGTCTGTTAATGTCATGAAAGTAATGTTATCTTCAATGACTTGATTAAGCAATGAAAAGGTCATACAGATCATTTTCTTGATGTTCAACTAATGCAATCTGGTAATCAACAAAACTTTTCCACGTTAGAGCTCAACTATAGAATTTGATTTCATAGACATTTGAGGTTTGCACAGGGGCACCTGCATGACTCAGTGGGTTGAGCGCCTGACTCTTGATTTCGGCTCAGATCATGATCTCATGGTCATGAGATCGAGCCCTGCATCAAGATTCTCTGTCCCTCTCCCTCAACCCCTTCCCTGCTCTCTCTCTCTCTCTCACTCTCTCAAAAGACAAAACAAAAGTTTGCAGAGATTTCAGTGAATAACCCAGAGGCAGCAAAGTCCAGGACCAGATAATCGAGTGAAGCTGAACTAGTGTAGTGGCATGTTAAACCCAGTCTTCTTCCACAACACATACAAGTATGTGGGCCCACTGTTGCCAGATCTTCCAGCTTTTCAAAACAAATAACACAGGTTTTTATGTGAGGATTCTGGTTTTTATATGTTCATTCTTTCATATATTCAATTACTGAGCACCCAGTCTGTGCCTAGGCACAGTCCTAGATCCTGGAAATGCAACAGTGAACACAACTGACAGAATTCTATGTCTTTCTGGAGTTGGTATTCTTTTTTTTTAAATTTTTTGGGGTGCCCGGGGGGCTCAGCCGGTTGAGCGTCCGACTTCAGCTCAGGTCATGATCTCACCGTCTGTGAGTTCGAGCCCCGCATCGGGCTCTGTGCTGATGGCTCAGAGCCTGGAGCCTGCTTCGAATTCTGTGTCCCTCTCTCGCTCTGCTCCTCCCCTGCTCATGCTCTGTCTCTGTCTCTCTCAAGAATAAATAAAACATTTAAAAAAATTTTTAAAAACCTTTATTTATTCTTGCGAGAGAGAGAGAGACAGAGTGAGAGCAGGGGAGGGGCAGAAGGAAAGGGACCCAGAGAAGCAGGTTCCAGGCTCTGGGCTGCCCAGGTTCGCCTCCCTCCCCCCTAGACTGGAAGCTCTTCCAGGATGAGAAGTATGTCTTCTTTAACTGTCTGAGTCTCCAGCCCCAACCCGAGTTCTTGGTCAGATATAAGGACTTCGTTTATGTTTGTCAGCCTACACCCGTAATTTCTCTGTGGCTACAAAATAGGATTCTTATTCTTCTTTCCCAGAGTGGCCTTTAAACACTGGAACACATGTTCCTCTCAGTTTCTTCAACCATTGGAGTGGGTTTCCAGCCCTGTCACATCCTGGTCTTGGGACACCTTTGGTACCTGTTGTCCTTTCTTACACCAAGACCCCAGACATGGATTGACCGGTTCAGAAAAGACCGCAATCATGGAGCTTTTCATTTCAGGCACGTGCACTGACAAGAGTGACCCTGCATGACGCTCTGTGCTCATATCCAGGCTCCGCCACTGAGTCAGCTCTGTGCCTCCATTTCTCATCTGTAAAATGGAAACATTTTAGACTGTCCTGACAGGTTGTTCATGAGGATTAAACGAGCTACTACTTATTATTTTTTTCAAGTAATCTCTGTGCCCAATGTGGGGCTCGAACTCACGACCCCAAGATCAAGAGTGGCATCCTCTACCCACCGAGCCAGACACATACCCCTTAAATGAGTTAATACTTACAAAATGCTTCCAATAAATAGTGCATGGCTCAGAATAACCACCAAGGGATGTTAGCTATTACTACGACTACCACGACTTTTAATTGGAGTCCAAAAGTACGTGTCACACTTTTTTGGCCTGTGCTAAGCTTTTCACATGACCTACCTTTAAGTCAAGTCTCCCCATTTTATGCTTAGGCAGCTGGTCATTCTGAACTCCAGTCTAATGCATGATATCTTTAGTTCTTTTTGATTTCATGATGCTATTTAACGATCCTTTTGAGTTTCAAATTTGTAATTCAACAGGTGAGTGTTGTGTCAGCCGCCCTGGAAAATATTCAGTTAACCCCTTTGGTTTCTTAATGTATAGTGTTCATGGTACGTGCTCAATCTTTGTTGGCTGAATGATCATCTTGAAGAATGTATTACAACCTTGAAGAGTAGTTTGGTTTATTAGAGAGAAGAGACATCTCTAGATATGGTGGGACAGGAATGAGGCTAGGAAGGGAAGGTGACAAAAGGGGAAGGGTGGGAGGGAGGAATTAATAACTGTGGGGAAACAAATATCAAAAAGGAACTTCCCTTAATACCTCCCTGGTTTTGAAAATCAGGGCTGTTACCACAGGCCTGATGATTTGGAAGCCCAGAAGTGGCTCCCTTCATTAATTTGACAATAATTTTTCAGTACCTACAATATGCAAGGCAATGTGCCAGAAGAAAGGGGGGTATTTTCGTACACAAGAAGTAAAGATATGTAAATAAACAGCTTGAATACAATGTGGGGTAGCGTCTGTATGAGACAGATACAAATGAAAGGCCCACTGGAATTCGGGGCAGCAACAGTTACCTTTGCTGCCCTCATAGATTGTATTACCAGCCTAATTCTTCACCTCTCCTTACATCCTTGCCTTCGGACATGGAATTTTGCATTTCTTCCCACTGTGAGTGGGGCACAGTACCTAGCTCTTGACCTTAGGTTTTGTCCACATGACTTGCTTTAGGCAGAATGTGGGGCAGAAATGAAGGTGTGCCGGGGTGCCTGGGTGGCGCAGTCGGTTAAGCGTCCGACTTCAGCCAGGTCACGATCTCGCGGTCCGTGAGTTCGAGCCCCGCGTCGGGCTCTGGGCTGATGGCTCAGAGCCTGGAGCCTGTTTCCGACTCTGTGACTCCCTCTCTCTCTGCCCCTCCCCCGTTCATGCTCTGTCTCTCTCTGTCCCAAAAATAAATTAAAAAAAAAAAAAAAAAAAGAAGGTGTGCCAATTCCAGACTTAAGCCTTACAAGCCCTGTGTTTCTATTTGCGTTTCTCTTTTTTTTTTAATGTTTATTTATTTTTGTTTTTAAATTTTTTTTTTTCCACGTTTATTTATTTTTGGGACAGAGAGACAGAGCATGAACGGGGGAGGGGCAGAGAGAGAGGGAGACACAGAATCTGAAGCAGGCTCCAGGCTCTGAGCCATCAGCCCAGAGCCTGACGCGGGGCTCGCACTCACGGACCTCGAGATCGTGACCTGGCTGAAGTCGGACACTTAACCGACTGCGCCATCCAGGCGCCCCTTTAATGTTTATTTATTTTTGACAGAGAGACAGCGCATGAGCAGGGGAGGGGCAGAGAGAGTGTGAGACACAGAATCTGAAGCAGGCTCCAGGCTCTGAGCTGTCAGCACAGAGCCTGACTTGGGGCTCGAACTCACGGACTGTGAGATCGTGACCTGAGCAGAAGTTGGACGCTCAACCGGCTGAGCCATCCAGGTACCCCTCTACTTGTGTCTCTGTCTTAAGCACAGGCCCGACACTAGATGGAGAGGCACAAGCCTTCACACTAATCTCCAGCTCCACAATTGCCAAAGACCCAGTCGTTATAATAACCCCCTTACTCTGTATCAGAGCAATTCGGCTTTTCTATCAAACTCTAATACAGAAACTTGGTAGCTGTAAGTGGGGTGCTGCCATAACACAAACCTAAAACGCGACATTGGTCTGGGGGACAAGAGGCAGATCATGTACTGACAGGACTTTGGGGACATGGTTAGTGAAAACTAAAAAGCCTGGATGAGGGTCCTCACAGAAGCCTAAAGAGCTCTCAAGGTGACTGTCAAGGATCACAGGAGAGGGAAACGTTATTGGAAGCTGGAAGAGATTTTGAGTATGAGTCACAGAGTTTAGCAAAACTCTTCACCGTGGCGACGCGGAAAATTGAAAATGTACCTAAAACTTGATCTAGCTGAGACTTCTGGGCAATGTTGAGGGTGACACTTGGCTTCTTCTAGCTGTCTAAAATGAGAGGAGATGTAATTAATATAAAGAACAATTTATTCCAGGGGTACCTGGGTGGTTCAGTTGGTTAAGTGTCCAACTTGGGCTCAGGTCATGATCTCGTAGTTTGAGTTTTAGCCATGCTTTGGGCTCCGTACTGACAACTCGGAGCCTGGAGTCTGCTTTGGGTTCTGTGTCTCCCCCTCTCTATAAACATTAAAAAATAATAATAAAGAATATATTCCACTTCCAAATGGGATTTGTAGAAAATATAAAGGTTCATTAAGTCTCTTAAGCCTACAAGTTTCTCACACTGAGAAATGGCTTCCAGGCAAAGACCAAATCGAGTGGGACAAAAGGTTTTGTTCAACACGACAGTGCTTCATAGGACATTTCAGACACACAAATGGCCCTTTAGAAGTCTTATAGGCGTAACCTGTAGACCCTGTCCAAGGTTTCTAATCGCAGGGAGCCGCCCAGCATAGAAAAAGGAGTCTCCAACAGACTTATGGATGGCTTTTGTGCAATGGAATGGATCATAAATGGATACTTCAGAACTGCACAGATTTAAAAAACTGTTATCAGTTTGGACAGGGATAGTAGAGGTCTTGGAATGCTGGATTTCTATGGGGAGGAAGGCTGAAAAAATTACTCTGCTGCCAATGGGAACTACATTCCAGGGAAAGGCAGGACTGAGAGCTACGGTGAACCCCTGGGTGGGAACGCCTAAGCCCTAACAAAGAACTGGCATCGTGAGCCTGCTGGACTTGTGGGAATCGCCATGGACAAGTGACTGGCATTGAGCCTCTCACTTCCCCCTTCTGAATAGGTGTGGTGACGTGATACCCAACGGCTATTTGGGATGAACAGGGCAGGTGGCTTCTCTTCAGTTCACAGGTCTGAAGCTTAAGAAAGGGTACTTCAGACACTCACCTTAGTGCCTCTTCCGCAAAATGGACCTGATGAGATGCGTTCCCAGACTCTGAGCTGTTATAATGGATGTGAACTGGAGGTCCTGGGAAAATAGTTTATTTTGCGTGAGAGGGATGTCAATTGCTGTGGCCAGAGGGTGAAGAGTTGCAACACCTTCCACCCCACTGTTCTTTTAAAAATGTGACTAAGTGGGAGTCTTATGTTCCTGCCCTTTGATAGGAAGGCTTGTGAAGAAATGATGCTACAGGATTGAGGCCAAACCAGAAATAAAAGGCAAGGCGGCTGCTGACATTCTTGCTGCACCATTCACATCAGAGCTATAAGAGGTCACAGTCTGTCCCGAAAACACCATGTTGTGAGACGTCCACAAACCCACCCACGGGATGTGACCAGGTCCTGAACCCAGACGAAAGGAGAGATGCCATGCGGCATCTGAGAGACACAGCCAAATCACTCCGCTGAAACCTTCCTGAATTCTGGACTCACAGAGAAAATGGAGATAATAAATGACATTTTAAAGCCACTGGGTTTGGGGACTTACAATAGCTAATTGAACATTCTGTTTCTGGTAGAACTGCAACGAGAAAGCAGTATTTAGAGGAGACCGTAATTTCATTTTCCATTCACCTGAACCAGAAACAAATATTAAGTCAATAATGAAGTATACCAATTTTCATTCCTGTGGAGTTTGCAAATATTTCAAACACAGCCACTACTCTAAGGCGTTCTGCTCTTTACCGTCATGAGTCACAGTCACTGTATCATTATTATTCAGAAATAGATGATTTTATTTCCTATCCCCATGAAACACCACTTACTTTAAGAGATTACAAACAATAACACCATGAAATCAATGAAGATGCATGTTCCTTTATATTTTATTTACCATACACATTAATAAGTAAATACAGCAAACACCGGAGAAAGGCTTTTTAATAATTTTTTGGATGTAAAGCTTAACACTTAAAATTATGCTTGCTCCCCCCCGCCACCCACCCCAAATCCACATGCAGCTATCATTTATTTTCATATATGCTGATCCTAGAGAATTACAGACTCTTTACAGTTTTAGAAGAGTATCCTTATCCTGTAACTTAAAACAATTTCACAAACTGCATGTGACCATGGTATAACACCATCATTCATATAGTTCCTCAAGGTGAATATAGCCATACAACATTCACATTAAAATCTGTGTTTTAAACATCATTTTAATAAGCCAAACCACAAGAACCCAGGTTCTAGTTTTAAATGTGTTTATGAAGACTGCTGCTGAGCTCAAAGCATGCAGATATTCATGACCACCTAGATGAGGCTGGATATTGAAAACTCCTTCAGTAGGTCCAATGATGCAATTTTTCACTCATCCCAAGTATCTCCATATTTGTTTACTTTGACTAGGAAAAAAGCACAAATAATTGATGATTCCAAACAGTAATAAGTAAAAGATACTATTTAAGTTTGCTATTATACTAAAAAGTGCTTCTCATTTTGAATAAATGCACATGACAGAAAGGGGCTAGCCAGACTTTTGCAAATTGAAGTTCAGACACAAATAATGGTGCACTCTATCAAGAACTTGACATAAATATTTGATTCTCGTAACAACCTTATAAAGTAAACACAGCCCCCATTTTAAGGGTGAGAAAACAGATTAGTAACTTGCCCAAGGTACAAGCCTAATAAAGCAAATAAAACTGAAATCAGAATACAAGTCTGTTTAGGTCCAAAGCATGCGTGCCTTTACAACTTTGCCATACTAAGTGTGGTATATATTATAGCACACACCAAAAAGTTACCAGGAAATAAAATATAGTAACAAACATTTGAATTTTGTTTTTCACAAAAAATATAGTAATAGAAATGATCAAGTCTTCAGGTTGTGGTTAATTCATTCTTTTCTCCCATGAGCTGTAATACTATACAAGAAGGAAAAAGTTTCCACAGTCCTACATCTTACATGAAATTACATTTTGAAACAAGCTCCTCTGTCTTTTCTTACTTTTAGCCTCTCTTCTACGTAGGGTTCATCGATGGATTACAGTTCTTCTAGTATTCATAACAATGTAAAGGAGATGTTGTCAAAGTATGGACTAGGGACCCTTTCCCCAAGATTCTTTTGGGGAGTCTGTTTAAAACTATTTCATTATTATAAGAAGATATTATAGGGTTTTCCCCCCTCATATTTTGACTTTTCCCCTAACCTTCATATCCTCATGAGTATAAGGTAGTCTTCTAGAAGCTATATGATAATGTGGTGCTATCACTGCCCTGACAACTGATTGATAATAAGCTTCTGTTCCCGAAATTTCTCAGTCTTAATTTCTGATTTAGGTGAATGTCAACAAACATATTTTAGGTAACATTTTCTGACCAGTGATGTCTCGGTCAGTGTCAAATTTTCTGTCTAGACTCTAAAACAGAACATTCTAAAAAAATCACCCAAACTATTTCAAAACTGTTTTCTTTTAAATTCTGTATATAAAGCATACAAACACACACACACACACAGCTTTCTTTTTACAAAGAAAAAAATTATTTCATATTAGTGTCATGTGACAGAACTTCACAACCATTCAGTCAAAACCACAAATGTCAGAATCCAGCAAATGCCAAAGATCTATTTTGTTAACCTTTATTACTAAGGCCCAACCACAACACTCCATATCTGAAACATCAGGACATGGTACTACGTTGTGCAGAAAAAGATTACAGAAATGAGAGAAATGCTACTGCCTGCCCTCGTGGAGCTTACAGTCTAAATCCTCAAATTAAAGTACCAATAAGTCTTTACATATTACAAAGTAATGGCCACTTGAATGCATAATGTTTATGCTAAAGCTTCTTTAATGATAAACATCAACAAGTATTTCTTATTACAAATATATTTGAAAGCTGGGTTTTTTTTACACTAATAACATGACAGTAATATTATCCAACATTGTTAGGAAAACAGAATTCTAAATGAAGCGACTGCTACTAATTAGAAATAAAATTGGTTCTAAGGGGCGCCTGGGTGGCTCAGTCTGTTAAACATCCAACTTTGGCTCAGGTCATGATCTCACAGCTCGTGAGTTTGAGCCCCGCGTCGGGCTCTGTGCTGACAGCTCAGAGCCTGGAGCTTGCTTCGGATTCTGTGTCTCCCTCTCTCTCTGCCCCTTCCCCACTCATGCTCTCTCTCTCAAAAATAATAAACAATTTAAAAAATTTTTAAAAATTGGTTCTAAAAGATCATAATAAAAAATACAAAAGATTTTTATGTATTTTTGCGTTCTTTGTGGTGTATGACTCTCAAGAAGGTACAAGGGACCTCCTTCCTTCCTTCCCTTTTTTACAGTAGTAAATAGAAAACCTTTAAACAACTGACATACCCTCTAAAATTCCTCAAGAAAGACATCATGAAACTCTAACAGTGAAACAGGTACAAACCCCAATTCAAAATGCCTTCTTCCATTAGGGGTAAACTTCTGTGCCAGAAAATTTACTTTGGGTAATGTACAGCAGTTCCAAAAGGAATTAAAACAAACTGTGATTTTTAAATTTATAAAGTAAAAGTACTACTGGAAATAAAAGGTCAAACTCCTCTTTTGGAAGTGCCCTAAAAGCCGGTTTGTAAGGCAAATAACTCTTATTCCAATTTCACAAAACATACAAGAAAATCAATTTCACTACTCAATCATGATTCTCCACTTCTGCTAAAAGTGGCATTACAGCCCATTATCAAGTCACCAGATACGGTTTTATGCAACAGATGCATCATTTAAAAAACATTATCAAGCCCCAAGGTGACTTCTGATAAGAGAAAACATTCAAATGGGTTTATAATTTCTACAATGTGTTAAAACTAGTCTCATTGTCTTAAGTCATACTACCATCTGGACTTCATTATTTTCTAACACAAATGGTCTCTGCAACACCTCAGAAAAGGAAAAATTGTTAACTGATAGCTATTCTTTTTTTTTAAAAAACGTTATTTTGTTAATTGCTTGAGGAGTTAAATCACATATTCGTATAATTAATATTTTAAACTAATACTGTAGTTTCCAATCCTAAAGAGTAAAGTGATTCATACTAAACTATCATACCTTCTTTTTTTGGCATTCTTTCCTGCATAGGCCTGACTGAGGGGTCAGTCTTATGTGTTAAAGTTACTTCATATGACTCTCTGTTCTTATTCCTTAATTCCTCATATGTAATATTTTTTCTTTTAGGACTTTCTTCAGGGTTGGGATCAGGTCCTAAAACAACAAACAGTTAATAAATGGCAATAAAAGGATTTGAATAAATCCAAAGCAACTACATTTTAGAAATGCTTCTTACCTACAATAAAAACAGAATAAAGTAAAATAAAGGCTCAAATTATTACCACCATCCCAAATTTTTCCCAAGATCATTACAAAACTAAAATTGACTTTCTTTTACACTGTTAAGCTTTTATTTCTAAAATTTAAAATCCACATAAAAAATTAAAAAGTAACCAGGGCCAGAAGAATGGATATCATAATATATGCCAGCAAAATTCATATTCACGAAAATGTTAGTTTTTAAACTAGAAAATTAGTCATACTTTTTATATAATTAAAAAGAAATATAGCATACCAGTGACAATTGGACAAAACCTGACATAGTACACATTTTACGTGGTATAGTTAAAAAATGTTCCTATAACCAGAGCCTATATTCAAATAACTATAACTATTAAAAAAAATTTACCATCTTTATACTTAAACAGAAACACTTCAAAATACATATGGAGAAGTATAAAATATAGACTTTAATGACAGCACGGATCATTTTTCTCAGATCTAATGGATGCAATACTAAGGCAGAAAAAAGCGGCAGTGATAACTTTGGCCGGGGAACCAGCATTTATTCTTTCTCTCTCCCAAGGAGAGTCAAGGTAGGAATACATATGATTAAAGAGTCAAAAACTGATGCAAAAATCAGGAAGTGGTTACTCCTAATATTAGATGACAGGAACAAATATTAAACATAGTTTACAAAATGTATAACCAGCAAGAAAAGCTATATAAACACTTTAAGAGAAATTAACCAATGCCAACATGACATTCAGTCAACAACTACTTAACTTACAAAAGTCTTACACACCACTCCAAAAATAGTTATCTTTCAAAATTTTACACACAAATTGGGTATATCATTTTATTAACATAATCATATTAATTAAAATAATTTTTTAAAAAGAAGTTTTTATCTAAGTGGAATTTTAGAACTCCACAGGAAGATCCCAGTAAATAATCAGAATTTTCAAATCAACATAACTATACATTAAATGTTTTCAACCATAACCTTTTATTTTCCTACAAAGTATACTGCATTGATACAAAGCAAAAAGGCTTTAAATTTCTAACTAGTCTTAATACTATACACCATTCTTGAAAACTAAATTTTTGCTAAAAAAGAATGCAAATAAAAATATTATAAACTTATATTGGATTTTAAAAGCACTTACATTTCATTGGTAATGAGTAGTTATTAAATTAATTTCCCTTCACCGTGATATTTTTTAAATTGTGAAGGAAACTGTGTACTAGATTATTATCTAGTACACAATTCTCATTCCCACTTAGCTGACAAGCACTGAATGTCCTTGGGCAAATCACTAAGCTTCTCTGAATCTTAGTTTTTCTCAATTGTGAAATATGCAAGTTTGACTAGATGATCTATCTATCTCTAAAGTTCCTTCCAGGTCTAATACTTTTTCTCACCAAAAAGAAAATATTTCTTTGTTCTGAAATTGTGGCAAATGATGGAACATAAATCAGAAGATTAGGGAGAATTTTTTCCACTTACAAAAGCCCAATGAAAATAATTCTGCATTGTGTAGCAACCATGATTTACTACTTTGGGAAGGTTATAAAGAGCTGGAAGGAATAAAATATAAAACAGCACTGATTTAAATCTAACTGTAATAAACTACCTATGATAAGTCTCCTTACAGCTACGAAGGAGTGCTTTCTACTTTGAAAGATTAATAATTCTCAACTTCTGGTAAGAGAAAGCAGAACGAAATAGGGCAGGCAGGACTTAAACAAAAGGGGAGAGTGTCCTGGTAAGGGAGGACAGCACCTGGGGCAAAGCAGAGGAGGCCACGACTGGCCCCTGTGGAGAGAAGTCGAAGAGTGGCAATCCTGAGTTAGAGAAGGGGCTGAGAAAGCAGAGCAGTGGATGGAGAGATGGCTGTTCTGGAGGACATAAAATACACTGAAATATGGACTTTGCTGTAGTCCTTAGGCAGATACCAAAGGGCATTTTGTCTGTTTGCTTTTATTTGGAAAAGGAATTATGTAACGTGGAATGGAATTTTCTAATGCAAATGGAAGGAAAGATGAAAATCATTACAAAGGAAGAGGTGATGCACGGCTAGAATCCAAGTAGAATGGATTCGGACTTGAGAGTCTGGCAAAATGAGAGATGCAGTAAGAAATAGAACAGCTGCCTCTGAAGATAAAATAATAACTAACCACTCTCTCCTAATCTGCCAGCCTTCTTCCCTTTCTAATTGGGAGGTCTTTGTTTCCAACCATTCAGGAAAAAAAAAAAAAAAGTCAAGGCTCTCGACAACTTCCACCCACTTACGAATGTCTTTAATTACTGTAACTTCCATTCTCTCCTGTCTCTTCTTTTCCGAAAGGTTAATTAATACTCACCACCCCCACCCCATCCTGCTCTAAAGCAATGCTGGCCAATGTAATTCTCTGAAATGATCAGAATGTTCTGTATCTGCACATTCCAACAAAGCAGCCACTAGCACGTGTGGCTACTGAACTGAAATGCTTACAAAGCAACTGAGGAATTGAATTTGCATTCTGATTTAATTTTATTTAATAGCTACATGTATTTAGTGGCTACTTTATATTCTGACCTACCTAGAACTAGAACCCCTTCTACAACCTCTGGAACCTTGACTTATAATCAACTTCTCCCTTCCCACTGTTTCCCCTCTCTCCCTTTAACTTAAAACATGGACCCAAATCTGTCCCAGCTTAAACAACAAAAGCTCAAATGTTCCTTTAACCTTGTTTGTTCCTTACAGTTACTGGCTTATGGTATTTGCATCAAAGGAAGCATTTTCAAAGAACATTCTATCCACAATCCCTTATCCAAACCTTCATAGTCAGAAACTTTTCAAAATTCAGTTTCTCAGATTTTAGAAAAATGTCATAGTATATGGCCCTTATATTGCTTACTATCCATCCATTCAGTGATTTGAAGCAGCAATGCATAAACAAACATTTATATTTCTACAACAAAATGCAGGAAAATCACATTTAAGATAAAGATTACAAATAGATTTATGTCAGTGTAGGTCAGGGTCTAAAATAAATTCAGTCAGCTTTTATCATCAGTTTAATTACTAAAAAAGCTTTGTAGGGGCGCCTAACTGGCTCAGTTCATAGAACATGTTACTCTTGATCTCAAAGTCGAGAGTTCAAGCCCCATGTTAGAAAAATAAATAAATATTAACAAAAATTTTTAAAAATAAAGCTTTGTGGTTGTTAGAATTTTTTGGATTTTAGGATTTTAGATAAGGAATTGCAAACCTGTACTTTCTAATTCTTTACTCTTCACTGCAAACTAGATTGAAAGAACGAAGGAAGGAAATGAATGTCTGCTGAGAGCCCATTACTTGCCAGGCATTACCTCTGATTATTTCATCTGATTCCAAAAGCTCTTTAAGAGAGGTATTATTATCTCCATTCGGGAGATCAAGAAACTGAAGGAATCACAAATTAGTTACTTGCCTAAAGTCACATAGCTAGCCAATGTCAATCATTCAAATCCAGGCCTTAATCCAAAGTTGATGGTGTTTCACTTACATTCTGTGATCTTCAAAGCTAGTATTTACACAAACTTCACAAAGCATTTTCACATGGATTTTCTCACTTGACAACAGTTCTGTAAGGCAGGTAATTATTATTTTTCTCACATTATAGACAAAAAAGCTGAAAGCCTTTAAGACCAGCCTAACAAGTATAACTTCTTTGAAGCCTCCCTGAGGTCCAATTTAGCACTTCTTCTTTGCTACATCACTATAGTTAGTATTTTCAATTAATGGGACACATTAGTAATTTTTCCTTATATTTCTGTATCTTCTAACAGTCTAAGACAATTTCTCAGGGACAAGGACCACGTCTTATTCATCTACACTTCTTCCATACCTAGCTGAGTGCCTGGCATCTACCGGACGTCACAAAACGTAGAATGAAGGAAGAAACAAATGCACAACAAACATGCTGAGTTTAGGGTGGTGGTGGAGAACATACAGGTGATATCCAGCAGAAAAGGTGATCAAATAAAGTTTATACATACGTTGGACCATAAAATGTTGAAATTCATTTCAAGAGAAGTTTCTACCTTGGGCAATATGATCAGTAATACCAGTGGGAGTAGATTCATTCATAGAAGCACTGAATGGAATTGGCTCATAATGAGGAAGCATGTCTTTTTCTATGTTGTCTGCTGCTGGAGATGTCACAAAAGATGAATGACCACTCACATTTGAGTCATATTTTGACTTCTGAGAATAATGCCTGTAATTCATATTGTATAAGAAACACAAGTTACTGTCTACACCCTAAGAAGTGTGTCAACATATAAAAACTAGTTATCTTATTTTCTAAAGGAATCGTGTAATTTTAACATGGTCATTTATGGTAGCAAAATGAAGTCTTTCTCTCCACCACAAAAACCTTAAAAATATGTTCTGACCCATTTATACAGCTTAAAAATGTCACTCTTAATATAGAAGAAAAGTGCATTAGTCAATATTCTAATCCCTAAGCTTCAGAGATCATTTTTAATGTGTTTAAAGTTCTTAGAAAAAAAGTACTTCAAATCAGAAATATGTCCAGTATGTCCAGTTCCCACATTAATTGGGAAGTTACTTCCATAGCTAGCAGGCCATAAACACTATTTAGCTAAGGCAGATACGTAAGGATTACTAGCATTCATGGACTTTATCATTTATAACAATTTATCTATTAAATCTACTTAATTACATTATTGATCTACCTATCCAGATGGACAGGATTCATTTATTTATACTAACATAATTAAAACAAAAATTTGGAGAATGTACATACATAACAACAGAAGGATTAAGAGATGGGACTGATGAAATTTGGGAATTCAAAAGAAAAGTCCGAAATATAGTAATCAAAAGTGTTTGCCAAATTAAAATCCTTTATTCTGGGATTAGCATTCCCGATAGGATGCAACTCTCTATTTAAAACAAAGGTAGGGGTGCCTGGCTGGCTTAGTTGGTAAAGCCATGAGACTCTTGATCTTGGGGTCATAAGTTCAAGCCCCATGTTGAGTGTAGAGTTTACTCAAATAAATAAATAAAATTAAAAAAAAAAAACAAATAAAAACAAAAGCAGACAAATTTTACTCCAAGTAAAACAGAAATAGTTTTAGCTTGCTGGAAAATGGCAAGTTTCCAATGGTCCTTCAGGTTAGGCAATGTTTCATGCCCTCAATTATGGCAATATCCAATTACAATTTTTTTTAGCTAAAATTAAAAACCTTTAATAAAAATCAGAGTTTGGCCTACCCAGATGGTGAAGATCGCCGTGCTTGTCCTGAGCGTAAAGCTTCTCCAAGAGGGGAATTCTCAAGATTCTTGAACTTCTCTTGGCAAGTTTTCACATAAGAAAGCTTTCCAGCAAAATATCCCATGATACAAGCAACTTATTTGTAAAAACAAACAAAAAATGTGACTCAATGTGTCCATTTAGATAAAAATCTTTCCTAAAAGGAAAGTTGTTAAGAAATGTGAGCCTGAATAGAGGTCGTTGGTACGGGAAGACTGAGATTTCTCGAAATAATGGTACAAGTACCATTATATCAGCCTTAGAGCAAACAGAGTCTGTAGATATAACTCACTTTCACAAAATAAAATAATCCAAAATAAAGTTGCTTTAAGATATATAAATTTTACTTTACTAATTATTAATATAGACAGGAAAGACGTGGTAAAAGTATAACGGAAATGTGGAATTAAAGCAGAGTTCTAGCCTAATCAGAAGGATTTTAGGCCGTTTCTTTTCCTGTAAAATGGGAATGCTACCATTTGACCTGCTAATTTCATAAGACTGTTTTTAAAATTAGGTGCAACAAACCCCTTAAAATAATGAATTATGAAGTGATACCTAAACATGGCTAGTGTTGCATCATTATGTGTTTATTTCCAATATAAAAGAGAGGCTAACCTGGGAAGATTCATAGAAAAGCCACAAGTGCTCTTTTTTAAAGCAATTTATAAGCTTCTTTCCTATAAACCATACTATAGTATGTAAGTAAATTATGCTTGCTTACGCTTTAAAATGTAAAGAGATTTTTAAAAGTTGGACTTAATTTTAAGACACTTTACTTTGGTTCATCACTACTTGACAACTTTCTTTCCTCATAAACCAAGAGAATTTATTTTAAAATACTGTCTCCTGGGGCGCCTGGGTGGCGCAGTCGGTTAAGCGTCCGACTTCAGCCAGGTCACGATCTCGCGGTCCGTGAGTTCGAGCCCCGCGTCAGGCTCTGGGCTGATGGCTCAGAGCCTGGAGCCTGCTTCTGATTCTGTGTCTCCCTCTCTCTCTGCCCCTCCCCCGTTCATGCTCTGTCTCTCTCTGTCCCAAAAATAAAAAAAAAAAAAATAAATAAATAAAAAAAAAAAAACTTTAAAATACTGTCTCCTTACACATCACTTAAGAGGAATAGTTTTATTATAAAGAAAAAAATTCCAGGGCGCCTGGGTGGCGCAGTCGGTTAAGCGTCCGACTTCAGCCAGGTCACGATCTCGCGGTCCGTGAGTTCGAGCCCCGCGTCAGGCTCTGGGCTGATGGCTCAGAGCCTGGAGCCTGTTTCCCATTCTGTGTCTCCCTCTCTCTCTGCCCCTCACCCGTTCATGCTCTGTTTCTCTCTGTCCCAAAAATAAATAAACGTTGAAAAAAAAAAATTAAAAAAAAAAAAAGAAAAAAATTCCTCCTATTAGTAACTTGTGATCCTTAATGCCCAGGTAGTCAGTCTGTTTAATGAAAAGCTTAAACAAATTAGTCAAAACAAATACACCAAATAATGGCTAGGAGTTAGATGAGACAAAACATTTGGTAAAAACTACTTATTTTACTTAGAAAGGAAAACTAGGGTTATTCATACTTACATAGAAGTTTAGGGATGGACCCATATCTGGGGTGACTTGAAAGGATTCCTGAAGATAAAAGGGTAGATATTCCTGAGTAACACTATTGGAGATAGACACATTTACATAATTAGAATATTTCATTTTCTATTAAAATAAAAAGGTTTATGCCAATGTTTATGCTAAATGTAAGAAAATGACACAAATAAGCAAACTATTTCTGTGAATCATAATCTTCATCTCTTCTAATGTGAGACAAAATAATAAATTTGGAATTGCAGTATAAAGACAGATCTATTTCTCAGCAGCTTTGGGCAACCCACAAAGATAAAAGGAAAGATCAGTATGGACTACCTTTAAATACTACCTGACAACATTAGCTCTCTCCATAACCCCAGAGAGGTCTAAGACTATAACTACCGGGCGCCTGGGTGGCTCAGTCGGTTAAGCGGCCGACTTCGGCTCAGGTCATGATCTCGCGGTCCGTGAGTTCGAACCCCGCGTCCGGCTCTGTATTGACAGCACAGAGCATGGAGCCTGTTTCAGATTCTGTGTCTCCCTCTCTCTGACCCTCCCCCGTTCATGCTCTGTCTCTCTCTGTCTCAAAAATAAATAAACGTTTAAAAAAAAAAAAGATATAACTACTTAAAACAGAAAACCAAAGCGCCTCGGTGCTCAGTCGGTTAAGCGCTGGACTCATTCAGCCCAGATCAGGATCTCAGTTTTTGAGTTCAAGCCCTGCATCTGGCTCTGCACTGACAGTGCAGACAGAGCCTGCCTGGGATTCTGTCTCCTCACTCTGCCTCTCCCCCACTAGTTCTCGCTCTCAAAATTAAATAAACCTTTTTTTAAAAGAGAGAGAAAACCAAGTAAATCCAACATTAAGAGAAAAATGAAATCCAAATGACTCTATAATCTATTAGCACAGGTGAATTAATTAGCAAGATCACTTGAAACAAAGTCCATACACAAAAAAATATATGTATCATTTCTATATACTAAAGACAAACAAACGAACCACACTTTTTGAAAGATACAAAAACAATCAAAGATCCAGGAGTAATCTAATGAAAATTTCAAAGATTTGTACCCTGCAAACTACAAAACTTACGGATAGAAATGAAAGCTACAGGGAGGAACATACCATGTCCATGAAATGAAAGACCAAATACTGTAAATATGGCAATTCTCCATAAATTCAATGCAATCCCGATTAAAAATCAAAGACAGTGTTCCCAGAAGTTGAAAAACTTATTCTAAAAATCATGTGGAAATACAAGAACAAGGCAATATTGAAAAACAACAAAAAAATGGAAAACGGACTACCAACAAATATCGAGATCTATGATAAAGCTAGAGTAATTAAGACTGTCCTAAGCGCAAGAACAGATAAACCGACCAAAACCAGAAGAGAGTCCAGAAACAGGTCCACACATAGTCACTTATGAAAAAGGCAACACTGCACGCAGTGAAAAAGTTCTTTCAAAATATGGTGCCGAGTCACCTTCATAAACATAAGGGGGTAAAATGTACCTTGATCCCACCTCATACAACATAGGCATACCTCAGAAATACTGAAGGTTCAGTTCAAGAGCACCATGATAAAGCGAGAAAAGCAAAAAAGCAAGTCAAATGATTTTTTTTTTTGTTTCCCAGTGCATATAAAAACATTTATGCTATACTGTAATCTTTTTTTTAATGTTTTATTTATTTTTGAGAGAGACAGCATGAATGGGGGAGGGGCAGAAAGAGGGGGAGACACAGACTCTGAAACAGGCTCTAGGCTCTCAGCTGTCAGCACAGAGCCCAACGCAGAGCTCGAACTCAAAAACCAAGAGATCATGACCTGACCTGAAGTCAAACACTCAACCAACTGAGACACCCAGGCGCCCCTGTAATCTTAAGTGTACAACAGCATTATGTCTAAAAAATAAAATACTTTATTGCTAAGAAATGCTAACCATCGTCTGAGCTTTTAGAGTTGTAATCACTGATCACAGATCACTACAACAAATACAATAAGGAGAACATCTGAAATATTGTGAGAACTGCCAAAATGTCAGAGACACAAAGTGAGCAAATGCTGTTGAAAAAATGGTGCTAAGACTTGTTCAGAGCAGGGTTGCCACAAACCTTAGAGATTTGTAAAGAGTGTAAAATATGTGAAGTGCCATAAAGCAAAGCACAATAAAACAAGATATGCCTGTATTCAAAAACAATTCCAGATACTTGAAAATTTAAGTGGGAAAAAAATAAAGCTTATAGAAAAAAAGCATAAGAGATTCTTCATGTCCTTTTATTTATTTTTTTTATTTTTATTTTTTTAACGTTTATTTTTGAGACAGAGAGAGACAGAGCATGAACAGGGGAGGAGCAGAGAGAGAGGGAGACACAGAATCTGAAACAGGCTCCAGGCTCTGAGCTGTCAGCACAGAGCCCGACGCGGGGCTCGAACTCACGGACCATGAGATCATGACCTGAGCCGAAGTCAGACACTTAACCGACCAAGCCACCCAGGCGGCCCTCTTCATGTCCTTTTAATAGCCAAAGATCTCAGAGCACAAAAAACCCTCATCATAAAAAAATATGATAAATTAGACTCAATCATATTGAGAACTAGTTAATCAGTGGGAAAAAAATAATATCACAATACATGTATCTGACAAGACTCACTTTCAGAACATACAGAGAACTCTCACAAAACCAACAGAAAAAGAAAACGCAATGGAAAAATGGACAATAGACTTGAACAGACACTTCACAAAAAAAGAATATATTCAAGTGAGCTATAAACAAAAGAAAAGGTCCTCAACTTCATTTGTCATCAGAGATGCAAATTAAAACCACAATGCAATCAGTATCACTATTCACTCACCACAATGGCCAGAATTCTGGAAATAGGAAGTGTTGGTGGTAATGTGACACAAATAAAACTCTACTAATAAATTGGCGTGAGAGTGTAAATAGGTCTAAACAATCTAGAAAGTTTGGCAGTTATCTACCAAAGCTAAATATATACATAATCTACGACCCAGCAAAATGTCTACCAAAAGATGCTGTCTGTATTCATAAGAGAACTATTTGTAATAGTCAAAACTGTGAACTACCCAACTGCCACTGTACAAGATGGATAAGCTGCTGTAGTGTATTTACACAGCAGAAAACTACATGGCAACAAGAATATATAATCTACAATTACATGCAACAATGTGGGTGAATCTAGCGATGTGCTGGAAAACCAGCTCTCCAAATAACCAGTCCTGATTTGTAATGATCAGCTGCCGTGGAATAAATACTTGCACCATGACCAATGTCAGCTATCAACAGTTTAAAAATTGGCTTGCCAAGTTCTTAAAAATTTAACAACCAGCTCTCTGGAGGTGGTATAAGCCAGTTCCGATATACCACTGAACGAATCTCAGAACACTGAAAAAAAGTGTACAAAAGAGTACTTACTTGTATAATTTCACATATACAAAGTATAAAAACAGAACTAAATTATGCTATCAGCCTCAGTTACACAAGTGAGATAAGGAGAAAAAGGAAGATGGTAACAATACCCACTTTCATACAAAAGAGTTGTTCCTTCATTCTGTCACCAAATAGTTACATACCGCTTACAACAGACACTATGTACTAGGAAGTAGGAACAGAACAAGGAACAAGATGCTCTCTTTACCACCTCACAGAGTTTTTACAGTCTAGAGAGAGAATGAAGGCAATACAGCGTGGTCTTACTTATCCACTCAAATATCTGAGTATCTACTACATGCACCGTGCCCAGTGGTCAATGCCAGAGACAGTCTGTTTCCTAAAGGGAAGTAGCAGGAATAGAGGCAAATAGACTTGTCGAAGGTTAATTCAACACTCTTGACAACAGATGGTGGCATTAATTATAGCGGCTGTGCAGATGGAGGTGAACAGTTCACAAAGATATTTAAGAGCTGGACTAGAATGGACATTTATTCTAATAAGAGGTAGAAGTTAAGGATAATGTCTCAGTGTCCTGAAGAGTGATACCATTCAGACATGGAGAAAATAGAGAAACTGGTTTTCAGGGGGGGGGGGGTGGGGGGGGCGGAAATGAACTCAGTTTGGGATGCAATATGTCAGTGTGAGGAACCTGTGAGGAGGTCCATCCATGTAAAGATACGCAGAATATGGTTCTGGAGCAGGTGTCTAGGCTAGGGATAATCATGGGGATTTAGAGCAATACATGGTCTCTGAAGCCCAGTTATTACCGGGTTAACAGTGTGTATACGGACTGAAGACTGAAAGTCAAAGCAGAATTCTGAAGAACACAGGTGGAGGATGAAAACCCACACTAGAATATTAAGTACCAACAGGTCATAGATTTTGGTCTTTTAGTGCTAGCTACTAAAAACAGTGTATAGTATAGATCAGACACCCAAAAACCATGAAAAAATGGAGGAGGTGCCACAGGCAGGAGAAAAATCAGAATATGCTGTCACAGAAGCCTAGGGGAGAGAATGTTTCAAAGACTGGTTAAAGTCCTATAACCAACAAGAACAGAAACTGCCCATGGAATTTAAGTAACAAGGAGGTTGTATTGGTAACGGTTTAAAGTTTTGGTAAATGTCAGGGGCACCTGGGTGGCTCGGTTGGTTAAGTGTCCAACTCTTGATTTTGGCTCAGGTCATGATCTCTCGGCTCTTGGACTGGGCCCCACGCTGGGCTCTGTGCTGACAGCATGGAGGCTGCTTGGGATTCTCTCTCTCTTCCAAAATAAATAAACTTAAAAGTTTTGGTAAATGTTGGAACATATGCAGAATTTTTTGACACATGGGTTTTGCAATGGGTTAAAAGAAGTTAAAAGTGAAGTGCTCCTTCATGAAGTCTGGCTTCAAATGCGAGACAGCTGGGAAGAGTTGGAAAGGGACAGGAGGAAAGGTTTTTCTTTTTCGTGTTCTCACGTTAAAACAGATCTGGACATGTTTAAATGTTTTCATAGAAAGAGACTGAGTAGTGATGGAGCAGCTAAGACTATGTGGAGTATGACACTGTGGATGAAAGCATATACAAAACGTTAGGTATTTTGATTGAATGCAAAATGTCTTGATGGATTTTGGATTCTCTTCCTAAAGTCTTTTCCAATTTCTTTCTTTTCTTTTAAATAATTTATTTATTAATGCTTATTTATTTTTGAGAGAGCGAGCGCAAGCAGGGGAGGTGCTGAGAGACAGGGAGATGAGGATCTGAGGCAAACTCTGTGCTGACAGCAGAGAGCCCAACATGGGGCTCGAACTCATGAACTGTGAGATCATGAATGGAGTGGAAGTTGGGCACTCAATCGACTGAGCCACCTAGGCACCCTCCAATCTCTTTCTTTGAGACTGACTTTTTTATTAGAATACTGCACCCAAAACAAATCTTTAATACAACAATAATAAAACATCTTAATCCTGGGAAAGTTACCTGAGTAATATATCATTCAATGTTGTTTTTTATATTTTTTATTCCAAATTATCAAAACCCTAAGAGTAACAACAAACTGACAGTTATTACACATATTATATAATAAACATGATTCCATAAACTAAGTTAAATCATTTTCAGCAATTCAATCTTTCTAAAAAATGGATAATGGAATTCTACTGTAAGGCTCCAGGCTCAGACATTAAGGACAATTACAGAGGCAGATTCTGGAACAATACTCTTGATTATGGTATGACTTTTGCAAATGAAACCACAGAGGCACAAACTGCGACTGATGACAAGTCAAATAATGAATCACCAAATGGTGACTAAGAATCCAGGAAGATTTTAGCTGTAAGAAAAATGTGCCTCCTAAGTTACAGGTTATAACAGTTTCAGTGGGATTCACCATATCCAGAAGCAGTTCTATCATGAAATATCTGCAACTAAAACAAGGGAATTTCTGCTTCAGTTAGCTGTATCATTAGTTATGTGTAGGATTAGTTATGTATAGGAGCAAGGCATTTCTAAGTCAAGCAGGGTGTTGGCTTCAGCAGCACATATACCAAGCCAAGCAGGTGCAAACAAACAAACAAACGAAACAGCAGGGGTGAGATTTTATTGTTAAAGCTAGAAGGTCTGTCTAAATGAGGAAGTACAATCTGATTCTCCTAACCACTACCACTTCTGCCTTAACCTTCAAGCTCTCCAGTCTCCTACTCTACTGAGGCTCAAAAGCTCCAAGAGTTTCCACCCTGTTCTGGGACACCTCATTCCAAGGATATATAGTTCACAAAATAAATGTAATAACCATCTAATTTTAACATGTGGATACTGAAAGACTTAAAAATTACACTCAATACCCACACATGAATGCACCGTAATATTCACACCAAGAGAATCTGGGACAAAAAGTGTCCCCCCACCTCTCCATACTATAAGACAAAGCTCTGGTTCAAGGAGCTAGGGAGCCACTGATCTTTAAGACAGTGTAGAAGAGTCACCTGAAGTTTGTTAAAACACAGATACCTGGGCTCTACCTTGAGATTCTGATTAAGGAGGTCTGGGATAGGGCCCATGAACTTGCATTTCTTTAAAAAAAAATTTCTTTTTATGTTTATTTTTTGAGAGAGAGAGACAGAGCACAAGCAGGGCAGGGGTAGAGGCAGAGGGAGACAGAGAATCTGAAGCAGGCTCCAGGCTCTGAGCTGTCAGCACACAGCCCGATGCGGGGCTCAAACTCACAGACTGCAAGATCATGACCTGAGCTAAAGTTGGACACTCAACCGACTGAGCCACCCAGGCGCCCCTGAATTTGCATTTCTAACAAGATCCTAGGTGACAGTGATGTCGATGGCCTTTCCCAGACCAGGTTTGTCTCTCTAGCTGTTTGCAAACCTTCTTCAGGTTTTTAGTTACTTTTCGCTCTTGTAGATTGTTAATGTTGCTACAGCAAAGGAAGACATCAAATTTTCAAATCAAGACATCTGAGTCTGTGGGTCCACAGAGACATAACTCTCCTGAGAAGTGTATCAGTGATCATGTTTAATACATTACACTTTATCTAAAAATGAGGAAAATAACATTTTAAAAAACATAATGATATCCAAAATGCTAAGTAAATTTGAAGTTTAAATATTTACCTTTACTAATTAATCCTTGAGTAATCAACATACTTGTTGCAGCCAAAGGCACAGCTAGAAGAGAAAAAAGAACTTGTCAACATCAACAAAACAGATTTTGTCCGAGTTCATTAGGAAAAATGTGTATCACTAAAACCATCTAGGAAGTATGTTGCACAATTAAGATCTTTAAAAAAAGATTTTTCATGGGGCGCCTGGGTGGCGCAGTCGGTTAAGCGTCCGACTTCAGCCAGGTCACGATCTCGCGGTCCGGGAGTTCGAGCCCCGCGTCAGGCTCTGGGCTGATGGCTCGGAGCCTGGAGCCTGTTTCCGATTCTGTGTCTCCCTCTCTCTCTGCCCCTCCCCTGTTCATGCTCTGTCTCTCTGTCCCAAAAATAAATAAAAAACGTTGGAAAAAAAATTAAAAAAAAAAAAAGAGGTGCTGAGACTAAGCACTGACTTTAAAAAAATAAAAAATAAAAAAATAAAATAAAATAAAATAAAAATAAAAAAAGATTTTTCCATTTTTAAAAGTTGTATTATACATAGTCAACAAAAACATAAAAGAAACATTTTAAGTTTAAGAAAATATTACAAAGCATTAAACAATATAATTCAACAACCATCTAGATTTGGCTTTAAAAGAACCATTCATTAGTATCAATTAAGACAACACAGTAAATAGTGACTAAAAACTCTGCATTCGGTAAGAAGGAATACATTAACAAGAGGCAAGAAGTATTATTACAAATAAGAGCCACTACTGAATAATTACTCAACTCCATGGACCGTGCTAAGCACCTTACGTACATTTTCTCACTTACTTTTCACTATCTCTGTAACGTACAGTACTTTTTATTACCACCTTTTAAAGATATGGAAACTGAAGCTTAGCGATGTTAAGTAATTTGCTCAAGGCCATACAGCTACTTCAATGGCAGGTTCCAGATTCTAATAGTCTGTCTCTCATACCAGACCTCAATCTTTCAAGTTCTAAAGTACGCTGCATGAACCAAAACACAAAATGTTATTTGTCTACAATTATACTGTGGCTGAGGCAAGAACAAGCATAGATTTTTCTTCTAAACCAGTGAATTCCTTAAAACTACATGAAATATTATATATTACAAAATATTAGTGTCAACTACATTAAAAAAAAAGTATATATGTATATATACGCGTATGAATCCAGGCTGAAAAATCCAAAGCTCTCCATTAGAATCTCAAAGGCGCTCATAATTTAAAAATCACTGTTTTCAACACCAGCACTACCCAACAGAATTTTCTGTGATGATGGCAATAGCCTGTATCCATGTTTTCCAGTTAGTGTGCGGAAAAGGTTTAAAATAGGAACCCTGAGACTATCCTTTTTCATTTATGTATTTATTAAAAAAATGTTTTTTATGTTTTATTGATTTTTGAGAGAGTGACAGTGTGAGCTGGGGAGGGGCAGAAAGAAAGGGAGACATAGAAACTGAAGCAGGCTCCAAGTGGTCAGCACAGAGCCACATGTGGGGCTGGAACTCATGAACCTCGAGATCATGACGTGAGCAGTCGGACACTTAACCAACGGGAGCCACCCAGGCGCCCTGAGACTGATACTCTTAAGAAGACCTCCTTATAAGGTCCTTGGCTGATACGTGGGCATCTAACTGGTAAACAGTTCCCTGTGAGTGATCTAAAACTTTACCTGAATGGTAAGTGGCTCACTGCACCTAAACTGCTAATGCAAATACACTTGCTTTCCTTAGGAGACTCTGGAATTTTGGTACCTTCTAGACTGAGGGTGTGGGTGTGTGACCAGCCCCCAGTAAAAACCCCAGGCACTGAGTCTATTGAGATTCCTCGACAGGTAACACTTTATTCGTGTTATCCCAACTCCTAGCTGGAGAAACTTACATGCCCTTTAGTGTGTGACTCCACTATCAGAGGAGCCTTGGAAGCCTTGCCCTGGTACCCCTGGTCTCCTCTGGAGTTCACCCCATATTCCTTTCCTTTTGTTGATTTTGCCTTGTATCCTTTCTGTTATTTTAAATTTAAATAGCTACATGTGGCTGCTACCTTGAACAACACAGTTCCAGACCAGGGGCTGGGAAACATTCTGTAAAGAGCTAGAGGTAAATATTTTAGGTTTTGTGGGCCCCAGGTCTCTCTGTCCCATCTACTCAACTTTTAAAGCAAAAGCACCAAAACAATACTAAACAAATGAACACAGATGTAGTCCACTAAAACATTATTTATGGATGCAAAAACATAAATTTCATGTAATTTTCACATGTAACAAAATATTCTTTTCTTTTTTTTCAACTATTTAAAACTAAACACATAAAAACTATTCTCAGCCCAGAGCCATACAAAAACAGATTTGGCCCTTTTAGGCTATGGTTTGTTCAACTCTGATCTAGAATACATGAACAATTTAAGAACTAAGGTAATTAAGATGTTCAAATTATTAGAGATTGCATGATCAAAATCCATAAAGTTAGAAGAGGGCATTAGCTTTGCCATCAGAAACAATCTGCAGGAACCCTAAGGTTTGAATCCCTAGTCTACTACTTACAAATGGATTTCACCTTTGCTAGAAAAATGCTTTAAGATTCATTAAAATACCTTCAGGTATTTTCATTTAAAGTTTTTTGAAAGATAAGTCCGTTTTAATTATAGCATCAGTACAATTTATAATCATTCTTTTCCTTCAGCTTGATTCAAGAATTGCAACATGAAGGATTCAAGAATCATACAAGAATAAAAAGTGTTGAGTCAGTTGGCCGTCTCTACAAAGGACAATGCTATCCCCATTTCACTGTCCTTAGGCCAACATGGTATAATGCAAAGAGTAAGTTTGGTTAAGAAGATTCTAGTACTGGGGCGCCTGGGTGGCTTAGTCGGCTAAGCGTCCAACTTCGGTTCAGGTCATGATCCCACACTTTGTGAGTTCAAGCCCCACGATGGACTCTGTGCTGACAGCTCAGAGCCTGGAGCCTGCTTAGGATTCTGTGTCTCATTCTCTCTCTGCCCCTCCCCGTCTCGTGCTCTGTCTCTCTCAAAACTAAATAAACGTTAAAAAAAACAAAAACAAAAGATTCTAGTACTAGTTTTGCCATTCACCACTATGTCTTTGCATAAATCTCTTAACTTCTTTTAATGTTATAAAGGATAACGGTTTAGAACTAGGGTCTCTCTGGAGCGCCTGTGTGGCTCAGTGGGTTAAGAGTCTGACTCGATTTCACATCATTGGTGAGATCAAGCCCGATGTTGGGCTCTGCACTGGCAGCTTGGAAGCTGCTTGGGATTCTCTCTCCCTCTCTCTCTGTCCCTCCCCTACTAGTGCAAACTCACACTCTCCCTCTCTCAAAATAAATAAACTTAAAACAAAAAAAAAAAAAAGAGGGGCACCTAGGGGGCTCAGTTGGTTGAGCGTCTGACTTTGGCCCAGGTCATGATCTTGTGGTTCACAAATTTGAGCCCCACATTGGGCTCTGTGCTGACAGCTCGGAGCCTGGAACCTGCTTTGGACTCTATGTCTCACGGTCTCTGCCCCTCCCCCACTCACGCTCAGTGTCTCTCTCTCTGTCTCAAAAATAATTCAAAAAATTAAAAAAAAAAAAGAATTAAGGTCTAATTCACGTATTCTATCACAGTAAAAGGGAACGGTAAACTGAAACAGACTTCAGAGATTTCTAGTCTTTAACTGGAGTAAAGGGATACTCAGAAAAAGTCATGTGCCCAAAGCAACACAGATAGGTAGTTTGTGGTAGAGCTGAAACTAAAACCCAAGTCTCTTGGCTCCCTGGTCCATGGCCTTATTCCACTGTGGTACATGACTCCTATTTCAAGATCTGGCCCTTGGGCTATGGTTCCCTCAACTCCCGCAACTCTATTTACTCTATTTGCTCTATTGTGTCAAGTGGCACCTGACTGGCTCAGGTCATGAACTCACAAGGTTTGTGAGCTGAAGCCTCACATCAGGCTTACTGCTGTCAGCTGCCGTCAGCACAGAGCCAGCTTCGGATCCTGTCCCCCTTTCTCTCTGACCCTCCCTTGTACACACGCTCTCTCTCAAAATTAAACATTAAAAAATAATAATAATCTGTTTCTTTTGGCAAATGAATAATACTGCTGACTGAAAGCTATTTTGCATTATGACCACAGTCCCAACCATATCCAATACAAGGACTCCTAAAATTCCTTAAACTATTCTCCTCTTACAATAGCAAAATGCCACACTAAATTCATAATAGTACCCAACTGAACCTTTTATTTCATTAATCACAGTAACATTAACTATTTAATAAAGAAAACACCTACAAAATAAATTGAATTAATCCCCATAATAATCCCATGAAATTAGTTGTTATTTCCATTTCACAGATAAGGAAACTGAGGCATACAGGCATCAGGTACTTGCCCAAAATCTCATAGCTAATAAATAAATGATGGGGCTGGGATTTGGATCCAGACAAGGGACCAAAGTCTATACTCATCATTCACTATACTGTTTCATTAAAAAACCAGTAGAACACATGTATATGATCCACAAAATCCATAAATGATGCATAAAACCAGTATGAATTCATACATCTTTTCAATAATAGAGACTTAGAACTACTATAACATGTAATACACACTAAACTGACCCTCTTATGTATATTCTTTCATTACCTGTATGTTTGGGCAGGGGTATAGCCATTTTTTTGTTAGTGCATAGGGCCACAATGTCAAGCAACTAGAAGTAAGATCCCTTCACAGCTATACTTTAAAATGACCCCTAGACCAAATCTAATTTTAAACCAAGATGAATATATTTAATTGATCTAAAAATTATGTAAAAATTACCTTAGTAAGTACTTTTTCTACCCATTCCTATTTTCATCACACCTTTTTTTAAAAATCACTGGACATAAGATGATACTCCCCAAAGTAACATGGATTCCATGAATTCATTTATATGTTAACAACATCACATATTGCATATTTAACATATGTTAAACACACACGTCCTTATATGAAGATACAAATGTTAATGTACAAAACTCCCTGATGCATGACTGTTAGTTCTCCTGGTAATTGTACACTGAACTGCCTATCATCTGTGGCTACAGCCAAGGTTCTGTTTTCTATATTTGATGTTATTACAATATGCAACACCTAGCCTATCTCTGTTTTAAAAATAATCATTATTAATGTACTCATATAAATTATTCAGTAATTTCCCAGTAACTCATATATGGTATATAACTAATGAGCTGGGTTTTAGCCTCTCCTTATTACATGCTTTCTAACTTGTGATTACTGGGTTTTTTTTTTTAAGATTTTATTTTTAAGTAGTCTCTACACCCAACATGGGGCTCAAACTCAAAACCCTGAGATCAAGAGTCACATGTTCTATCTACCAACAGAGCTGGCCAGGCACCCTGTGATTAATCTGTTTTAATACACAGAATTAATTACTGAGGCTTCTATTATTCATACACTACATGCCCTACTTTTAACAGCCAGGCATATATGAGTACTCTGCCTATTGATCACTGTTCTTCAATACTTTCAGCATAATGCTGTCAGAGCTATTTAGAATGTTAAACTTGTATAGGAACATGAATTTATCATCCAGAAATCTATCTAGACACCGTAGTAGCCATGTGGCCATGAGCCTAACATTACAATGATCTCAAAACCCCATGTACCAGACTGGTCTTTTCCTTAATTCTGTGTCAACAACAGACTTGAAAACAGATCACTTTATCTACTCTATGCAATCTACAAAGATAAAATATATGTTGCCAGAGTACAATTATGTTCCCAGAGAAATTATTCCCAAACTATGAGCCGTGAAAACCTTTTACAAGTCTTTGATCCATGATGACAATGAATCTAAAACAATTCTTCTCATCTGCAGATGCATCATCATCTAATTCTTACTCAGGTTCTTTCTAGCTTGAAAGCTCTGTAAGTCTCTGAATATTAGACTGAAGACAAAAGGCACAAGATTATGAGAGCTCCTATTATCTTCTTGGTCTTTGTTAATTCTTTTACCACCACTTGTTCCCTTACCCATGGGTACTACCCAAATTGATCATGTATTCTACCATTCCTACATATTAACTACATGACAGGTACTATTATCAGTTTTACTCTTTTATTTCTATACTTAATTCCTTGAATTCGCTAATATAACACACCTCAAACCCTAATTTCTCACATACTCCTTTGCTTCTCTCTAGTTGCTTACAGATCTTCCACAATCAAATGTTACAGCAGGAAATCAAAGTGCAACTAAATGTTTCCTCCTTCCAACAGGAACTCTCTCAAACTACTTTTTAATCAGTAATGCCATCATTAGTTGGTCTCCTAATTTGGACATCTGAAGTTAATACACCCTATTGTCAGTTTGTTTAAAAACCATGTTATGTATCCTTTAAAAAAAATCTTCCAGGGGGCACCTGGGTGGCTTGGTCATCAACTACTGATTTCGACTTGTCATGATCTCAGCTTGGGAGTTCGAGCCCCACATCAGGCTCCAAGCTGACAGTGCAGACTGCTTGGGATTCTCCTTCTCTCTCTCTCTCAAAATAAATAAATAAACTTAAAAAATCTTCCAATGCCATCCCACCTGCCCTAGTCCAAATGACACCACAATCAATGACATCTCCTCACTGACCGTACGTCTGATACAATTTCAAAAGCTCGTAACAGATTTCACAAAGTACAACTTATCCTTCTAACCTGTCCTGCAACCCTGGTACCTAATCTTCCTTTTAAAAATTTACAAACCAGATGAACATAAGGGAAGAGAAGCAAAAATAATATAAAAACAGGGAGGGGAACAAAACATAAGATGACTCTTAAATATGGAGAACAAACAGAGGGTTACTGGAGGGGTTGTGGGAGGGGGATGGGCTAAATGGGTAAGGGGCATTAAGGAACCTGCTCCTGAAATCATTGTTGCACTATATGCTAACTAACTTGGATGTAAACTAAAAACATAAATTAAATAAAAAAAATAATTTAAAAAAACTTACAAACCAACCCCTTGGCCCTAAAACCGAAAGAATATAATGAACCAAATCTTTAACTTCCTGGTATTATGTTCATTTTCTATCCCCAGCAAAAGATCTCTATTCCAATCAGTTCAACCTCAAGTCTCCAACAGAGATCAAGTTATTGTAGACTCTGCCTTTGTTCACTATTCCTTTCATCTAAATGTTCCTCCAACATTCTTCATTTACCTCAAGTCCTATTAGTTGTTAAGACCCATTTGTTTACTAAGGCCTTTTTTAGTTAAATCAACTCCAATTAATTCATCCCTTTTTAAAATTCCTACAGTCATTTTTTAAAATTCCTACAGTCATCATGTACTTAATGTTTCCGTAAGTGTTTCATGTGCTATCATTGTCTCAATTACAACAAAAACTACTTTAGGACAAGACTAGATCTCATAAAATTTAAATGCCAGGCCAACTGGTGAAAATATACATCTTCTTTAATTATTTAAGTTACCTCCCTTTCTAAAATTCCCTTCTACTTTTTTGGTAGAATTACTTTATCTGAAAGGACTTCAGTGACCAGATGAAGCAACTCTAGGATTCTGTTCCAAAGTTAAGACTCCGTTTTGTTGCTTTCAACATAATCCCTGTATTTATTTATTTATTTATTATTATTTTAAATGTTTGTATTTGAGAAAGAGAGAGTACTGAAGTAGGGGAGGGGCAGAGAGGGAGGGAGACAGAATCAGAAGCAGGCTCCAGGCTCTGAGCTGTCAGCACAGAGCCCGACACGGGGCTCGAACCTACAAACCATGACATCATGACCTGAGCCAAAGTCGCCACCCAACGGACTGAGCCACCCAGGCGCCCCGTATAATCCCTGTATTTAAAAAACAAAATCCTCACGGATAAGGTCTCTAGTCAAAAATCCGCTAGTAGTGTGACAGCATTTCAGAATGATAAAGTGGAAACTGACTAGGTTTTATCATGTAAGTTAGGAATCTTAAGAGTTAAAATCACAAG
This sequence comes from Lynx canadensis, assembly GCF_007474595.2. Taxonomy (NCBI): domain Eukaryota; kingdom Metazoa; phylum Chordata; class Mammalia; order Carnivora; family Felidae; genus Lynx; species Lynx canadensis. The sequence goes on from NC_044306.2 coordinate 164,877,214, forward strand.
CTTCTGTCTCAGACAGACCTGGCTTCAAGTCCAGACATAACAACTGATCAGCTGTGTAACACTGGGTAATTCATTTAACATCTCTAAATCTTAATTTCTTCATCTGTAAGGTGAGGGTAATAGTTATCAATCTTACTGGGTTGTTTTTATATAATCCATGTACACTCAGTAAATGCTAGCTATTATTGTCACCAACAGAATTAACTCATAGTTTTGAATAAACTTTCTAAACATTATTACTTTAAACATACACAATTCATTTTCCTTAATCAACCTCTTTTAGCAATAATCATACCATACCAAAAGCATGCCATTTTTTTCCATATGAAGTCAAAATAATTTCAGGTACTAAAAGTCAAATTTTGGGGTCGCCCAGGTAGCTCAGTTGGTTAAGTGTCCAACTCTTGATTTCGGTTCCAGGTTCATGAGATTGAACCCGGCGCCTGGCTCTACACTGGCAGCACAGAAGGGCTTGGAATTCTCTCTCTCTCTCTGCCCCCTACACTCGTGTGTGCACACGCATTCTCTCTCAAAATAAATAAACATTAAAAAAAAGTCATGGGGCGCCTGGGTGGCTCAGTCAGTTAAGCATCCAACTTCAGCTCAGGTCATGATCTGACGGTTTGTGAGTTTGAGCCCCATGTCAGGCTCTGTGCTGACCTCTTGGAGCCTGGAGCCTGCTTTGGATTCTGTGTCTCCCTCTCTCTCTGTTCTTCCCCCACTTGATCGTGTGCGTGCTCTCTCTCTCTCTCTCAAAAACAAATAAAGATTATAAAAAAGGTGTTGTTTTTTTTTTTAAAAAGGTCACATTTTATTGATTAGAAAATTTAACTTACATCTGAACCAGAAGCTTTCATCATTGCACTCTGCGAAGACTCTTCTTTCTTCCTCGGTTGGAATGTAATCAGCCCCTATGTCTTTGTACCAAGGAAAATTGGCAAACGTTAAAGTGCTCATGGAAAAGCTAAGCCTAAAAATTTAATTTAGTCTGGACATTAACAAAACACGCTTTTTTTTAAACGAAGTAATGAAACAACTGGCTTGTAAACTTTTAACAAACTGTGCCTTCAAACAGGAGTTAGTGCTATTATCTACTAATCAGGACTAGCTACATAATGTGGTGGTCCAGTGCAAAATGAAAATATGGAACCACTGTTCAAATTATGAAGAACTTCAAATGGCAACACATCATTCAACCAAGTGTGTGTGACTGCACTGGTCACATACTCAAGCAGCCAGTCCAGTTGCTATTATTCAAGGCAGGGAGCTTTTCTACATGGAAAGTGCTTCTAAATACAAACATTTAATATTGATAATTACGGGGAATTGGTCTTGGAACTTCTGCATTCGGCTCTCGAAAATCAGCCCTCCCATTCATTTTTCCTGCATCAAAAACAGTTAAGTATTAGAAATGACGAGATATACCAAAATAAATTAAGATAGTAAAATCACTAGTCTACATGGCAATCAAGAAACAAATATTTACTAAACACTACTACATCTGAAGTACTTGATGTAATAAAAATAGTCACCTAAATAAAGAAGTCACAGACCTATTAACTAATTTGGAACTGATTGTTCATCTTAGGTCCCTTAAATGAAAAAAGAGCAATAGGGCCTTTATAAATATTTATCAACAGATTACCTCAAATTAAGATATAAAAGGATATCGATAAAAGACACATTTTTCCTCCTGAATCTGGTTATTTCACATTATCCTATGTTTTAAACCTTCCAGACATAGAAGAGGAAAAAATCTCAAAAGTCATTTCTGGGATTCCATTTTTAAAAAATGAAATAATCATCGGGGAAGATACAACCACTCCCACAAGGCACTACTCCACAAAAACTGAATAACAAAGACGTCACACCCTTCTCCGTAGGGTTAAAAGCTAACAGAAAATTCTGTATTCTCCAAACTTTTCTCGCTCCCTGGGCAAACATTTCAAGAACATATATATTTTTATTTACTGTTGTTTTTTTTTAACCCATTCCTCAAGACTTAAAAGACAAACAGATTCGATAACTGCGTATTTGATAAAGTGCTCACACAGGGTGATTATTCCATCTTAAAAACCATTTATGTAAAAATGGGAAATGGCATTACGATTAGGATAGCAACTGAGGCCCTTGCATATTTCACTCACTCGGTAAACCTACATGTCAATCCCTTGGCTAGGAAAAAAAGGATACATGAAGTCTGCTAAACAGACTACTTCCATCCTGCAACAACAATTAAAAGTGAAACCTGATTTCCTGTAACTGCATACTACCTAGAAACCCTAGAGACACGCTGACAACACAATTTTTACCTCTTAATCCCCCTAAGACCCCTGAACTGAACCCTCGTCGGCCTAACGTCGGTTCCCGCACTCCATCCCCCACCACCATATCGACGTCTCGCACCTGCCAACACCCCAGTACACACGTTCGTCACCACGAATCACTCCCTCGCCTCCCCCGGGCACCCGCACTCCGAAGCCCGAGAGCCAACGCGCGATCCGCCAACCCTCGCAGGCGGGAAAATGGCGGAAGGTGCAGGATAGCGGCTGGCCGCGCGGAGGTGGTGAGTGGGCAGGTTGGGGCGGCGTGGGGGCTCTTTGCGTCACCTCACCCACCTCCTGACGACAGCGGCGAGCGACGGTGCGGCGAGTCCGGGCGATCGGGGGCAGAAAGCCTGGAAAGGCCAAGAGAGGGGAAGGCGCGCGGGGCTGCACCGCAGCAGAGTTGGGGGGTGGGGAGCAGACAACAACTTGGCCTCCAAGAAGTCACCCAAATACGGGATCAAAATGACCGCGACCCGGAAGCACTGGCGACCTGCGGAAGGAAATGACGTCAAGACCCCCCCGCTGCGGCATCCAAACGCTAGCTGCCTCGGAGTGGACGCCGGCGCGGGCGCCTGTCGGCACCGCCCCCTCTGCTAGTCCCTCCTCCCTTCACCCCCAGGCCGCGGCGCTCGCGAGCTACAGTGCGGCTGCGCGCGCCACCACTGCGGGTCAGGAGTCCCGCCCCGCCCCCTTCCTGACTGCCGCGGGACGTTTGGCCTCAGGCTCCTGTGACGCACCTGTCATCTTCCGGTGACCGGCTGACGGGAAAGTTCAGGAACACCTTCTCATCCCCTAGTTGAGATAACCGATTTTTCTTGGATTTCTCTGGTTTGGGGCTTTACACAATTTATTTCATTCTTTGAAAGTGGTGGAAAGTAATTACTAAGCATGCGTACTTGGCTATGTGTCTTGGTGTTTTGAGCTCAGCTGCTGACTAGTTCTAGAACCTGGGGCATGGTACAGTACCTCTTTGAGCCTCAGATTTTTCTCATCTGAAAAGTGGAAATTACACCCATCTCATAGGGTTGTTAGGATTAAAGCAACACGTCTGAAAGCAGGCAAGCACCCAACGGTTCTCTATTAATGGAAGAGTCTGTGTTTGGGGGGCTCGTGACTTCTGTTCATCGGACAGGCGACATTCATTCATGTATTCATTTTAACAAATATTTACTGGGTGCCTACTGTAAGCCAGATGCTGAAAGTTCCCGGTGACTCGACAGAGAACAATTAACTCTACCTGTTCTTGTTTCATCAACTCCGAACAACCTCTGGTTTCTTACCTCTTTATGAAACCCTCTGCCACTGTCCTCATTTCACCCTTTCCACTGCCTGTAGAGCTGCCCTATATTTATTCTCCCACAGGAATATTTAAGAGAGACAGCCTACTGTGATCCATCTAAAACACAAACCTGTGGTTCCTTCTTTAGAACCTTTTGATGGCTCCCGTCATGCACAGAGTATAAGGCCCTTCATGACTGGGCCTCTGTCCTCTTGAGCCTCACTTTCTAATGTTGCAGTGTTCAATAAGAAACAGCCTGGGGCGCCTGGTTGGCTCAGTCCATTAAGCCCGACTTTGGCTCAGGTCATGATCTAACGGTTCCAGCCCCGCGTGGGGCTCTGTGCTTCCAGTTCAGAGCCAGGAGCCTGCTTTGGATTCTGTGCCCTCCTCTCTCTCTGCCCTTCTCCCACTCATGCTCTGTCTCCCTCTTTCTCAAATAAATGCACATAAAAGAAAGAAAGAAAGAAAGAAAGAAAGCAAGAAAGCAAGCGAGACTGTGGCCTTTTGCACTCACAGTCCCCGTATGCTGTTCCCCCTAACTTAACCCTCTCCCCTGCCTGGTCCACCCTGTTGGTATTTCAAAATCCTGCTTTTACATTACTTCCTTTATAAAGCCTTCCCTGAAGCACACCACAGAGAATTAATCACTCCTCCTCCTTAGCACCTCTTTTCTTTGTACATATTTCCATCATTCCAACGTAGATCTGCTTTGTATTGTGATTTTTTGCTTGTCTGTCTCTGTTAACGGAACTCTTTTGGGACAGAGACCTTTACTGATGAATCTATACACTTCCAAGTATATTCTTAAGATATTCAATATTAACAATTAATACTCATTTTGTTTCTGGGACAATGCTAAGTGGAGAGTAGGCCCAGGGGGTTTGTACTTGCTGTTCTCTCTTCTAGAACACTGTTCTTCCAGGTGTTCACATGGCTTCTTAGATCTAAGCTGATGTCACCACATCAAAGACGCTTTCTTTGGTTGTTAAAATAGAACCCCAGTCACTCCCTGCTACCATATTTATTTTCATAGCACTTATGATCTAAAACAATTATTTGTTTTTTTATTGCTTTTCTCTCTCCACTTACTAAAATAAAAGATCTATGAGAGTAGGAGCCTGACTGACATCAAAATGATTGCAACATAGTATGAAATCAATAAATATTTCTTTAATGAATTTGTTGAGTACATTTAAAAAAATTTTTTTAATGTTTATTTATTTTTGAGAGACAGAGAGAGAGACAGAGTGTGAGCACTGGGGAGGGGCAGAGAGAGAGGGAGACACAGAATCCGAAAAAGGCTTCAGGCTCTGAGCTGTCAGCACAGAGCCCGATGCGGGGCTCGAACTCAGACCGTGAGATCATGACCTGAGCCGAAGCCGGACACTCAATCGACTGAGCCACCCAGTCGCCCCTGTTGAGTACATTTTTATAAGAAACAAAAAAATTAGAAGACCTACTGAATGAGCTTTATGCTAAAGCAAAATCTGATCTTTGCTTTCTGACTAGATTGTAAGATCCCAGAATCCAGTTATATCATTTTCTTTGTATTTACTGAGGCAAGCCTAACACATGGCACATGGTATTTTGGTAAGTATATGTCCTATTGCCCACATATTTCTCAGCAATCAAATCAACTGATAAATTGGATTTCTGCTGATGAAAGGTATGGTGCTCTTTCTGTGGTAGCAAATTAAGATTTTAAGTATTCAAGCTAAACTGTCATTTTCTATGCTGGCATTTAGAAGTTATTAGGTCTATTTGTAACGGGTGATGCAACAACCAAAGAATTCAAACATAAATTGGGTAAAATCCAAAGTCGTACTAGAAGTTGACTCACAATTGATAGAGGCTACAGGATTTATTAGCAAATTCAGAACTTTGGTGCTTTAATTTTGAACTGTGAGATCACCAGAAATAAGTTTGTTTGGATTAAATTAAGTCAAGTCACTTCAAAATACCTGCACTAAGGTCTAATGAAATGTCACCATAAGAATGTTTGCTTGTTAGACATAACTTAAAAAAATTAAGGGGCGCCTGGGTGGCTCAGTCGGTTAAGCGTCCAACTTTGGCTTAGGTCATGATCTCACAGTTTGTGAGTTTGAGCCCTGCGTCTGGCTCTGTGCTGACAGCTCAGAGCCTGGAGCCTGCTTCTGATTCTGTGTCTCCCTCTCTCTCTGCCCCTGCCCCACTCACCCTCTGTCTCTCTCTCTCAAAAATAAATAAACATTAAAAAAACAAAAAAAAAATAATTATAAAAGAATTGTTGAGGGTGGTCATTAGTTCATAAAAATGAAATCCACGGGGGCCCCTGGTGGCTCAGTCAGTTAAGCATCCAACTCTTGATTTTGGCTCAAGTTATGATCCCAGTGTCATGGGATCAAGCCCCACATGAGGCTCTGCACTCAGCATGGAAATGCTTATTCCCAATCTCTCTGTCTCTCTGTCTCTCCCCCCTCTGCCCCTCCCCACCCCACTTGTGTGTGTGCTCTCTGTCTCTAAAATAAAAATGAAAAGGGGCACCTGGGTGGCTCAGTCGGTTGAGCGTCTGCCTTCAGCTCAGGTCATGATCTCACAGTCCGTGAGTTCGAGCCCCGCGTTGGGCTCTGCTGAGAGTTCAGAGCCTGGAGCCTGCTTCAGATTCTGTGTCTCCCTCTCTCTCTGCCCCTTCCCCGCTCATGCTCTGTCTCTCAAAAATGAATAAACATTAAAAAAAATAATTAAAATAAAATAAAAATGAAAAGATACATGAAACCCATGTAATAAATTCCTCCTTAATTTCAGTGTCAAGAAAAAGTTTGTCTTCTCAGATGAACTCTTGAAATTCCATAATCACAATTATTGTTGAGCATATTTCCATTTTTGCTCCATGAGGGTAGAGATCGTGTCTTATTTGTTCACCATAGACTCTCCAGCATTCAACACCTATTTATTGCTCAAAATGCAATGTAATAGAAGCCAAAGGAAGAGAATGTTCCAAGAAGGAAGGAATAGTCACTCATGTCAAATGCTGATAAAGACTGAGAACTATCCATTAAGTGCAGCAACAAGGTTATTTATAACTTTTGCAAAAAGCAGTTTCATACCTAGATAGCAGTGGGTTTAGAAAAGAGTGGGAATAATATGGAAAAAAAGTGTGACTGTGCTTTCCCAAACCTTAGTTGTCGAGTGAAAGGAAGTCCTAGAGTGGTAGCTAAAGGGTAAATACAGAGTGGATGAAGGTTAGTTTATGTTTTTTCTTTGAATTCCATAGAGACTTAACTATAATTGTTAAAGGGGAAGAGCCAATAAAGAAGAGTTGAAAGAAAATACTGGGAGTGAAAAGGGGTAATTCATAGCCTAAGGCAGATTTCCCAACTGGTGTTCTGTGAATGTGCTATAGGTATGCCTACAGCTATGATCCATTCAGCCTTCAGGATGAGCTGTGGGCAGAGCCCACAGGCCAGTTGCCTGCAGCCGAGCAACCTTCTTTGAGGTCCTCTGAGGGTAACTGGTACGGACTAAAGTCTAATGGGATGCACAGATGATGAGCGTGGTGGGCATCTTTCAGCTCTTCTTCACCCTAAATGGCAGAAAATTTAGTCAAAGGGCACATTGCTGCACACTGTGGGCAGGGGCCCTAGATGCTGCCGGAGATATTTATGTTCTTTCGATGCCCAGGGAGCATGGCAGGCATCCTAAGGCGCAACTAGCAGGGGAGAGACCCAAGGAGATAGGACAGGGGCTCCTGGTGGGTGTAGCTCCAAGGAATAGCCCCAGACAGCAGCCCCAAATCTCAGTCTTCAAATTAATTCCACATGTCTGGTGAGTTCTTGACGTCCAGGTGGGCTGCAGGTGGACTGCTCAAATCATGCAAATTAGAGCTCATCGATATTTTGGTATACTTAACGTCTCAAAGTTCATTTGGACTCAAAGTTCACTGGGATTATCACAGGACACTTCCATGCTATGTTTGTTAATGAAAGATAAGAAAACTGTTAAAGAGTCATTAGATAAAATTTCAGTAAACACTGAAAGGTTATTACCTTCTAAATTTCTCATTGATGAGAGCTACTAAGAATTCATTACTTACCAATAACCTTTACAAAAAAAGGGGGTATCTGGCTGGCTCAGGTGAAAGAGCATGCAACCCTTGATCTTGGGGCCATGAGTTTGAGCCCCATGTTGGGTGTAGAGAGTACTTGAAAATGAATAAATAAACAAACTCCAAAAAAAAATTCAAAGAAATAATCGCTAAAAAGTCAGGAAATTTGTATGGCCATTTCAAATTTAAACCTAATATTTACATTTAGAGCTGTCTGGGTGGCTCAGTTAAGCATCTGACTCTTTTTTTTTTTTAATTTTTTTTAATGTTTATTTATTTTTTCTTAAATTTTTTTTTAACGTTTATTTATTTTTGAGACAGAGACAGAGCATGAACGGGGGAGGGTCAGAGAGAGGGAGACACAGAATCTGAAACAGGCTCCAGGCTCCGAGCTGTCAGCACAGAGCCTGATGCGGGGCTTGAGCTCACAGACCGCGAGATCATGACCTGAGCTGAAGTCGGCTGCCCAACCGACTAGGCCACCCAGGCGCCCCAATGTTTGTTTATTTTTGAGAGACAGAGTGTGAGTGGGAGAGGAGCAGAGAGAGAGACACAGAATCCAAAGCAGGCTCCAGGCTCCGAGCTGTCAGCGCAGAGCCCGATGTGGGGCTCAAACTCTCGAGCCGTGAGATTATGACCTGAGCTGAAGGCGGACGCTTACCGACTGAGCCACCCAGGCGCCCCTTCTGACTCTTGGTTGTGGCTCAGGTCATGATCTCACGGTTCGTGGGTTTGAGCCCTGTGTTGGGCTCTGTGCTGCCAGCACGGGGCCTGCTTGGGATTCTCTCTCTTCACCTTTCTCTGCCCATCTCCCACTTGTGCTGTCTCTCTCAAAATAAATGAACTTAAAAATATAAAAAATAAAATTTACATTTAGAGAAGCAAGTTCAAGTTTAAAAGATATTATTTAGGGATTTTATACAATTTAATTATTTATTCAAATAGAGTCAATATTTTGTTTTGTTCTCTCCCCTTGTATTTTGTATTTTATCGTAATTATACCATAATAAATATACACCCAAACACATAAATAGATGTGTGTGTATATATTTACCATATATACATATATATCTCCCGCATAGATGCCTCAATCCCCTCCAGTTTATTCTAGTGAATTGTCATTTTTCTATGTTTTCCATGATGTAAAAAAAGTTGGGACATGTATAGAATTTCTGAGGAGAAAGGGGATAGTGAATAGGTTGAGGGGTAAGTATAAACGGGAGAAGGAATGACCCATCCTTTGAAACAAGGAGGAAGAAAGTAATAAAAGGTACAAAATACCTGTTTATATATTTGTGACGGGAAGACAAGGAAGTTGGGGATATTGGCAAGAGAATGGCTGAAATGATAGGCAACGGAACTGTAGAAGGAAAAGAGTGAAGACGGTCAGATAGGCATAAAGTTAGGGTTCTCAAAGAACCCTGGCAGTTGCCACGTTGTGAAAGCACAGTTGTACATAAAGTTATCTACGTGGGAGAGCAGGAAGAATATAACATTGACCAGACAGTGCAGTGTAAATATTTCATACTTGGTGGCTTTACATCACCACCACCAAAGACTTTGTCGTCATGAAAATGGAGGTTATGGGAAATGAAAGGAAAGATAACAGAGTTTGGGGTTGCTTCGGGTTCGGAGCTACAGGCTAGTTCCACAGTTTGATTCCTCCTAGCCATTGGAGTAGGAATCTAAGGGATTTACAAAGAGCAGAAGAAACAACATGTAAGAGTGAAAGGAGGTAACCAGATTGTTCCTTACATTGTCAGAACCCAGTTTAGTTCACAAGCCTCAGGAGTAAAGTCTAGATTTACTCACATATAAAGTCCACTATAGTTTTCAGATTTTTATCACAATAAGGCACTTCTTGAAGACCCTCTAAAAGGCAGGCTTCCCAGCCGATGTGAATTCACGGGCAGATTTGGCAGGTGACCCCAAATAAGCATAGTTTTTGGCAGAAGTTTCAAGACAATTTCCCCCCCCCCCCCCAGCTCTTCCTTGCAAACACATTACCATTCCTGAGTCTCTTCTGCAGAGAAATCTTGTATCTGTGACCAGGCGAATTTCTTCTAGAGCTGGTCTGAAGGAACTTCAGGAAACTTGGGATTCTAGCATGCATCTGAAATTATGCTTGGACATATTTTCCTGGCGCACATTTTGTACTTGGTTTCCCTTTTAGCAGAAGAGATGAAGAGAAACATCAATAATTAGGGGTTTATGTTTCTATACTTACATGAATGTAAGAAAAGACAGTATCTCTGAGCTCCTAAGTCATACAAAGTTATAAGAAGCACCTAGCACAGGGTCCAGCCTTTAGTTTACATGCAATCAGTGTGAGTTGTTTTTTACTTTTTTAAGGATTTGAGGTACTAGAAAGGAATTTGAAAAAAGAGAGAGGAGTAAGCATACAGATGATGTGGCCTAGACTATTAATTCCTGGTTAACAGCCTCAAACACTTTGTCCAGCTCTCTAATTAAAATTTAAAACAAGCACTTTATTTTTAAGGGCACTATAGGGCTTCCAGGGATGAAATACTCCAGTTCTCATCAATGCTGTTTTGGGGCTGATAAAATCCCAATTATACTATTCCTTTGTTCTTTCATTAATCTCAGCTCTATCTCCAGTATCCTGAGTTCTGCATTCAAACCTGAATTTGTCTACTTTCTTAAAACCATGCCAAGAGTCAACTCTTTGTCAAAAGTTAGAGAAGGAGAATTTTTTCCACATCTAAGTAACTCTGTTGCTGAGAATCTTTTCACTACAATGTATATTTGAAGAGAAAGACTTTCTTCCTGGCCATCCCCTGCTTTTCTTTCTTGTATGAAAGTTTCATTTGTAGGCAGAAGCAGGAAGGAGGAGGGGAAAACCCTCCACAAGAGATGACCCTTGCTGTCGTGGCTCCTCAGGCTGTCAATCAATCAGAGAACCATCTGCCCCCCGCTTTAGATGGCAGGAGCCGTCCTACACATCTGCTGTGCCTTTTCTAACGTCACTTACAGAACCCACTAAAAGCTGTTAGACAAATGAGGGGAACCAGAATGCAGCTGCATGTAGCTGATTTTGAATTTTTGCAGCTGGGTCCTACATGCCACTCTCAGTTTTGAAAGTTTTTTGTTTGTTTGTTTTTGTGAGATTGGATAAACAAAGAGAACAATTCCCTTTATAATGACTCCTAGGGTCTTAAAGTTTTGTTCTCTGCAAGTTTAAAATAATGTATCTCTTTTAAAACTCCCACCGAATGTTTAAAATTTAAGCCAACTGTAAATACGTAATCATTCATGAGTTCCTCTTAAGAAAAAGTGTCACATGGAAAAAAAATGTTTTTAAAACTGATTCAAGGGTTTCTGTGCTCGTGCTGGTCGCATCAGCAGCAGACGCGCCCTGGACATGCAGAATGAGGCCAACCAGTTGGTGGACCTGTACATGCCATGGAAATGCTCCCTCAGCAACAGGATCATGGGCGCCGAGGACCACGCATCCATCCAGACGAACATGGCGGACTTCGAGAAGGTAACAGGCAGGTTCAACGGCCAGTTTAAAACCTGTGCTATCTATGGGGCCATTTGCAGGATGGGTGAGTCAGATGACTCCATCCTCCGACTGGCCAAGGCCAACGGCATCATTTCAAAGAACTTCTGACTGGAGAGGATGACGGAGGTGTAATTCTTGCCATAAAAAAATAGCAAAAGCCCAGAGAGAGAGAAGTGGGGGGAGAGAGAGAGAGAAAGGAAGGAAGGAAGGAAGGAAGGAAGGAAGGAAGGAAGGAAAGGAGGGAGAGAGAGGGAGGAAGGAAGGTTGATTCAGGAGCCAAGTACTTTCTGAGATGGAAGCAAGTTTGATATCTAGATGTGAGAAGTGTGCAGGCTAGAAATCTAAAGTATTATCACCTTCAGGCCAGTTCCCTATATCAACTTAAAAATGACCAAAAGACACAGCACTTACTTATTTGTCTGTGTAGGAAATAAGAATTTTCACGTTCTTACAATGTTATATCATAGAATTTAAAAAGCTTGCTGACCCAGAATATGAAACCATAGGAAATCAGTCCTGGCTGCATGCTTATATACTCTGAAAATTCTGTTTACTGTTTTTCTCAGTATTCGTTCCTGCAGCATCTTCACATGGCTTTTTTGATAACACTTACCACACCACCATTATTTACCTGTTTCACCCACAATACTATTCCTTGCAAGAAAAGACCCCCGTCATGTTTACATCAACAGCGTCATGTATACTAGGCTTTTTAAGAAATGTTTAGTTATGTAACTAAAGCGATTTGTGTATGTAATAGAAAAGTGTTCTCGGGGCGCCTGGGTGGCGCAGTCGGTTAAGCGTCCGACTTCAGCCAGGTCACGATCTCGCGGTCCGTGAGTTCGAGCCCCGCGTCAGGCTCTGGGCTGATGACTCAGAGCCTGGAGCCTGTTTCCGATTCTGTCTCCCTCTCTCTCTGCCCCTCCCCCGTTCATGCTCTGTCTCTCTCTGTCCCAAAAAATAAATAAACGTTGAAAAAAAATAAAAAAAAAAGTGTTCTAATATTCCTTAAAAGGGCCTTTAGTAGATGGAATTAGAAACTGCAGGCTCATGAAAACATCCGCCTGCTTAACTGCATTGGTGCCCACATATTCTGTCTTTCCTCCTGTTACTACAGATCTTCTGTCTGGATTCCCATGCAGGACCAGCCCTACGCTTGTGAAGTAGATCCTATCCTCTCTCATTTACTCAAGGACATCCCCTCAGCAGTTCTACCCGCTCTCTCCCCCGTCCTTGGTTTGCCTTCACTGTTGAAAAACTTCCCATCGGTTTATAAATGACCTATAATTCTCATACCTTTAACAATAGACTCTACAAAATTTCTCTTCACCCCCTCATCCCCATTTATTGGCTCACTTATGGCAAAACTCCTTAGAAGAATTGTCTAAACTTCTGTCTCCAATTCCTGTTCTCCTAAGCTCTTTCAGACCTACTTCAAACACGCTTTTACCCTTACCTTTCCGTGGTTGAATGGTTTTGTAAACCCCCCACGACCTCCATATTACTAAACTGATTTTTCATTTCTCACTCCTTGTGTTAGTTGACCTAAAATATTTGACACAGTTGATCACTTCTTATTTAAACTTTCTTCACTTGGTTCCAAAATAGCTCACTTTTACATGTTTTTTTTTCTCTTACTGGCCTCCCTTTCTCAGTCTCTTTTATTGGTTCCTCCTCATCTCTGTGGCTTCTAAATTTTGGGATCCAGATCTTGGACATCTCAGTGGTCACTTCCTTGGTAATCTCATCCGGTTTCTAGGATTTAAATACAATCTCTACTCTGGTAATGTCCAACTTTAAATTTCTAGTACAGTCCTCTTCTTCTGACACCCTCGACTCCTATGTCTGTGTACGTATGTCTAATTGGTATCTCGGACTTTACATTCACCAGACCAAATCCTGGCCTCCGACTCTACAGCAGGAAAAAAGAACCTCTTATTTTCAATCTTCTCCATCTCACTTAAGGCAGTCTCTCTTTCCAGTTTATTAGGCTAAAATCTTTGGAGGCATTTTGGCTCTTTTTCATCTAACAATCTATGCACAATCTCTAGGTAAATCCTATCGGTTCTGTCTTCAAAGCAGATCTGTAATCTGATCCCTTCTCCCCAGACCCACCACTACCGCCCTTGTTCACACCACCCATCATCTCTTTCCTAAATTCTTGCATGAGTCTTCTAACTGATCTCCCTACCTTGCTTCATTTTAGTCTTAACTAGCAGCCACAGTGATCTTGTTAAAACCCAATTCAGGTATTTACTCCAATGGCTTCTCATTGCTCTCCAACAAAAGACAAAGTCCTTACGATGGCATACAAGACCCTGTGATCTTTCTCAACCTCCCTTCCAGATGTCATATTCTCCTACTGTTTCCCTTACTAACTACATGCCAGCAACACTGCTCCTGCATTGTCTCAAACATGCCAGGAGGAGCCCAATTTGGGTCTGTGTCATTGTTCCCTCCTCTGGGTGAGAGAGCTGAGTGCCCTTGCATATCTGCCTTAATTCAATCTCTCATCTACTTCAGATCTGTGCTGAAATGTCATCTTCTCCATGAGCCTTTTTAAAAATTAAAATCCTATTTAAAAATTGCAACTCCTCTCTGCCTTTTCTCTTATCCTCAACCTCTATCACTAGTATTTCCTATCCCTCCTCCAATCCCCTGCCTGTTTTTCACTTTCCATATTACTTACTGCTTACCTATTGTTTTACTTATTCCTTTTTTGTCTCTAGGTAAGGACTATGAGGATAGAATTTTATATTTTTCATTGATGTATCCCTAACGCCTAGAAAAGTGCCGGACAGGTACTCAACTAAAATTTGTTAAAAGACTTAATGAGTAAAAGAATTATGGTTCTCCATGAGTACCATATGCCAGAGACTGGATTAAAAAAGCACAGAGGTTAAACAACAAAACATAAACACAGCCTCCACTGCTAAAAAGCTAAGTTCATCAGCAGAGATAATAATCATCTCTAATGTCTGTCAAGTACTTAACTTTGTGCCAGACACTGTTCTAGAATTTTACCTGCCATAGCATTTAATTCTCAAAATAAGAGGTGAATCTTACAAAAATAATCTTTTTATAAAAGGGGAGACACAAGCACAGAACTTACGTAGCACACTCCATGTCATGGAGCCAGAAACCATTGATACTAGGATTCAGATCTGTACAGTCTGACTCTGGAAACCCCTATGCTTAACTAAGTAAGTGTGCAATTTATAATGCAAGAAAATTACTACTTTATAGTGAAATCTAGTGAAATCTAGGGCATTCTAGGAAAACATAGCGAGGCAGGGTTTCTAGAAAAGATGATTCTGAGAGATAATGAGTTAGTGGAAGGAAAAATGCTTGAGTCAGAAAGTGCAATATATTGCACCATAAGGTGAGAGAGTGGGGTGCTTTCTCAACCCCCTCATCCAAAACGTTATTAATTATAGCTAAAGAAGAAAGTGGTGGACAGAAAGGCATAAGGGTGGTATACAGGGGCCACACCACAAAGGGCCTTGTATGTCACGGTAAGAATTTTACATTTTTATCTTGAAGGCAACAGGAAAGGCATTGATGGATTTTAAACAAGGGAATGGAAATAAGATCAGATTTGAATTTCAGAGAAACCACTATCAGCTGTGTAGGTAACAGATTAAATGATAGGCAAGGAGCACAGCTACATTCATTGAAGCTGTTTTGATAGTTTAAAGAAGAAAAGATGAAGGCCTGAACTAGGATGGTTGAAGTGGTGGCAAAGACAGGAGACAGGATTTCAGAAATAATAAAAAAGTATTTTTAGGGGCACCTGGATGTCTCAGTCGATGAAGCAAGCATCGGACTCTTGATTTCGGCTCAGGTCATGATCTCAGGGTTGGTGAGACAGAGCCCCACATCAGGCTCTGCGCTGACAGCATGGAGCCTGCTTGGGATTTCTCTCACTCCATCTCTCTCTACCCCTTCCCTGCTGACACTCTCCCTCTCAAAATAAATAAATAGGCAAACAGACATTTTTAAAATGTATTTATATTACATTAATTATTTCACTAGACATTCTTTTTTTCTTTCTTTCTTTCTTTTTTTTTTTTTTAGTAATTTCTACATCCAATGTGAGGCTTGAACTCACAATCCTGAGATCGAGAGTCATATGATTTACCAACTAAGCCAGCTAGCTAGGCGCCCCCTAGTTAGGCATTATGAACTAAGTAGGAAAGTTAAAGAGGAAGAGGACAAGAATGACCCCCAGGTTTCTGGGCTTGGTAACAGTATCAAATGGTGGAACCATTGACTAACAAGAGAAAATGGCGGAGGGGGAAAAAACGGGATGGAGGGCTGAGTTGTGGACATGGGGATTCGACACTGTCTATAGGATACCCAAGTTGGGGGTGGCTGGATATGCCGGTGTGAAGCTTGGCAATCTGGGCCAGAGTCATCAGCCCATTGATGGCATTTATGTCATAGCAATGAATTAGTAGGATGTCCACATTTAAATGCACCAATATTTAAAGCAGTGATTTCCAACCCAAAGATTTGGAACATTAGATCACCTCAGGAGGCTTTAAAAATATAGATTTTGTGGAGCCCCTCTCTAAACCTACTGCATCAGAACCTTCAGAAACGAGACTGAGGGAGCCATAGCATTTTTTAAATCTTCCAGTTGATTCTGCTGGGACTAGCCTGCAGCATGCCAGAGAGGCAACTGAGAACCATTGATTAAAATGATAGATAGAGGAGATCAAGAAGTATTACTTAAAAAGAAAAGATGATTAATAATACCTAACGTTTGTTGTGCACTTACTATGAGTCAGGCACTGTTCTAAACAGTTTAATGCTGTATCGTAGGAAATCCTCACAACTCTATAGATGGTAGGTACTATTATTATCCTCACTTTACTATTATTATTCTGCATTTATTATTCCAAATGAGAAATTTGAGGCACAAAGAAATTGAGTAATTTATTCAAGGTCACATAACTAATATGTGATAGAGCTAGGATTTGAATCTAACCCATGTTTTAATGCCTCTCAAACTTTAATGTGCATAAGAATCACCTAGGGATTTGTTTTTAAAAGTAGATTCTGGGGGCGCCTGGGTGGCGCAGTCGGTTAAGCGTCCGACTTCAGCCAGGTCACGATCTCACGGTCCGTGGGTTCGAGCCCCGCGTCGGGCTCTGGGCTGATGGCCCAGAGCCTGGAGCCTGTTTCCGATTCTGTGTCTCCCTCTCTCTCTGCCCCTCCCCCGTTCATGCTCTGTTTCGCTCTGTCCCAAAAATAAATAAAAAACGTTTAAAAAAAAAATAAAAAAAAAATAAAAGTAGATTCTGACTGGGGCACCTGGGTGGCTCAGTCAAGCGTCTGACTCTTAATTTCAGCTCTGGTCATGATCTCACGGTTCATGATATCGAGCCTTGCAGCTGCAGCGGGCTCTATGCTGATAGCGCGGGTGTGGGGTGAGGGGCATGCTCTCTCAAAATAAAAAAAAGTAACTTAAGGAAGGATGAAAAATAGCCAAGTGTAAAGTTCAAAGTTGACAATGTTCTAATCAAAGCAATAAAAATTGATTACTTTCAAATATTTTTCCAAATTTAAATGCCAAATGCCAAAGCTAAACATTAAACTGTGAATGAATAAAATGTGAGTGGTATCTTTTTAGAAGACAAGGATATTGTCTTTCCCAGAGATCATTAGTCTATAAAGCCAGCATAATCCACATACCCATGTAAAAAAAACTAAAATTTCTCACCACTTCAGTTTAAATGACGTAATTTTCTTCTACATAATTGCAAACTAAACAGACATGGATATACAGACAAACTTGGATAAAAGAAACAAGGAAGATTTCTGATAAATCTTATAGCTGTTGCTTTTCAAATCTATCCAAACTAAGTCCTATTGTGAGCCATACAAGGATTCCAATTGTTTACCTTGCCTATCTGTTGCTATTCATGCTGAAAAGATACGTTTCCTGGTATTCTGTTGTGGAGTCCGTGTACAGTGAGTTCTCAACCCTGGCTACACATACGTGTTTGTATTTCACGTTGACATAAATTTCGGTGGTCGTTGTTGTTGTTGTTTTCAAAATTCAGTACTGTGTTTCCAAAATCCATCCATGTTGCTTGTGTATATATAACCTGTTGTTTCTAATTTTTGTCAATCTTTTAGATATGAAGGAACAATCTCTTTGTTGTTTCTATTTGCGTTTCACTGACATTTTGAAGTAGAGTCCTCCAAGAGAGGTAACCATGATGTGTTCATTTCCTAAGGATGCCATAAAAGAGTACCAAAAATTGGGTGGCTTAAAACCAGAAATTTATTGTTTCACAGTTCTGGAGGCTAGAAGTGTGAGATCAAGGTGTCAGCAGGGTCCCTGCCGACTTCTGGTGTTTGGAGCAATCCAAGGTGTTTTTTGGCTTCTAGATGCATCGCTCCAGTCACATGGCTGTCTTGTCTCGGTGTCTCCACATGACCTCCCTCTGTGTGTCTTCTCTGTGTCCAAATTTCCCCTTTCTCTGAGGACACCAGTCAGACTGGACTAAGGTCCACCCTAATGACCTCATTTTATCTTGATTATCACTATAAAGCCCCTATTTCCAAATAAAGCCACTATCTGGGGTACTGAGGGTTGGGACTTGCACATATTTTGGGGGGTAGGCAAATCAGGCCAAAACACATATTGCGTTCATTTCCATGTATGTAAGGAAAATAAGGAGAGGGCAGTGATACATTATGTACCAAATGTGAAATCAGTTGAGTACTAAAGGTACTTAAAATTTAGAAATCAGACAATGTAAGTATAAAATGGACTATTTGATAAGAATAGAACTGCTCGGGCGCACCTAGGTGGCTCAGTCAGTTAAGCATCTGACTTCGGCTAAGGTCATGATTTCACAGCTCGTGAGTTCAAGCCCCACACCGGGCTCTGTGCTGACAGCTTGGAGCCTGGAGCCCGCTTTAGATTCTGTGTCTCCCTCTCGCTCTGCCCCTCCCCTGCTCATGCTCTGTCTCTGTCTCTTTCAAAAAATAAATAAACATTAAAAAAAAATTTTTTTTAATGAAATAAAATAAGAAAAACAATCAGAAAGAAAGAAAGAGAAAAAGAAAACAATCCCGGAAGAATATATACAAAACTGTTAGAAGTGATTATCTCAAAAAAACAAAACAAACAAAAAAGAAGGAGAGGTGGAATTTCTCTTTGGAGAATGGCACACAGGTATCTTTACCTTCTAAATGATATATCTCTTTATGTAACAGAATTTTGGATACTGAGCATACATTTATCACTTAAAATTAATATGAGATAGTGAAAAATTGGAAATAACAGAAGTATCCCACAATGGGGGAGATAATTAAATAAATAATGACTTCTCCAAATAACAAAAGTTTATTAAAAATCGTGCTTTCAACAAATATGTAATAACACAGGATGATGGTCACTATTTTACGGTGAATTAAAAAAGTGTCACACAAATGACACAGTAGAATCATAGTGTTGCAGAGAGAATAATGGAGTGCTTCACGATAAGTTATATGGCATTCAGCCAGATTATCTCCCTGAACTGATTTTTCGTCTGTGAAATGTAGAAGTTTCTCACAAGGTGGTTATGAAGAATAAATTAGACAATTCAAGTAAAACATCTGCCACATAGCAAATATTCCCATAAAGGTTATAGGTATGCAGGAGCGCCTGGGTGGCTCAGTTGGTTAAGTGTCTGACTTCGGCTCAGGTCATGATCTCACAGTTTGTGAGTTCAAGCGTCGCATCGGGCTCTCTGCTGTCAGCCCAGATTCTGCTTTGGATCCTGTCTCCCTCTGTTTCCGCCCTTCCCCCACTAGTGCTCTCTCTCTCTCTCTCTCTCTCTCTCTCTCTCTCCTTCAAAAATAAATAAATAAACAAACATTTAAAAAGTTCAAAAGAGGGGCGCCTGGGTGGCTCAGTCGATTAAGCGTCCGACTTCAGCTCAGGTCACGATCTCGTGGTCCGTGAGTTCGAGCCCCGCGTCAGGCTCTGGGCTGATGGCTCAGAGCCTGGAGCCTGCTTCCGATTCTGTGTCTCCCTCTCTCTCTGCCCCTTCCCCGTTCATGCTCTGTCTCTCTCTGTGTCAAAAATAAATAAACGTTAAAAAAAAATTTTTAAAGTTCAAAAGAAAAGGTTATATGTATGCATTAGAAAAACTTTTGAGAAAAGTACACCAAAATTTTTTTTATTTTTATTTATTTTATGTATTTTTATTTCTTAAAAATGTTTATTCATTTTTGAGAGAGAGACAGAGCCTGAGCAGCGGAGGGGCAGAGAGAGAAAGGAGACACAGAATCCGAAGCAGGCTCCAGGCTCTGAGCTGTCAGCAGGGAGCCCCACACCAGGCTCCAACCCACAAATCGCGAGATCATGACCTGAGCTGAAGTCAGAGGCTTAACCAACTGAGCCACCCAGGCGCCCTATTTTTAATTGTTTTAAGTTTGTTTATTTTGACAGAGAGGGAGGGCGGGAGGGGCAGAGAGAGAAAGAGGGAGAGAGAGAGAATCCCAAGCAAGCTCCGCTCTGTCAGCACAGAGCCTGATGCAGGGCTTGAACTCGTGAACCGTGAGATGATGACTTGAGCTGAAACAACTGAGCCACCCAGGTGCCCCACCGAACAGGTGTTGCTGTTTTTGGATGTGAGTTTACTGATAAATTGTATTTTCCTGTATATACTTTCTATGTTTTAAAAACTATAATGATGAAAAAAAATGTATCTAGTTTCCTATAAAATATAATAATGATGGAAGAAATTGTCAGCAACAACATTCCGTATCTCTGGAAGATTTAGTGCAGTTTCCCATTTAGAAGGTAGGTATGTATCTACACTCCCAGATTTGTCTCCAGATAAAAATATGTGGGAAAGGGGAAATCCTGGGTAGGTTCTCAGCCAAAAGGGAAAATTTGAAGGAAGTCATACTAATATCCCTATTTGTGTAGCACTTTTTACTTTACAAAGCCTATTTACAAATGCTATTGAATTGTCAGAAAAGATCATATAGATACTGTTGTTTCCATTTTACAAACAAGAAGGTGACGCTCAAAAAGATTAGATGACAAAAATAATGGAATTTGCAAATAACCAGCCTGGGACTTGAATTTAGGTCTTCTAGGTTAAAAGAAAAAAAAAAAGTAATAAAGAAGAAAAAAGAACATAGCATTGGTGTTGTTTCAGAAACTTTTCCTAGAAGTTGCCCATGAAAATAATATTAGATATTTTTTCCTGTGACTCATTCTGAAAAAATCTGTTTATTCCCTAGGGAAATTCCACACTATTATTTTCAAGTTTTAGGAGTATTTTGGTTTTTATGTTGTTTGGTTTTTGTTGGACAAAGATGTTCGGCGCTGATGACTATTTGTGTAGTTCTTACAAAAACAATCAAATTTCAAGAGAACTTTGAACAAGGCAAATAGCGCTAGAGAGTTTTAGTGGGTATGTATTTGTGTTCGGGTGGAAACTAAGATAAAATGAGGAACTCTCATTAACCAAAACTGAATTGAATGTTTACAATCTAAACATTAATAAACATTAAAAGGTTGAGAAGCTGAAAGATACTCAATCTACATAGAGAGGAAAATGGCATGTGGATTTGTTAAAAAAAAAAAAAAAAAAAGTAAGAGCCTCAAATAAATCTGGGCAGGAATAATGTGTTTGTCCTAAAGTCAGGGCAAGAAGTCTGCTGTTCGCACAAAGACCAGCAAAGGCCATTAAAGGGAATTTTAGGACGGGAGTGACATTGTCAGAAGGGCAACAGAGGAAGTTGATTTTGGCAGCAGCTTTGGGAAAGGACTTAACGAGGAAAAAAAGGCTGAAGAAGAGGCTTCTCTCAAAGGGAGTAATGACTATACAATGTACATAGGTGGAGTTGTACAAACGGAAAAGCTTGCGCATACAAGAGTCATCTGTTTTAAACTTTTAGGGAACCTTTCTACTTCAAGTCCTTTTAATCAAATCTTATTTTTCACCTGTCTGTCCACTATACTTTTGCATTTAGCTTTCATTAACTTCCTCACAATCATTATAACCACCGTTGTGTTTTAAAATTGTCTGCTTTGACCACCTGCATTAACCTTAGGTTGTGTCCCAACAAGGCTCAGGCATGTTTAATCAGTTGTTGAGCCCGACCATCTGGGCATTCCAAACTCCAGTAGTAAGAATTAACACCTTGGTCTTGAAATTTTAGAACAAAACACCCATTGTTTCAAACATCATTCTATGTCATGAATTTGTGTTAAGGGGTGTTGGAGTAGGGGCGAAAAGCTATTACTCAGGCTCTTTTAATAGCTTTTAGCTTGTTGGGACGTGAGTTTCAATTCTTTGAACTCTTGTCCTCCTATTTATCCAGAACAGTTCATTGTTGGATAAACACCTAGCAGCCTCTAGGGTTTCTCTTGTTTGTTTTTTCTTTTTTTCCATACTGTTGCTAATTTATTTTGCACCAAGCTGCTTTGTATTTTTAAGCTATATCCAGACTAATGGCAACTGTTAATACATGTTTGAAGTATGCAAAGTAAGATAGCAACTGTCAGAAAGAAAAAAAATATACTTTAAACAGTTACCATTTTCGTATATACTATTTTCTTAAGTTTATTTATTTCGAGAGAGAGAGAGTACGTGTGTGCAGGAGGGGCAGAGAGAGAGAGAGGGAGAGAGAGAGCGAGAGAGATAGGATCCCAAACTCGGATCTCATGAACTATAAGATTATGACCTGAGCCAAAATCTTGACTCAGACGCTTAACCCACTTGGCTCATATATACTGTTGTTTATCATGAAATTTAAGAGATTTATGAGTCTTTTTTTTAGTGATTTAAGTTGTTCAGAACAGAGACAGTACATCATACCAGTCTTCATTGGTGTGATGTAGGAAAGGCCAATGCCATTTCTAGATCGTGCTTTTTCATCTCAATACTAGAGGATTCATCAGGTAAGCAGACTACAGTAGAACTGATTAGGCTATTGATAGATGTGCCTAGGAGCCACAGCACATGCCTTTGGACACTGAAGGAAGGACTTTTTCCAAGAGAATGTGTTCTTGATTGCTTAATGGAATTTATGTGTAGAAAGGCTCCAAGGATCTAAGTGTGGCCATGAGAACTCATTGGCCTTGGTAAAATCGGCCCTCTCCCTACTGTCACACCACCTTTGGCAGGATCGAAGGAAGGGCCATAAACTGCGGCTTCTTAGTGATCCCACCTGCCCCTCTCCTACAAAGTGTTAGCAATCAGGCACAGTGAAGAATGATACCCACCATCTCTTAAGTGACCATCAGAATTAACCTCATTATGCCACATGCCTTATCCTTTTCAGCAGTACAGACAGAAATCCAAGCCCCTGGACCAGGCATTTTCATTCATAGAGTTTAGGACACCCACTGATCTGAATCCATCTCCCACTCCTCCCCAACCAGCCAAACCCTTCCACTGCGTGCTTTGGAATGTATGGTTGCTCTTTCCTTCACTAGAGTTTGGCTAGCCTTTGAAGACACTTCATCCTCCGCAGTGGTAGCTGTGTTTTCTCCCCTACCCCACTTACAGAGGACCTAAGGGTGATGTCTGTGTTTCTTATTACTGCTTTTAGGTATTTTAATCATTCTTCCTCCCAGAACAACAATAACAACTACCACTACCCCCACCACCAGCTCAGCTTCTTTGAAGCACATGCTGTTAGACCACTAACTCGCCTTGTTGACTCATCCATTACCCTTTTGCTAACTTCCTCAGTCAAAGAAGATTCTAGATTCTGGTCTTCTTTCTCTCCCTCTTTCTCTCTCCACCACTTTGGACTATACTCCTATGCTGGGTAACTTCAGCACGCACAAAAATTATCCATGTATCCACATATGTCCATGTATATGCATTCCCTAGCTTTTACGTTCCTTAATCTTCCTACTTTCAAGATTATTTTCCTCCACTACATTTCAGCAAAATGCTGTTGTGATCATATGCCTTAGAGGACTCCTTTCTACCACATCACGTTATCACCTTCAAAAATTCCTGACTTCTGGTACTCCATACTCTTATAATCAACCATCTGTTATATTTCTAGCTGTACCATGACCACCACCCCCAACCAACCCCTTTGGAGCAGCCAATCGTTGGTCTATCACTTTTTCACTGTCCGTTTTTCTACTTGTGTTACTGTATTTTCTCCTTCTGTGGCTTATTGTAACCAGGTCTATTGCATATACCCACAGCTGTCTTGTCCCTCCCACTTTCCATCTTACTCACTAGAAAAACCCAACCCTGCCTTAAACATAACGCTTTACTTCACATAAACACTGATCAGTTGACTATGGCTCGAGAACAATATACAACCGTGTTGAACGCTCTTCAAAACTTTTTTCACCATAAGATTCCAGTCAGTCTTACCCTGTTCAACAGTCTTCTGACACTTCCCTGGGCTTTCCTATTTCCCTAGATAGTTATTTCACAGCTTCTCCTCCATCTTTAAACCGCAGACATCCCC
Source organism: Lynx canadensis (assembly GCF_007474595.2). Lineage (NCBI taxonomy): Eukaryota > Metazoa > Chordata > Mammalia > Carnivora > Felidae > Lynx > Lynx canadensis. Next base: position 164,900,898 of record NC_044306.2, read on the forward strand.
ACTCCACTTCTCACTTTCAGATAATGACCATTCTTCTTCTTCTTTTTTTAAAAAAAATTATTTATATTGAGAGAGAGAGAAAGATCATGCATGCTAGCGGGGCAGGGCAGAGAGGGGGAGAGATAATCCCAAGCAGGCTCCTCACTGTGGGTACAGAGCCCAAAGCCGGGCTTGAACCCATGAACCATGAGATCATGACCTGAGCAGAAATCGAGAGTCGGATGTTCAACCAACTGAGCCACCCAAGTGCCCGATAATGACCACTCTTCCAATTTCAGAAAGTAGAAGCAATTGGAAGAAAATTGCCTGATTTTTCTTCATTAAATCAATCTACCAACATTTGTATCTATGCACTTTGCCTTCCCTTCTGTTAGCTTACATAACCCTCAGTGCTCCCATCTGAAGACAGCATTTTCATATGTGTATCAGATCCTGTACTTTGGACCCACCAATGATTCTTTTTTCTTTTTTTAAGTGTATTTATTTTGAGAGAGAGACACACACAGATAGAGAGAGAGAGAGAGAGCCAGGGAGGGGCAGAGAGACAGAGAGGGAGAGAGAATCCCAAGCAGGCTCCAAGCTATCAGCGAGGAGCCCAGTGCAGGGCTCAAACTCAGGAATTGTGAGATTATGACCTGACCTGAAATCAAGAGTAACCGACTGAGCCACCCAGGCACCCCTGCCCACCAATTATTTCAATCAAGTAATATCCTCTCTCCCCTCTGCATCCATAATTTTTCCTTCTCTTCTTAATTATTCCCATCAGCACATAAGCAGGATATGAATTCTCTCTAGTATCCTTATTCCCTTCAACTAACGTCACATTTTCCTACTCTTTTTTTTGCAATAGTCCATCAAAAGTTGTCTATTATTACTGTCTCCTCTTGTCACCTTGCATTTTCAATTCAATTCATTCCATTTCCAGCATTTGCACTATTCCTCCAAGAACACTCTTGTCAAGATCAAATAATGGCCTCTATCTTGCCAAACCCAGCGGTCATATCTCAGTTCTCACCTTGCATGGCCTCTTAATAGAATTTCATTTGATGATCTTTACTTCCTTAAAGATTTCTTCACTTAGCTTCCAGATCACATCTCTTTTTGGCTTCTCCTACTTTGCTGGCCAGGCCACATCAGGGGTCAGTCGTTTGCTTTAAAAAAAAAAAAGTCATCTTGGGCTCCTGGGTGGCTCAGCTGATTGGGTGTCTGACTCTTGATTTCGACTCAGATCATGATATCACGTTTCCTGAGATTGAAACCCCTGTTGGGCTCTGCTCTGACAGTGTGGAGCCTGCTTGGGATTGTCTCTCTCCCTCTCTTCTCTCTGTCCCTCCCCCCACTTGTAAATGTGCTCTCAGTCTCAAAATAAATAAATAAATAAATAAATAAATAAATAAATAATAAATAAATAAACAAACTTTAAAAAAATCATCTATGCTCTTTGTGCTCGTTTCTTAGATCCTCTCATTTAGTCCCATGGCCTTAAACACCATCTATACACTGAAGCCTCCTAATTTATGTCTCTGGCTCTAACTATTCCTCTGAGCTCCAGACTTCTATTCCAGCCCCAACTTGATATCTCACCTTACATATTTATTTGGTGTGTCTTTTTTTTTTTTTTAATTTTTTAGGTGTTTATTTATTTTTTAGAGAGAGAAAGAGGTGGGGGGAGGGGCAGAGAGCGAGGGAGACACAGAATCCGAAGCAGGCTCCAGGCTCTGGGCTGTAAGCACAGAGCCCAATGAGGGGTTCGAACTCATGAACTGGGAGATCATGACCTGAGCCGAAGTCGGACGCTTAACCGACTGAGCCACCCAGGCGCCCATGTGCCTTTTTTTTTTTTAATCCAACGTAAATTATTGATTTCTTCCCCCAGAACCGCTCCTTTCCATGTGTTCCCTTTCTCAATAATTGGCACTTATCTTTCACTCCACTGACCTGCCATTCATCCTGGACTCTCTTCTTTTCCTCGTCGTCAGTCCATCAGCAAGTCCTGTCAGCTGTCTCACCACCATATATCCAGGATCTGATGAAGTCTCACCACCTCCATTGTTACCACTCAAGTCCAGGACCACATAATCTCTCCTCCAGTCTTTTGCAGTAATCTTCTAACAGGTCTCTGCTTTGATTCTTGCCCTTACACAATTCATTCCTTGCACAGAATCAAGAATAATCTTTAATTGGTAAATCAGGTTATGTCATTCATCAGCGTCAAGGCCTACAATGGTTTTGCATTGCACTTAAGAATACAAACTCAGTCTTTAACCATGTTTACAAAGCCCTAATGACCCGGCCCACTTCTCTGACCTCATCCGTATAACTCTCCCTCTCCTTCACCCTGATTTAGCAGCTTGGACTTCCTAGTCTTCTTTGAACATGCCAAACTTATTCCTGACACAGGGGAAAAGTACAGCTCGTAGAGAATCTGAATTTGCTTTTAGGATAGATGAAAACTTGGCAGTGTTCAGGTTGGTAAAGCGTGTTGGGTCTCATGTGGATCTATCAATTGAATCAAATTGCATTTGCAATTTTATATGTTTGTTGATTGACCTTTGACGAGGTAGTGAGCTCCATCGACATGTCGGAAAGCTCATAATCATATCATCTAGTTCATCGGCTGCTGTTGGTGGTAGTTGCTCTGTAGCCAAGACGGCCTTGATTTGGGTTATTTATGTCACAGTGTACTTTTTTCCAGCGGAATAGGAGATGGAAGATGTTGCTCTCGTGATTAGTATATTAATAAGCACTCATGAAATCTATCTCTAGGTTATTTTTGAATCAGCCCAGCATTTCTCTTCTTCTCTACTCCCTTTTCTTCACCTCTCCTGTGGGAAAAGGCCCACATATCTCTTTTCCATTTACTACTTTTTCCCTTCATTCTCATTCTCATCCCAAAATCCATTAGCAGAAATTTTACTTGCCTCAAATTCAAAGCTAGTCTACACTACAGGCAACCTGAGGGCAAAGGCCATGCCTGTGTCCTTCGCTGCACTCACAGTACCTAGCACATTGCTTGGCACATAATTGGCATTGCTAGTAATTGTAGAATGCACAGATGAACGGAAAATAGACACTTCCTGGTTTGTAAACAGAAACATAGCATCTTATTGTTGTTAGGACCTAGTAGATAAAGAGATTCAATCTTTGGAGAAATCAAAATGTTTCATTTGGTAAGAAGAGAATTGTCATGATAGAAAGGCCAGCAACTCTCCTTCAAGAAACTTCCGAGGAATGTGCATTACTCAAATGGTGGAATTTACAACCATCACAGCCATCGTTATCAAGGGACTCAAGCCTAGCCTTTTTTTTTTTTTTAATTTATTTTTGAGAGACAGTGAGAGAGCATGGGCGGGAGAGGGGCAGAGAGAGAGGGAGACACAGAATCTGAGGCAGGCTCTAGGCTTTGAGCTGTCAGCACAGAGCCCAACGTGGGGTTTGAACCCACAAACTGGGTGTTCGTGACCTGAGCTGAAGTCAGACGCTCAGCCAGCTGAGCCACCCAGGCGTGTACCCCTTTTTTATTTTTTTTATTTAAAAAAAAATTTTTTTTAACGTTTATTTATTTTTGAGACAGAGAGAGACAGAGCATGAAGGGGGGAGGGGCAGAGAGAGGGAGACACAGAATCCGAAGCAGGCTCCAGGCTCTGAGCTGTCAGCCCAGAGCCCGACGCGGGGCTCGAACTCCCGGACCGCGAGATCGTGACCTGGCTGAAGTCGGACGCTCAACCGACTGAGCTACCCAGGCGCCCCAACGTCCCCCTTTTTTAAAAATTTTTTATTTATTTTTGAGAGGCGGAGAGAGACAGCAAATCCTAGTCTTTTTTTTTTTTAATTTTTTTTTTCAACGTTTTTATTTTATTTTTGGGACAGAGAGAGACAGAGCATGAACAGGGGAGGGGCAGAGAGAGAGGGAGACACAGAATCGGAAACAGGCTCCAGGCTCTGAGCCATCAGCCCAGAGCCCGACGCGGGGCTTGAACTCCCGGACCGCGAGATCGTGACTTGGCTGAAGTCGGACGCTTAACCGACTGCGCCACCCAGGCGCCCCCAGCAAATCCTAGTCTTAATAGGTTCTGAAATCCAATTTTATCAACAGACTAAGAATAGATCCATTTATTATGACTGGATCGACATTAACCAAACTCATAATAATGACATACGAATGCCAACTTATTAGTTTATCATGAGAGCCATAATCATCACAAGAACTTAAAAATTTGGAGTCTGTATAATCACTACATGTCTGTAGGTAGTCCTTTATAAGAAGGTGCTTCAAATAAGATGTTTGCTTGATGAATAGCGTTTAGAGATGCATTAGAACATAGTGATTAAGACTCAGACCAGGCTTGACCTCAAATCCTGAGACTGCCACTGACTAGCTCTGTGACCTTGGGCAAATTACTTAAGCTCGAATGCCTTAATCTTCTCATGTGTAAAATGGGGATAATAATGGTCTATATCTGTGAAAGCTACTTTTTGGGATGCCTTCACAGGTCACTTCCCCTTAGAATAAGTATTTTCCCTTTTCCCCTCCCTCCCATCTTCCATAAATCTGGGCCTCTACTATCGGTATTTTTGTTATGACCCGGTATCACTGTGCACAGAAAAATGGGTGAGGGATGGACTCCTTATTTAGGTGGGGCTAATCAGATTCTCTCACCCAGGAATTTGCAACTGAGACTCAGAGATTCCATTCAGTCTGGTCTGTCAGCTTGAATGGAGTGATGGAAACTTTGGACTCGAGGCTGCCACTGGAGAGTAATGATGCCTGTCCATGTGCTATCAGAACCAGTCGCAGTCGAGGCTGCTCTGCACAGAGAGAGGGAGAGGGGGAATGAAGCAGATTTGCCCAGAGAAGCAGAAGCCAGGAGCATAGGCACCAGAGAGAATCTGGAGCAGTGCCTGCTGGTTCCCTCTTTTAGGTCCTTCAGAGGCTCAGCAGCTTTACTCTTTCTGGAAACATCCCCGTTCTCTCATAAACCTCCTCTTTCTTGCTTAAGCTAGTTAGGGTTAGTGTTTGCCATTTGCAACAAAAGAACCTTAAACAAAACAGCACTACATGATCTTTTTGAGAAGTCGGGAAGTTAGCACGTGTAGAGCATACGTAGTAACAGTATTCCTGACAACTGGGACGGCCAAGTTGTCTCATTCAGTCAAGGTGTTCTCTCTCCATAAAGGCTTGGATGAAGGCTGCTGACAGTTTTCTGTGACTCTTTCACTTCCCCGCCTCCGTGGCTAACCATCCCCATTCTGTTGGACTCTTGTCTTATTATATATGATGGCACATTTTATCCTTTTCACACAAGTCCTGCAGCGTGAGGAGCCATTCTCTTCATAGTGACTTTGGATTTCTCCTCTGTGATTTATTATGTGCTGGTTGTACAATGAACTCCAAGATGACCCTTAGACACCTCTCATTTCCAGATTCCTTAAAGATACTTCAATGCATTCTCCAAACACTGAACATAATTTATGTTTCACTCGGCTTGTTGGTTCATGGGCATAAAATAAGGTGAGCAGTTTTAACAGTTCTGTTGTCTTAGTCTCACCCTCCTCGGATTCACTTACAGATTTCTTAGGGCCGTTTATAGGGGCTTCAGCCAGGCTTCTCTATCTCAGCTGCTCTAATGCCACGATGATTAAGTACTACTCTCTTGACTTCTCTGTTAACCTTGAGCCCTACTCTTCTGAGAACTTTTTCAGTACTATAGGCAAAGGCAATAAAGGAATCTGGGGGACAGCATGTAGACCGATCTGATCCAAGCATTCCGGGATAGTGGAAGTTGGTGCAAGAAAAGTAGGTAGGGGTCTGTAATGGCATTACCGTTAGAAACAACGACTCAGATTCCCCGAGGTTGGCAGAGTCTCCATGTCAGGGCAGAGATTAACTTGAAGCTTAGATGCTTTCTCCTTCACCGTCACTCAACAGTGACCGCTGGCTCCATCACACGGGCCTGGAAGAGCCACTGCCCCTCCCCCGATTAGCACTGCCGCCTCAGACGTGCTCTTGCCACTAATTTTACTGCTTTTGCTAGAAGTTCTTCAGGCACAACTTCTCCAGTGTGAAGGACACTTTTGATGTCAGTACCATTTTGGAGGCTAGAACAAATTGTTATCTTACTTGCATGAAAATTACCAGGCTGACATCGTACAGGCTAAAAATGTTCACATAGCAGGACTTCCATAAATAGACCTAAAATACTAAATTGTGTTGAGTGGGATTTCACAACAGTGATCAGATAGCTACATATGGTTTGTAAAACTTTTCTTATGGAGAAAGTGACCTGCTAAAATTCCAGGATATAGAAGGTGGAGGGTTTTCTTTATCACAGACAAAGATACCGCCTGAGTGAAAGAGCCTAATTCTCTAAGAGTAAGATGTCTCTTTGAAGGATAATTTAAAATAGTTGTTGTGACTTTTTTCTATGTTAAGGGTTTAGTTTAATGAAAGAGGATTTAATTTTTTCAGTTGGTTTGTAAAAATATTTGCTATGTTGGTACTTTTATTATATGTGGGAGTTAATATCTGATGTGTGACTTCCTGAAGAAATGACACATCAATTGCCTATTGTTCTGTTACTTGAACTTGAGCCTGTGCTTCTCTGTGATCATATGACCAGGGTAGCTGCTATACTACTAATCTGCTTGTCATTTACATAATTAATTTATGTGATATATACATATATACCCGTCTCTATTTCAGTTTATCAATACACTGGAATTCAGGCCAAATTTACACTTGAAGAAAGGTAGTAAAACATTAAGGCTTTTATTTGGAGAGTTCAAACAAACCCCCCTCCCCACCACTGATCAATAAATGGCTAAATATCAAGATAATTGTAGCAAAGTCATTTTTGAATGTACCTGTACAATTGACTAAGTTCTTTATTTCATTTTGCTGAAGATGAACTCACAGGAACATGTATTCGTAAATCTTCATATTATTATTCGAATTGACTGGCGGGATCACTACACATACTGCATGTCTGTACGTGGCTTTTGCAGTATCTCAGGACAATCTGGAAAATAGGCAGACAACGCTAAAGTTAGAGGACAATCCTTGGAAAAGATAATGGGATAGGATGTGAGCCAAGGCTATGGTTCCACAGAGCCCACTTTTTCCGTATCTTTCCGTCTTTTCTTTTCTTCCTGAGTTTATATAATAGCTTCTTCGTTTCTTCCTTTCCTTCTTTCTCTCTCTCTCTTTCTTTCTCTCTCTCTCTTTCTTTTCTTTCTTTCTTTTTCTTTCTTTTTTCCCATAAAAGAGCAGGCGGTGCTTCCAACAATAGCAAATGGTGATGTGTTCACCCAAACCTTCTTTCTTTACCTTGAGAAAAGTAACTGACTTTAATTTGAATTAGATTTCAAGGCAGAGAAAAAGCCCAGGTTTATCTGTAATCCATAATGGGACCCAAAAGGCTACCTATTCGGTTTTCCTGAACTTTGTCACAAGGCAAAAAGCAGTGAAACTTCTCCCAAGAAAATGATGATGTAACTAGTAAGGATGGGCCCCTTTGGCTATAACCAAAAGAGATATCATTCTTTGTCCTGCATGCTGGCAGAAAATTATGGCAACAACTTAAGAGAAAGTGATTATTGTCTCATCTGCTGGCATCAGAATTCTTCTTAGCGAGAATTTCAGACTGTCTTTGTTTTGAAAGAAAGCCTCAATAAGTGATTGAGATCCTGAGGTCTTGGGAAATCAGCTGGCGATAAAGCTTTAGAAAAGGAGTCAGACCTGCTTAGTTTGGGAATTTGCTCTACAGGAGGAGAGACACTCTTGGCTACTGAGAGAAGGTCAAGAAAAAGACACAAGAGGGGAAGAGGCATGTCAAGAGGGTGAGCAGGACCCAGGGATGATGGCAGAGGGTCATGAGAGAGCATTGGTGGTAGGTGGCTGAAAGGACTCTAAGGAACAGAGTATAATAAAATTCTGCTCTGAGCTGTTTGTGAGGCTATGCCTGATGGGGCTGCTCCATTCAACTCTCCACTCTCCTGTGAACTCTACCATCCTCATGATGTTTCCATAGGTTTGCTGGTTTTCTTGATATTAAAAGAGTTCAGAAGGGAGTCTTCAGTGAGAAAGAATGAGCCTGGAAGCAAAGGTGAAAACAGAACCACCCAAATCCCACACCCTTGCCCCGGTAATTCACAAAAATCCTTGGGAAGGCCTCTGGATTTTACAACATGCACAGGATCATTTTCTAAATCTTAAGGGTCCAGGTATCTCCAGCTGACATCGAGGTTTTATAGGAGCGACTGTGTTTCCATAGTGTAGGCTTGCCAGATAAAATACAGGACACCCTGTTAGGTTTGAATTTTAGATAAACAGGGGGGACTTTTTTAGTGTAAGTATGTCCCAAACATTATGTTGACTATTTTTTTGTAGCAATGAGTATTTTCACATGGGCTTCCCACAGATACCCAAGATAGCTACCTTGTTGAATTTGGGCTTCATTCCCAATAAACAATATAATCTCTTGAAAAAGAGACTTGGGTCTGAGTCAAGGCTATGGTCCCACAGAACACAACTTCCTCATTTATTTCTGCCTCTCTCTCTCTCTCTCTCTCTCTCTTTTTTAAAAGTCTATTTATTTATTTTGAGAGAGAGAGAGAGAGCACACACTTGAGCAGGGGAGAGGTGGAGAGACAGGAAGAGAGAGGATCACAAGCAGGTTCCAGGCTGCCAGTGCAGAGCCCAGTGCAGGGCTTGATCCCACGAACCTCAAGATCATGGCCTGAGCCAAAATCAAGAGTCAGATGCTTAACCAACGGAGCCACCCAGGCGCCCCTCTTCCTCTCTTTTCCTCCTCACTCTTAAACTTTCTCCTGCAATTACTTCCCATAATTCTATAGAGACAACTGAGGGGGCCCTAAGGGAAAGAATTGGGATATAGTCAGTCTCCTCTTCCAAAAAGGGAGGGTGGCAGTGCCTATATATGGAGTTGCTGTGAAATTTCAATGAAATACATGTAAAGTATTAAGAACAAGTGCCTGGCATGAGTGAAATAGTGGTATTTGGCTCGAGTGCCTCGAGTCCAGGGTCAAGAAGCCTCTGACTGCTGTAGTCACCACTGTTGCCCTCCTCTAGTCTTTTCTCCATACTACAGCTAAGGATCTTTTAAAAATGCAAATCTGACCGTGTTGTGGTTTTTTATGACTTTGAATAAACATTAGGCCCTGATTGCTTTTGCTCTTACTTATTTGTCCAATTTAACTGCATGTCTCTTTTCCCTTCATTTTGTATTTTGTGGGCACAGGGCCTTTCTCAGTGCCATCAAGGTGGTGGCACCTGCTGTGCCTTCTGCCTGGAAGATTTTTCTCCTCTCCACCCCCCACTTCCTCATGTCAGTGCATACTCATTTTTCAGTCCTTGTCAAAGAATACGTCCTTAGGGAAACCTTCCATGACCTCCTAGTCTAGATTATAACTCATGATTTAGACCATTCTGTACTCTTACCTCATAGCCATTGATTACAGTTGCTAATTATATATATTTGTGCGATTATTATACCATAAGCTCTATGAGGACAGAGACCACATCCATCTTGTCAGCCCCTAGAGTCCTCATACCTAGCATAGTGTGAGAAATAAGCCCACTGACCCAATCAAAGGAGGGACGCAGAGACTCGGAGCACAGTGAAGGGAGGCAAGAGCAGGTGACTGATGGACAGGCACACTCGGCAGTTACAGCAGACAATTTATCTCCTAGCATGCAATTGCTTCACCTGATTCCTCATTGGCTGAGGACTACAGAGACTACAGACTTACCCGGAAGTAGTCTATGCCCATATAAGGCAAAAAGTACTCTGATTGGAATAAATGTACATTTCTTTAGGTGAGGCAGAGACCTTCAGTCCCTCCTTTGTTCTTTGATGCATGCTCATTGCAAAGCCCAAGAAAATAAGTCTGCATGAAAATAAGCCTGCAAATCGGAGAGGGGAAGAAGAACCAGGAAGTGAAGTGTCCAAGGGTTTGGGACTCCATTATGGGGGAGGGGGGGTTCATATATATTTCCAATAGGTTGTAAACCTACTGTTAACTAGACAGCACAGCTTTTATTTGATATTTCTGAAAATGAATCATCTTCTTTACTTCTCACACATAGTATGTGACACATACTAGGTACTCAACCAAAAACAAAAACAAAAACAAAATTTTTTTTGATGAATTAGAGTTATGTTAGACCAGGAGTCAGTACTATAGCCATAGGCAAATCTGACCCACTACCTCTGAGACCTGCAAGCTAAGAATGGTTTTTATATTTTAAATGATTGAAAAAAATCAAAAGAAGAATGATATAGCTTGACGCACGAAAATTAAATAAAATTCTACTTCCGTGTCCATGAATAAACTTTTATTGGAACATGGCCCTGCATGTTCATTCACGTATTCTCCATGGCCACTTTTGTGCTACAGCGACAGAGTAGTTGTGAAAGAGACCAGATGGCCCACAAAACCAAAAATATTTAACTATCTGGCCCTTCACAGAAAAAATTTGCTGACCCTTGTGTTAAACAATAGTAATTTTGGACTCTGGGGCAGCTTGTGTTCAAAAGCACCTGCAGGTGGCTTTTCTCAATTGTTAACAGTTTGCTTCTGTTGCTGAAACAAATGATCTATTTATTTTGCTTAGTTGGTAGGATTAATTAAAGAGACTTTCCTTTGTCCTTTGTTTTTCTGTTTCTCGATCAACAGACAGAAGCCCCCAAAAGAGATCAGTCATCTGGCATACTCCTTTGCCGGTAGTATGATCATGTAACTGTCGTCTGTCGTCAAATTTCCCAGTTCTTTGGATAATTCATGAGTTCCTTTCCCAAATGAGATAATGAGTTGATAAGTGGTAGCAATGAATTTAAATAGAGTGCCTACATTTTCCCATCACCTTTCCTTCAACTCACAAACTGGAAATGGACTAAAAAGTGTTTCCTGTCTTTTTTAAAAGGGACTATTTCCCTTACCAGTTACAAATTCATACTTATCAGAGCAACACTTTAAAATATACATTACAGGTTTAAGACGATTTCAAAGTGATTTCACAAGAGTACTAACTAGATAACCATTTTAACGGGGACAGATGATGTGTTCATTCCTTTAAATTATTTAATTTAAAAATCTAATCTGTGGGACGCCTGGGTGGCTCAGTTACGTGTCTGACATTGGTTCAGGTCATGATCTCACAGTTTGTGAGTTCAAACCCCACGTGGGGCTCTGTGCTGACAGTTCAGAGCCTGCAGGCTGCTTCAGATTCTGTGTCTCCCTCTCTCTCTGCCCTTACCCTGCTTACACTCTGTCTCTCGCTCTCTCCTTCAAAAATAAATAAACATTAAAACTATATAATCTGTAAAGTAACCACTATATAGTCTCTTGGCTGTGGAATTCAGACATTTTTACTGGGAAATGGACAAAGGGGATCGTACTGAATATAGGTGTTTTTCTTTATGTCATGCTTTTCACTTCTGAAAAGCTGTTTGTGAGTGGAAATATCAAGTTGAAAAATATTCTCAAAATTCCTTCAGAGTAATCCACTTATAAAGTCAGTATTTAATCCTTGATTTATCTCTTTTTTAAGTTCACATTTTCACACAATGGGTCTGTTTAGAGTGGAAGTCCCTTTGTAATAATGAAAAAAAAAAAAAGAAAAATGGCAAAATACTAACATATTACCAGTAAAATATTCTTGGCAAAGTTAAGATCTTATTGATAAAGGTATCCCAATTAATAAAATAATATTAAAATATAAAGCTCCTAAATTATCTAAAATAGGTACAGAATATGAAGACAAAATAAATATAATACCTTATTAATAAAAGATGAGTCCAAACACATTAATCATGTATTTATTCCACTGAATAAGCAATTATCTGAAAAAAAATCAATTACTTGACCCAGTTTAGAAGGTGATATTTCTAGACCTTTACCATACATAGCATTAGAAGATTTCTTCTATACGATGCTTAGCCATTATGAACTATCCCATCATAAAAAATTTGTATCTGATTGGGTTGCACTATTTAAAAAAGCACCTTTATATATAATTATGTATACTTGAGTATATACACATATATAAATACATTTGCATTAATATAACACAAACATTTATCCATATGCTTTAATATGGCTCATGTTATCATTATCTAACTGTGACAGGATAGGCATTATGATATTTATCGATGGTTATCAGGCATTTAAACTAAGTTTTTGTAAGCTCAGAAACTATATGGGTAAACATTTTTTTTAAAAAAGCACTTAAATTTCTATTGTTTGATTCATTGACAAACAAGGGGGGAACTTTCTAAGGATTAAACAATGATTTTTAAAAAGTGGTAAGCTTCCCAAAAGAATAGTAAGGGAACTCTATAAGACATGGTAGATGAAGAAATGAATTCAAGTAGCATTTTGCAAGGGCTTTCTTAAATAATAGTTTCTCTTGGGGCGCCTGGGTGGCTCGGTCAGTTGAGCATCCGACTTCAGCTCAGGTCATGATCTCGCGGTCTGTGGGTTCGAGCCCCGCGTCGGGCTCTGTGCTGACAGCTCAGAGCCTGGAGCCTGCTTCAGATTCTGTGTCTCCCTCTTTCTCTGACCCTCCCCTGTTCATGCTCTCTCTCTGTCTCAAAAATAAATAAATGTTAAAAAAAATAAAAAAAATAATAGTTTCTCTAAAATATTCTGGCAGGAAGCTAGCAAGTCAGTCAGTATGACCCTATGACATTTACTCACAGGTAGAGTGAAAATTAACAGAAAACCAAATAGTCTTTCCTCCTATGGACATCATGGGGGAAAAAACCTTAAGAATATTTTAATTTCTAAACCATTCTTTAAAAATAGATGAAAAGAGGCATCAGATTGAGTAACTTAAAGTGCAATGAGTATGCTAGTCTCAATTGGAGGTTTGTGCAAGTTCTTTATAATGTCTAATTTATTCAAAGAAGGTTTATTTTGACCTTATGACCTTCCCAATTTTGGTTTTTAAAATATTTTTATTTTATTTTATTTTTTTCATTTTTTTTTAACATTTACTTATTTTTGAGACAGAGAGAGACAGAGCATGAACAGGGGAGGGTCAGAGAAAGAGGGAGACACAGGATCGGAAACAGGCTCCAGGCTCTGAGCTGTCAGCACAGAGCCCGACGTGGGGCTCGAACCCACAGACCAAGAGATCATGACCTGAGCGGAAGTCGGACACTTAACCGACTGAGCCACCCAGGCGCCCCTAAAATATTTTTATTTTATGAAATAATGGGAAGAACAGATAGATGGTTTATTTATACTTATTTTTAAGCCTTTACTTTGCAGAATAAAAAACTTGTTAAGGCCATGTTAGTTACCAAAAATTCCTTGCAATTTTTACCAGTCCATGAAATAATGTCTGGGAACCAGTGATCTAGACTGATAAGACAGATTTACAATAAAATATTAAGTAATTAAAATATTCCTAGGGGTTCCTGGGTGGCTTAGCTGGTTGAGTGTCTGACACTTGGTTTCAGCTCAGGTCATGATCTTGCAGTTCCTGAGTTCAAGCCCCAAGTCAGGCTCCGTGTTGCCAGTGCAGAGCATGCCTGAGATTCTATCTCCCTCTCTCTCTGCTCCTCTCCTGCTTGTACTTTCTCTCTTTCTCAAAATAAATAAATAAAACTTAAAAAAAATTATAAAAAATATTCCTAGAATAGTATTCTGGTTAATTAGATTTTCACATTGTAAGTTAACCTTTTTGTTTCGGCCTTACTCATTCAACTCAATTTGACGTGGATTTATTAAAAGCCTTAGTTAGGCCAGGCATCAACCCAAGTGATGCTGATAAAAAGATGTGTAAGCATGGCCTTTGATCTTGGAGAACAGATCAGATTAGTGCAAGAGACAGAAAAAGAAATATTTAAAAAATATATTTATATATTTTGAGAGAGAGATTGTACATGCTCCTACGCCCTCAAGTCTGGGGTGGGGGGCAGGTGGGAGACAGGTTGAAAGAGAATCCCAAGCAAGCTCCAAGCTGTGAATGTGAAAACCGACCTGGGGCTCCAACCTACCATGAGATCATGACCTGAGCTGAAATCAAGAGTCGGTCGCTTAACCAACTGAAAGAAACATTTAAGTCCTGTTTTCAACTTGACACTTGGAATTGAGACGTACGTATGTGGTAGAGAAATAATCATGTCAGGAAAGGGGGTAAAATCTGAAAAGTCTTCACCAAGAAGGCAATGCTTCTGTTAGGTTTTGATGGATATCTGAGAATCCTCCAGGAGAGCGTGGAAGGGAAGGCTATTCTACACAAAGGGAACCACGTGCCCAAAGGCATTGAGGCTTGAAAGAACAGGATCATTGATATTGATAGAGGAGTCATTTCAAGTGTCAAAGGAAGGAGTGGCCAGAGAAGAAATCTGAGAGGTAGCCTGGAGTCGGATTATAAAGGGAGATGTCTGTTTTGCTGAGATGCTTGGACTATATTCAGTATGAGCCTAGAGAATCTTGGAAGGATTTTAAGCAGGAAAGAATTAGAAATCTAAAAATGTATTAGTATCTCCTTTCCGCCTCAATAGATAGAATATACTGAACAAAATTAAATCTTTCACTGATGATTGAAGTTTGTTCAGTGAAATTCTCAATGAATATCAGTTCTCATTTTACAAAGAAACATGTTGAAAGCATGAAAGATGGAGGACATGGGCCTCCTCTATAGGGTCTCTATAGAGACCCAGGAAATATTTCTTGAAGTTTCTTTATAAAATCAAATTACCATGAATTTATTTTCTCTTAATTTGCTTCATTCTTGTTAATATTAATAAAGGGCTGGGGGAAGAGATTTTTGTCAACAGCTTCTAGGAATTGGAATTTTCTTCATTTTACTGCAGAAAATCACTGGCTAATAGATGGTATCCACAAAAGTGCTAAGTGAAGGGTAAAGTTGTGCCACTTTTGGGTAGATTTTGGAGATTCTGTCTCTGCACAGTGGAGATATATTCATTTTTTTTAAATGTTTATTTATTTTGAGGGAGAGAGAGACAGAGTGCAAGCAGGGGAGGGGTAGAGAGAGAGGGAGACACCGAATCCAAAGCAGCCAGGCTCTGAGCTGTCAGCACAGAGCCCCTTGTGGGGCTTGAACTCAAGAACTGCGAGATCATGACCTGAGCCGAAGTTGGAAGCTTAACCGACTGAGCCACCCAAGTGCCGGGAGAGATATTCATTTTTCCCTCTATTCTTAACACCTAATAGTTACTATATAAGTGTACAGTGAACCGAAAAGAATTTACAATATAAATGATAACAATTTTCCTAAGGAAAACTAATTATTGGCACTTCACTAGTAGTTCTTTGACGTGGTTTACTTTTGTGTATGAGCAGGGAGAATAAATCATCATAATGTATTTCACCCTTTAAAAGAGTTTTAAAAAGATCTCTATACAAGGATGTTAAAAAGCTTTAGTCATGTTGGCACATTGGTAGAATATTTTATTTTTTATTTTTAAAAGTAATCTCTACACCCAGTATGGGGCTCAAACTCACAACCCCCAAGATAAAGAGTTGCATGCTCTACTGACCGAGTGAGCCAGCTAGGCACCTCTGGGAATCTTTCTCTTTAAAGAATGGGGATCTAGCTTAAGGATGAGAAATAAAGGCATGGGATAAAGTCCCTCTGAAGGGGAAAGTGCACATTGTAAATTTCTCCAGGAGATAAAGTCTGTCCGAAGGGGAAAGTACAAATAGTAAATTTCTTCAGGGACTGGTTTAGTAACACTGAACAAATGACCTGCATATTGGAAACTCTCGGTTTGCAGATTTTCTAAATTTTTCCTTGATGTGAAATATTAATGGTGCTATTAGGAGTAGGAGTTTCGATGTATGAGCTAAAAAGTGAAAAACAATCTTACTGTGGGCAAGTGTGAAATAATAATAATAATAATAATATAAAATAGAAAAAATAATATAAATTATGTTTGTCAGGTGATGATCTCAGCATGGTTGGTTAAGTGTAGGGAATAGAATTTAGAGGTTACTACAGATGGGCTTCTGGAATTATGAGCTCAAATGCCAGTGTAATAGAACAATCTGGACATCATAAAACAGATGTTTTACAAAGAACTTGAAAATATCACCTAGATCTTGAACAAAACCTACTACTGTGTACACATCTGATATACTCGATGTTTTTATTTCCAGAAGATCATACTAGATATTAGAGTATAGAATATTCTTAGTCTACTTATATTCTAATAGAATATCAGAACCCAGAAGCAATCTCAAAACTTGACAGTAGTAAATCAAGAGAAAACTGGTATTACTTTACCCTGACTACGGTAAAACAAACAAACAAACAAACAAACAAACAAACAAACAACAAAAAACCCTAACCACCAAAAACCAAAATGGAATAGGCTGAAAACAGGGATTTAGTTACAGACACTTAAGAGATTTATAGAAGCATCTATGAAGGCCATATAAATACAACCCAGATATTTCCTTGTCTCTTGCCCTTACTAGAAACACCTAAATTACCTAAGGCGTTTTCCCTTTTCTGACTGTCCGATATTTATGGGTATGTAAGATTTTTGAGCTGAACTCACATTAAAGTCCTTTGGACCACCAATGTTTATGTCCCCCTTTCTGGCACTAAATTCCCTTTCCAGGTTACTGCTGAGTGCTGCCATTTTCTAGGCACCACTGGGCTACCACTGCAAATGCACTAAATAAATATCCTGAGGTCCAAAGGCTCTCAAAGTTCATTGGCAAAGAGGCCAGGACCCTTAATCGTTTCCCCCTCACATTCTTAGATGGGTACCAAAGCACTAACTGAACCCAGTGTTAGTATTTACAACTCTTTCTGTTCTTACAGCTCTGGTGGGAAACTGGGGACATCATAACCCCCTAGGCTGTCGTAGAATTTCTCCTTTCCTGGGTGAGGTCTTGCTGCAGGGTCTACCTTCCGGTGCCAGACTCCTTATCCCTCAAGGAATAGCCTTCTGGTGCCCGCTTCGGTCAACCTGGGCTCTCCCTGTGATAGTTCTAGCAAGGGCGGGGGCGGGGGAAGGGGGGCGAGGACGCCTTCAACTTTTGAAGCTGGCGGGAGAGGAACCATCTATGGTGTAGTCTTTTCAGAAGAGCACCTTCGCTTTCGTGGCAAACGCCGAGACAACACAGAGGACGTGAATGAAGCGGAACTTTTAATGCAAGTGATTTAGTTTGTTTAAATGAACGATTGTGAGATAACGACACCTCCAGGTTTGCAGATATCTGTACGAAAGCTCTTCGGGGTAGCGAAATGCCAGTAGAATCGACGGTGAAAGTAGAGTGGGCAGTGAATGAAAACTTGAGTGAAGCTCCGGAGGAGTTAGTACCAGAAGTTCAGGTATTCTAACTCATTCTCACCACTCCATTCACTAGACCACAGGACTCTGAGGATCAGCAGGATCCCAGCTCAGGATAGATTACTCGAGAAGATTTTGAATGTTTCTCGTCTCCCTTTCTCGCTTTCCCCAATACAGGCTGTGAGTCTGTCCACGACCCCTACCACCATTTAAAGGGAAAGGCGCTTAGAAGGCAAAGTAGGGAGGACTTTGCGGCTGTATTTCTCAAACCCGTGAAGAGAGAGCGAGAATGGGCAAGGGGCGTGCAGACTAACTCCTTCCTTGCCCAATCAGGTGCACAGGAAGATGTCCTTTTACCAATAAAAATAAAGTTCGCTTTCCGGAGGCGGGAGGGTGAGCCTTGACTGCCAGTTCTCCAAAGCAACGATCGAGTAGAAGACAGAGAGTGATTAGACGTAGGACCAACCCGGGAAAAGGGGCGGGGTGGGGGCGGGAGCCACTCTGAGCGGCGGCCGGGCTGGCCAGTGGAGTGCGAGGATTGCTGTTCCTGTTGTAGTGTTTCTCGCCAATCAGGGAGGCGAGGGAGTAGGCGGGGCGGGGAAGGGGTGGGAAGAGCTCGCAGCACCGCCGGGCGTCCGTCGGGCTCAGGGGGAGAGAGAGAGAAATCCGGTTAAAATCAGAGTCGGAGGTTTAACCACAGATCGGTTCCGATCGGATTATTCCTTAAAGGGGACGCGCCATTGTCAAGAGAACGGAGCCCAGGGCCCGAGGGCGGGGACCGGCGGCGCCCGAGGAGCGAGGCAGCTGCACTTGGACTGGGGACGGGTAGGTGTCGCCTGGGGAAAGACGCTTCATTTCACTTTCTCTTCCAGCCCCAGGGGCAGGCGCCGGGATGCCCACCGCCCGGCGGCCGCAGCCCTGGCAGGAGACGAGGTCGCCGGCCCTCGCCCGGCTGCCCTTCCTGATGAGAGCCGAGGGGGAGGCGGGCCAGGATGGCTGGCAGGCTGCGGCGCCCGGGCAAAGACTCGTAACGGACGGTAAACGGCGGCGCAGCCCCCGCCTCAACCGAAAACCCGCCGGAGCGGCAGCGGGTCCTCGGGGAGCGCCGCGCGCCTGGCTCCCCCGCGCGCCCGGCTCCCGTCGCGCGCGCCGCTTCCTCGCGCGCCCCCTGCCCCTGGCGCGCCCGCCTCCCCTCGCGCGCCCCCTGCCCCTCGCGCGCCCGCCTTCCCTCTCGCGCCCCGTTTCCCTCGCGCGCCCGGCTCCCCTTCGCGCGCGCGGCTCTCCTCGCGCGCGCCGCCGGCTCGCCGACTCGCGGGAGCCGCCCCGCGGGGAGGAAGGCGGCGGCGGCCAGGCGGAGGGAGGCCGGCAGCCACGGCTTCGCCGCCCCGGCCGTGAAGGGAGGGCTGAGGAGCAAACTTGGCGCGGCAGCTGGCGGCCCCGGGCGGGAAGAGGCGCTGCGGACCCTTGGAGCGCGCGGAGTCGCCCGCCCGGCCCAGCATTGTCCCTCTTTTCCTCTGCTCCCGTTTCTCCGCCCACTGCTCGCGGTCGCACCCCCAGACCCGCAGCCTGCCGGAGCCGGAGTCGGCCCCACGGACGCCGCAGCCCCGGCTCGCGCGCCGCCCGGGCCTGATGAGCTTCTCTGCTGCTCTCGGTGTCCGCACCCGCGCGGGCTGCCTGGGCGCTGAGCTCTTCCTTGCAACTTTTCTTTGGCGGGGGATGGAAGTTGTGCCTGCCGGGCAGCAGGTTCTTTGGTCAGCGACTCTATTCTCCTTTCTGGAGAGGATGATTTCTAGGGCGAGATGGTTCTTGATTGCCGTCGGTTTTTCCTCCTATCCCAGTTTCGTTCCCCGGCACCGAAAATCACTTCTCTCTTGGACTGGCAGTTATACGGGAGCATTAACCTCTCTCAGGCCAAGATAATAGGGGAAAAAAAGGGAGCTATGTTGATGAGGGGTAACAGGTCTATGTAGAACTGAATTTGCCTTAACATTTGAACTGAGGAAGGTTACCTCGATTTACTGGCGGAGGTTCTTTTGGAAGGGGGGAAGAACAACCCACGTAACAAAACCAACCATTAGGTTGCTAGGGTCTATAAGATTAGGAAAAAAAAAATACTTTTTGTAAAGAAAGGAAGTTGGTTTTGTAGTGTTCTGACTAGCAGGTATCAACCATACAGTTAATTTCTTCTACAGAACTCCTATGCCTTATAATTAGTAACAGCAACTTTTACTATTGATAAAACAAGTATGAGATTTTTTTTTCCATCCTGAGCATTATTGCTGTGCTATACTTGTCAATACTTGCTAAAGAAATCATTTAGAAACAGCACATCCCTTGTTAGAGACCTTATTTAGAAAAGAAATGTTTTCATAAGCATTCATTTTTGACAGTTTCTTCTTGAGCAATACTTTTGTAGAGAACTTGCATGTGCAAGTTACAAGCCTATAAACAAAGTAGCAGTGGGTGTGTTATTCTGTAGTCTTTTTTTTTTTTTTTTTTGCTACTCTATCAAAAATAGCATTCCATCCCGTCTTTTCTTCCATTCTGAGTTATTTTGTAAAAATTGCTTCTCTGGAAGAGTGAATTTTGTTGGAACGCCTGGCCCAGTGATTTTTTTTTTTTTTTTAATGCAGTACTAACAACTTCCCAAAGTGTTCCTTGATGAACTCACTGTCTAGTAACTTTCTGACTGGTGTGGAGCATTATTTCACAGTCTTGGCAATAACAAGAAAGGAGAAATTATACTTGGGAAACTGAAAGCCAATTTCAGATAATAATGTTTGAGAAGTACTTTATTCTTCCCACAGAATTTAGGAAGTGCAGACACACACAAAAAAACATGTTCTTTTGTAGTAATCTTGATAGTATCTAGCATTGTTACACCTATATTCCTCTCCTCCCTCCCCTTTGATCCTCTTCTGTGATAATGATGTCAAGCTTGCAGCCATAGTCTTCCTTTCCATCTCATAATGTAGTAAGTAGAAGATTAAAACAGGGGCGCCTGGGTGGCGCGGTCGGTTAAGCGTCCGACTTCAGCCAGGTCACGATCTCGCGGTCCGTGAGTTCGAGCCCCGCGTCAGGCTCTGGGCTGACGGCTCAGAGCCTGGAGCCTGTTTCTGATTCTGTGTCTCCCTCTCTCTCTGCCCCTCCCCCGTTCATGCTCTCTCTCTGTCCCAAAAATAAATAAACGTTGAAAAAAAAATTAAAAAAAAAAAAAAGAAGATTAAAACAAGTTTCCAAATTTCTTAGTTTACTTCCAGTTTAAACAATAGAGGAGAGAATCTGAACTTTCAGAAAGAATTATCTTTGAAATACCTAGGCTCTGCTTCTTGGAAAACATTTTTCCTGTGTGCTTTTTGTATTGTTTTAAACACATTGTCTTCCATATACACAGTGCCAAGATATTTCTTGAGTTTGTGAACTGTCCCTTGAGATCCTTGGGAACTAGGACTGTCCTTCATTTCTGTGCAAATTCACTGTGTCACAATAAATGTGTTGTCTTAGGACTTTGTGACAAAGAGATAATGTTCTGTAAAGGCTGCTTCAGAGACTTAATTTTTTTTTTTTAATAAGCACCTTTGTGAACAAGTTATACCAAAGCACAGCAATTAGTTCACTGTCTGGGGGAAGCATCTAGGATGCTTTTAGTTCTTTGTACAAAAAATGTGATTTAATTGTTTACAATACCTGTTCCACAGACGTCTTTTGTGATAGTGATAGCTAATTGTCACAATTATTAGAACTAGGTTTCACTTGTCAGTGATATCTGTTGAGTATCCATTTATTTAAGGAATATTATGGAAAGATAAAGTAGAAATGGATGACGGTCATTGCTCTTGAAGGTATACAGTTTAATGGGAAGATGCAAAATTATTATCCATAGGAAAAAGACAGTGTATATCTCAGCACAGTAACAGGTGCAAAGTGACCGTGACATAGGACTCGTGCCCAAATGGTAAAGGAATAGTGGTATAGAAGAAATCTAGGTGAGATGGGAAAATTTTCATTGCTTTATACAGCAGGTTTTATAATTTTAAAGACATTTTAAAAGATAAAATATGTTTGGGGGTTGGCTGGGTGTATGTTCTCTACTTGAACTATTTTTATCTGTAAAATATTTTTTTGGGGCAGAGCATGTGCTCTGAATTTCAACTGTTGTTACCTCGCTAGAGGGATCATCCATCTAACCCAGCTCAAATGTCACCTTGTCTGCACGCTCTTCTTCTGTTCTCCTAATCGTAAGCGATTGCTCTTTCCTCTTGCTCTTATAAAACCTTTTACAGCACAAGCCATGCTCTGACTTAGGTGTGGTTATGTTTGTATTTTCTTCATTAGATTGTAGACTTTGGTAAAAAACCATTAACAAACGTTGGAGGTCCTCCCTCTTTTTTCTTTTTTCTTTTTAATGGTTGCTTAAAATACTGGAGCATTTTTTTGTTATCCCACCAGTATTCTGAAAAAACCATAAGCGTTAAAGAAGTTCAAATTGTTTTTATTTGGAGAAAGTGTATATGTGTGTTTAGAGGTAGAACCATATTCCCCTTATCACCAATATGGTGATACATATGCTATCGTAAAACATTGGTACAAAAGAAATGTAGAGTTTGGGAATTAAAAATGCCCCCCATACACTTCCATGATCACATTATAACTACTGGTAATGGTTTGGTGTTTATTCTTCCAGTTCTTCCCCCTTCTTTTATTACCTTCTGGTAGGACTTGCCTTAAACCATCATATTTGAAAGTTTTAATTAGTAAGTTGTGTTTATTGGGAATGGAGAAAGATAATCAGTTCTTACACACTTACTTATTACCCAGTTCTCTGGGCTCAGTTATGTTTTTTCTACTTTTTCTTGAGATACAGGGCTACCACTAGTGTGTGTTCAAAACATTTCAAAAACTGGTCAAAACCTGTGTTGCTGAACAGTTTACCTGCCTTTACCCAAAAATACTTTTTGGAGTACAGGGGCGCCTGGGTGGCTCAGTTGGTTAAGCGGCCAACTTTGGCTCAGGTCATGACAACTTTGGCCCAGGCCATTATCTCGAGGTTGGTGGGTTCGAGCCCCGCGTCGGGCTCTGTGCTGACAGCTCGGAGCCTGGAGCTTGCTTTGGATTCTGTGTCTCCCTCGCTCTCTGCCCCTCCCCCTCTCATGCTCTGTTTCTGTCTCTCAAAAAATGAATAAATACGTTAAATAAAATAAAATATGTTTGGAGTACATACTTCTAAACTTAATCTCTTCTCATTTCTTGATTCTTTTAATCTCTAGAGAGCATTAAAAATTGCTTTGAGATTGCCAACAGGCACTCCTCATAGTAGCCCAAGGAGGAATGTGGGAAGACATTTCTTCATTATCAAATCACATACACAGGTTGTATTCAAACCTTATGTTGCTCCTTATAAAAAGGGAGCTCCAGGGGCACCTGGGTGGCTCAGTGGGTTAAGGGTCTGACTCTTGATTTCGGATCAGGTCGTGATCTCATGGTTTGTGGGTTCGGGTCCCACATCCGGCTCTGTGCTGACAGAGCAGAGCCTGCTTGGGATTCTCTCCCTCTCTGTCTCTCTGCCCTCCCCCCACAATAAATAAATAACTTAAAAAAAAAAAGGAGCTACAATTTGGGCCGATGAATTGGGTGATAAGATTCTGTTGTCTTAGGTGATTCTTTAAGCTAGCCTACGGGGAAAATGGTTTTCCAAAGGTTCCTTAATAGAAAACCCAGCTGTAAGCAGTCAGTTGGCCTAATCAACTGAGAAATCTCCATTCATTCAGCAGATTTTTATTGAGACTTGCACCTACTCTGTGTACTTGCCTAGCGTTGAAGATAAAATTAAGTCTGTTTCTACCAAAATTGTGAGCTTCTCTGTGTAGGATCCTTAAATAGGCAGAGTGGTACCTGAGGATTAAAACTAGTGTAAACAAAGGGCACACCCAGGTGAATTTATTATTCACTCTTGTTTATTTTTCTGCATAGCTTCTTCCAAAGTATGCTAGCAAACAAATCTGGTCTTCCGCAGGGTGCTGGGGGCCATGGAGACTGTTAAAATAAATAAATCTATGAGCTCTAGAATTTTTTTTATTAAAAAAATTTTTTTAATGTTTATGTTTGGGAGACAGAGAGGGAGAGCAAGCGGGCGAGAGAGCAGGGGAGGGGCAGAGAGAGAGAGAGGGAGACGAAGAATCCGAAGCAGACTCCAGGTTCTGAGCTGTCAGCATAGAGTCCCACGCGGGGCTTGAACTCACAAACTGAGATCATGATCTGAGCTAAAGTCGGGCCTTAACCGGCTGAGCCACCCATGAGCCCCTATCTTTTAAAGATTATTTTGAGTGGCCATTTTTGATCAGACCTAAGACACTTTGATGCTGCTGCTTTCTTGATGTTTCTAGGAGATAAAATTTTCACCAACTACATCCTGTTGTTGGGTGACAGCAATTGTAAGATACACCTCTATTTCAGAGCATCCATACTTGAGAGAGGTTGAAGTGTTGTGTTTTGATCGTTTTATTTATTAAAGGGTGTCGGAGTTGATGAGAAAGGGATATTAGTTTGTTTACTCACTGTAATGCAGCCTCACTTCTTAGGTCATAAAGTATTCACACGTATGCTCTGTTGCCTGAATGAATTTTAACATAATATTTCAACTTCTCAGGATTCCTTGTTTTGTTCTGTTTTGAGTTTTGTTATATCTCTATTTCATGGTAAAATTCAGATGTGATGTAATTTAGTTCCAATATTAAAGAATGCTAGAATATGGATAATTTATTTTTAAAATTTTTTTTTTCAACGTTTATTTATTTTTGGGACAGAGAGAGACAGAGCATGAACGGGTGAGGGGCAGAGAGAGAGGGAGACACAGAATCGGAAACAGGCTCCAGGCTCTGAGCCATCAGCCCAGAGCCTGACGCGGGGCTCGAACTCACGGACCGCGAGATCGTGACCTGGCTGAAGTCGGACGCTTAACCGACTGCGCCACCCAGGCGCCCCTAGAATATGGATAATTTAAATACAATTTTCAGTTTTGTTTCTTCATTTAAAAATTTAAGATGGATTATGCCGTCTATAATACTGGTTAAAAAAACACCACTTTATTTTTATTTTTTTTAATGTTTTTATTTATTTTTGAGACAGAGAGAAACAGCACGAGCAGGGGAGGGGCAGAGAGAGAGGGAGACACAGAATCTGAAGCAGTCCAGGCTCTGAGCTGTCAGCAAGAGCCTGACGCGGGGCTTGAACTCACAGACTGTGAGATCATGACCTGAGCTGAAGTCAGACGCCCAACCAACTGAGCCACCCAGGCGCCCCAAAAAAACACCACTTTAGTGGTTCCGTGTTTCACGTGTCTTGGGCGCCCATGAGCACATAATGATTTATTTGCAGAAGAACCTCCAGCCATTAGTTTCCTCAGGCAGCAGCATGCAGACCACCGTGTTTCATTCATTTGTTGGTGAAACTGTTCCTTTCTAAATCATGTCTGGTTGGGGATTGATTTGCTTATTGCTTTACTGTTAGCTGTATCTCTTTGCTCTCATTATACCTGCTTCTCGTACTTTCCTTGCCTTTCTAATTTGATATTTTTAGTGTGCTGTAAGAGTAGAATCTGCAGCTACACTCGTTGAATGGTGGATAAAAATGATAGAAGGTTCTGAATAAGGAGCCAGAGGAGCCGGTCCTTTAGTGCTCGGACCTTGTTCTGTTGGCTTTTACTGCTTAGATGACTCTCACTTCTTCCCTGGTTTTGGACTCTGTTTCAGATAGATGATGTTTCTGGATAGCGGGTTGTGTAACAGGATGGGATTATTACCTTGTGGAGGTTTAGCTTCCCCTGAATAATAGACCTCTTAAAATTCTGTCTTACTAAGTCAAGTGGATGGTGAGTAATTAGTTAAGTGGATGGAAAAGAGGAAAAGAATTCTTTCTTAGATGTGTTGATATTCTACTTGTTCTGCATCATGATCCCCAAGCTTGTACATCAGGATACTTGAATGCATGGTATATCGTTTGTTGCAATTCAGAACCTAATGTCATTCCAAGAGCAGAAATTAGAGGCCTTCAAGAACCATGAGGCTGCATGCAAAATAGCCACCTTTGCCTGTTACCAGGATATTTATATGTCACCTGGATCTTTTGGTAATCCAGTTTCTTTTAGGTAAAATTGTCTTTGGAGGTGTCCTTTTTGATGTTTGTGTTAACGATAACTTAGACTCTGTCTTGTATTTAATATTCCTGGCAATATTGAAACTTTAGTATACTTTCAGCAAATATGGGTTAGAGTTTTAGTCATATATTTCTTTAGGGTTGCTTCATTTTTTCCTGTTGTAGAATTCGTGGAGTTAGTGTTTTCAGAACTGGAATGTCTTTGGGAATGCTCTGATACAACCCTTACATTTTGTAGATGACAGTGAGATTGTGACTTGTTTAAACTGCAAGTTTAGATAGAATAGAGTTCTTTTCAATTCTCAGTCCAGTGTTTTTCCTGTTCTTGTATGTGCTTCCCTAAGTAAAACCTTCAAGGGACAGATAGAATCTTAGACTTTTGTAGCCTCTATTAGTAGAGATCTGCCAGTTTTCCTGTCACACCCCAGCAGTATAAATAATTGTGTCTGCATTTTCAATATGTCCGTTTGCTGTAAACTACATACCACATATATTGTACATTGTAAGACCCTAACAAAAATGAGATAAAGTTGAAAAACATTGTAGAACAATTTAAAATGTATTATTTTTATGTTTTCGATACATTTAAAATATTAGTAATCTTAAAAATAAGTATGATTGAAGACCGTCACTTAAAAAAAACCCTTTATTTTGAAATAATTATAGACTCATGGGAAGTAGTGAAGATAGGCAGGGAGTCCTGTGTAACCTTCATTCAGCTCTCCTGGTTATAATATCTTACGTAAGGTGACGTTACTAACATTAAATCAGGAAACTGACATTGGTACGGTACTGTTAAGTAGCCATATTCAGTTTTCATGGTTTTTTAAATTTTTTTATTAAAAAAAATTTTTTTTAATGTTTATTTATTTTTGAGAGAGAGAGGGACAGAGTGCGAGCAGGGGAGGGGCAGAGAGAGAGAAGGATACACAGATCTGAAACAGGCTCCAGGCTCTGAGCTGTCAGCCCAGAGCCCAACGTGGGGCTCGAACCCACAAACAACGAGATCATGCTCTGAGCCAAAGTCGGATGCTTAACCAACTGAGCCACCCAGGCGCCCCAGTTTTCATGTTTTTTTAATGCACTCATTCAGGTGTATGTGTGTGTGTATAGTTTTGTGCAATAGATAACGTTTCATGTCTAGATTCATTTAATGACCGCTACAATCAAGATTCAGTACTGGTCCATTACTGCCAAGAAACTACCTCATGCATCCCAAAGTCCCCCCCCCCCCCTTCCCTGGTTACTGGCAACAGCTAATTTGTTCTATCTCTCTATAACTGTGTCATTTGAGAATGTTACATAAATGGAATCATACTGTATGTATCTTTTTGAGGTTGACTTTTGCACTCAGCACAATGCCTTAGAGAACCATCCAAGTTGTCCAATGTATCAGTAGTTCATTTCTTTTTATTACTGAGTACTTAGTATTCATTGTATGGATGTGCCACAGTCCCAGTTTGTTCACCTGTTGAAGAACATATCATTTGTTTTCTAGTTTTTGGCTATTACGAATAAAGCTGCTCTGAACATTCATGTATAGGTTTTTGTGTGAACATAGGCTTTCATTTCTCTGAGATAAATGCCCAAGAGTGCAACTGCTGGTTCATATTGTAAGTGTATGGTGAATTTTATAAGATTATTTTCCAGAGTGGCTATTCCCACCAGCAACGTATGAAAGATCTGGTTTCTCCACACACTTGTCAGAATTTGGTATTTTCTCTATTTTTAAAATGTTACACATTCTAAAAAGTTGTGATATCTCATTGTGGTTAAAACAATTTTTTTTAAGTTTTTATTCATATTTTTTGGAGGGGGGGGAGAGACAGAGAGAGAGAGAGAGGGAGAGATAATCCCAAGCAGACTCTGCCTCATCAGTGTGGAGCCTGACATGGGGCTTGAACCCACAAACCGAGAGATTATGACCTGAGTGGAAATCAAGAATCGGGTGCTTAACCGACTGAGCCACCCAGGTGCCCCTCATTGTGGTTTTAATTGTCTTTCCCAGTGGGCAAATTGTTTCCCTAATGAACAATTTGGATGGTTTTTTATTATTGAGCTTTGAGAATAAGCTCTTTGTCAGATACGTGATTGGCAAAAATTGTTGTTGTTGTTGTTGTTTTCATCCTTTTAACAGGGTCTCTTACAGTGAAGAAGTTAGAAATTTCATGTAGTGCATTCAATCTTTTTTTTTTTCTTTTATGAATTGTGCTTTTGGTGTCACATCTGTGGACTCTTTGTCCAGTGGTAGGTCTCAAAGATGTTTTTCCTTTGTTTTCTTCTGAAAGCTGTATAGTTTTACAGTTTACAAGATAATCACTTTTACCTTACAGTTTTGATAAAGTACTGGTATTGTTAATACACTGTTGTCAGTTCTGCCATTTTCTTGTTGCTTGCTTGTATTTTGCTTTATTATATTTAATCCACCTTTCTTTGCAAAACTCTTATTTTTTATTTTTAAATTAAAAAAAATTTTTTTTAAGTAGGTTCCCCAACTCTGAGATCAAGACTTGAGCTGATATGGGGCTCCTGGGTGGCTCAGTCAGTTGAGCATCTGACTTTGGCTCAGGTCACGATCTCATGGTGCGTGAGTTCGAGCCCCGTGTCAGGCTTGCTGCTGTCAGTGTGCAGAGCCTGCTTCGGATCCTCTGTCTCTCCTTCTCTCTGCCCCTCCCCTGCTCACACTCTCTCTCTCAAAAGTGAATAACCATTAAAAAAAAAAAAAAAAAAAAAAAGACTTGAACTGAAGTCAAGAGTCGTCTGTGTCCCCCAGGAGCCCTTGCAAAAAATCTGTTCTTATTTGTTACAGATATTTTAATTAAGTATCCAATTCTGGCAGTCTTTATTTTTTTTTTTTTTAGTTAAAAAAATTTTTAATTCTAGTATAGTTAACATACAGTATTCTATTCATTTCAGGTGTACATATAGTGATTCAACAGTTGCATACATCACTCAGGGCTCATCGCTGCAAGGGCACGCTTTAATCCCCATCAGCTGTTTCCCCCATGCTGGTTCCTGCCCCCCTCAGTTCTCTATAGTTGAGAGTCTGTGTTTTGGTTTGTCTCGCTGTCTCTTTTTCACTTTGTTCGTTTGCAAAAATGTTTGAAAACCCATTAGTGAGTGAGATCATAATTGTAATGAGATCTGCAGATGTACTTAATTGGGCCCAAGGAAGCTGCAGGATGTGGCAGTTTGCCGAAAGTGAACAAACCAGTGAGGGCGTCACAAACAGCCCCTCCAGGGTGTGGAGCCTGCCTTCTTTCCTTGACCTACTTGGACCTCCTAGAACACTGTGTGTGCAGTCAGTGCCACAAACAAAACTCTTCTGAGTGTTTGAAACAAGACGAGATTTACTGAAAGGGTATAAGATGCTTACAGAACTGTTAGAAGAGCCTAACAGCTCCTCTAGGGCGACAATCCAGAGGTGACCCCTCGGGGGAACTCAGAAGGCACCGCCGTCCCTGTCCCTGTACTGGGAGCCAGAGCTTGTGCCACCTCTGTGGCCGCTCTGGAAACTGCGGGACAGACGCAGCGCATCAGCTCAGGACTGGGAAGTCAGATCAAAAAGCTTCCGCTCTGTGGCTCCTGCCACTCTGCTCTTGCCGCCCAGGAAGCTGGAGACTGGACGCTGGAGTGATGCTGGAGACAGAACTCCTACTTCCACAACCGTGCTTACCCCCAGACTCCTAGGAGAGGTGCCTTTCAGGGTGCCTAGAGGTACGCTGGAGGTCGAGTGAGGCAATCCGTGGTAACTGGCGTTCTTCACGTAAAGGCCACAAGGCTGCGGCAGCCTGATGCAGGAACGGGAGAACGTGCTGGTGTCGATTTCACGTACTGAGTATTCGTAAAGCTCAATTTCAAATTTAAGAGAACACATACGTTTAGTCTTACAGGATTTTCTTTTCACCCCAGCGGCATGATCATCACCCTGTCTCTGACAGGTGTGGGTTTTCCACTTTGAGCTTAATACGTTTTGAACTAGTAGGTCTGGTATGCTTTTTTCCTCAAATATTTACATGTATATTAATGTTTCCCAATTTTAAAACCCTGTCTTTCCTAGGGGAACCTGGCTGGCTCAGTCAGTAGAGCATGTGACTTTTGATCTTGGGGTCGTGAGTTCAAGCCCTACATTGGGTGGGGAGCGTACTTCAAACAAACCAAAGCACATCTTTCCTTTTTATAAGTATACAAAGTATAAAATGTTATTATTTTGGGAAACACTCATTAAATTCAGTTAACGCCATTTTCCTTATTGTCGGGACCTGAGCCTTGTAACACCCGTGTTTTCCCAGGTCTCCCTGGGGAATAATGTAAAAGAGGTGGTTTTCCCTGAGACCCATGTTTTGGTGCCAGAGGCTCTACAGCCAGCAGTCATCACTAGTTTGGTATCTATTTGTCAAAAATAATTAAAGTTTGGTTCGTTTTATTGCATACTTTAGGTTTTTATTTCTGGGTGTAGCAAATTTTGGCACACAACCAAAAGTGAGACATACAGATATCCTTGTAAAGACTAGTTTTATATGGTCTGTGATGGCAGTAGATTTAAAATGCAATAAAATAGGTTGTATGAAAAATTTTGAGTGTGAGTGCATATGCATTTTTCTAGTGGGAAGAGGTCCATAGGTTTATCAGCTTTCAAAGCAGAGTCCATGATCCTGAAAAGATTAAAAATGGCTGCTCAGGACACCTGAGTGGCTCAGTAGGTTGAGCATCCGACTTTGGCTCAGGTCATGATCTCACGGCCCCCCATCGAGTTTGCTGCTGTCAGCGCAGAGCCCGCTTCGGATCTTCTGTCCCCCTCTGTTTCTGCCCCTTCCCCGCTTGCGCTTTTTCTCCCAAAAATAAATATATCTTTTTAAAACATGGCTGCTCAGGGCACCTGGATGGCTCAGTTGGTTAAGGGTCCGACTTGGGCTCAGGTCATGATCTCACAGTTCATGAGTTCGAGCCCCATGTCAGGCTCTGTGCTGACAGCTCAGAGCCTGGAGGCTGCTTTGGATTCTCTGTCTCCCTCTCTGTCTGCCACTGCCCTGCTCGAAGTCTGTCTGTCTGTCTCTCTCAAAAATAAATAAACATTAAAAACAATGGCTGCTCTAGAGACGAAAGTTCAATCAAGACATTTGCCAACCATGTAACATCAAGGCTTTTGCTGTCAATCACAGACCATTTCCCTGATCTCCATCCTATGCCTGGAGCCCTTTTTTTAGGACATGGAAAGAAAATTATTGTTACCCAAGTGTTTAGGGAGAGCGATGGAACAACATAAGAGTTCATTACTAAATGAGAGATACCTGGAAGTCAATTATATTGCAATCATTTTTTTTCAAAAAGGAACCTTTCCTATATGTATGGTTGATGGGATCCTGAAAAATAATGGGTTATGTGTGTCGAGACATATTAAAATGTTGATAATCTCTAATCCAATATATTATACCTTGGGGGATATATCTGAATACTTGAAATAGTTATAAAAATAATTTATATGTTCAAATCTGGAACCTAAAATTATACCATTTAGGAAGGAATCTACAAATGAAATAATTTTAGCCTTACTTCTTTTTTTAAATCAAAATCTATTTTTTTCAGGAATAGAATTTAGTGATTCATCGCTTTCCTATAACACCCAGTGTTGCCTTATTTCTTAACATACTACCATATGACCTCATCGCATACACCAAAGCCTCAGTGGAATGCAGCCTGGTGTGTAGAGATTTACAAAATCATGCACAGAGATTTCACACGATGAAAGAGGATATGGTTTTGGTTGATGGGAGAAGGAGAAGCCTTTTCCCCTTCGCCCTGACACACACACACACACACACACACACACACACACACACACACACACACACACACACACACACACACACACACACGTAGAGAGAGGGTAGTGAGGGCTTTGGGACAGACCAGTGGAGGCTGTGTTATCTCGATCCTGATTCTACCGGTTCAGTTACACAAGTAGTGAATATTATTATAGTAGTATGTCTTATGAGTCATGTCAAGTCTGAAAGTGGGGTGGCCCCAGATTCCTCACGTGTAAAATAGAGTTGTTGTGGGGATTAAATTAAAAGATATAAGCAAAGCACACAGCATAGTGCTTGCGGCAGGCAGAATAACGGCCTCCCTCCCCATCTTAATCTCCGGAACTGAGGACGTTGTATCACACAGCTGAAGGGGATTTAGGCCTCAGGTGGAATTAAGGTTGCTAATCAGCTAATTTTGAAAGGGAGTACTCTGGGTTATCTGGTGAGCCTAATGTAATCGCAAGGGTCTTTAAGAGAAGCAGGATGCAGAAGAGTCAGGACCAGAGAGATAGCATCATGAGAAGGAACCAAACGTCCACCGGGGCTTTGAAGATAAAAGGGGCCTGGGAGCTGAGGAATGTGGGCAGCGTCTACAAACTGGTAAAGGCAAGAAAATGGATTATCCTTAGCGTTTCCAGAAAGGAACCCAGCTCTGCCGACACTTTGGCTCTAGTCCAGTGAGACCTGTTTTGGACTTCTGACTTCCAGAACTGTAAGATAATGAATTGTAAGCCACTAAGTTTGTGATAATTTGTCACTGCAGCAATTGATTGCACTACAGGAAACTGACATGGTGCTTGCTTGATAAATATTAGCTAAATAAACATGGTCTTCCTCTCTTAAAAATCACCTATTGAAGTTAACCCTTGTCTGGTTCAATGTATCTGTGTAGCTAGCTTTCCTTTTTCAGAAGGAAAAATGTCCTTTATCTCCTTTTTACTGAGCCCCACAATCTCATCTCTTCCATATTTTCCATCACCTCCTGTGTCTTCATTTTTTCCTGCCCCTTGCCTGCTACCTGGAAATATGCACGGAGCTCTCTCATCTCGGAGAACCTTCTGTTTGATGCTGCTTTCCCTTAGTTACCACACTGCAGTCACCCCAAAGGACCACAATACTCTGAAATGTCTTCACATTTATCAGATAATTTCCTCTTTGATTTCAATTCTGGATAGGTTTCTAACTATTATATGCGATATAAGTTAATATAAGAACTTGAGTGCTTACCTTTTCATAAGCATTATACTATGTTGGTGGTGATGAGGTTAGAAATGAATGAGCGTCTCTTCTCTGCAGGAGCCTGTTGCGGACAATAGGTAAATTAGCCAGCTGTTAACAAGCAGTAAATACCAAACATCAGATGTTAAAGTGAGTGGTAAGGATAGTAAGTAGGTATGAGAGGGCAGAGTAGGGGAGGCTGTTTTAGACCTGAACAACCTAAGAAGGCTTCATAAAAGAGATTTTTGAGTGAGGAATATGCTCTTAAAGGAATTAGGAAAACTGGTTTCAATAAAATAATCTGTATTACTAGAAACACAAGAGTTCTTAAAATCTCATTTTGCTTTGGATTGGTGGAAAATGTTTTTTTTCCTATTGAATTTTTCTGGTTGAGGAGAGCCTCTTGTAGAATTTAAAAGGTGTATAAACCTAAATTACAATAAATTGATGACACATTTGTCTTGATAATCTCAAGTATAACACGAGATACATACTGCTTTTTCTTTGTATTAAGTTTGTTGGTATATAAAACTCCAAATAAGATTTGAGATGTAGTATGACTTAATCTGAGTTCATTGTGTTTTATGTACTAAAAACATTGACTGTGATTATATTTTTTTTATTTAAAAAAAATTTTTTTTAACATTTATTTATTTTTGAGACAGAGAGCATGAACAGGGGAGGGTCAGAGGAAGAGGGAGACACAGAATCTGAAACAGGCTCCAGGCTCTGAGCTGTCAGCACAGAGCCTGACACAGGGTTCGAACCCACAGACCACGAGATCATGACCTGAGCCAAAGCCGGACGCTTAACCGACTGAGCCACCCAGGTGCCCCTGTGATTATATATTTTATTTATTTATTTATTTATTTTTTTAAATTTTTTTTTTTCAACGTTTATTTATTTTTGGGACAGAGAGAGACAGCATGAACGGGGGAGGGGCAGAGAGAGAGGGAGACACAGAATCGGAAACAGGCTCCAGGCTCTGAGCCATCAGCCCAGAGCCCGACGCGGGGCTCGAACTCACGGACCGCGAGATCGTGACCTGGCTGAAGTCGGACGCTTAACAGACTGCGCCACCCAGGCGCCCCTGTGATTATATATTTTAAAGGAAAGTATTACATGGGCTCACTAGAGACAATTATGTTAGACAAACCTTAGTTTTTTTTTTTTTTTTTAAGTGTTTGTTTATTTTTGAGAGAGAGAGTGCACACATGTGGAAGGGGAGGAGAGAGAGGGAGACAGAGGATCCAAAGCGGGCTCTGTGCTGACAGCAGAGAGCCCGATGCCGGGCTCGAGCTCAGAACAAACCGTGAGCTCATGACCTGAGCCAAAACCAAGATTGGGACCTGTAAGTGACTGAGTCACCCAGGTGCCTCAAACCATACTTCTTTTTAGGTAGGATTATTAGGCCGAGGGTCAGGAGAATGCAGAGAATGCAGTATCAGTGAATTTCAGACAGGCATTCTGCAACCTTTCTCTGTTGACAAGTGGAGGAGTGTGGGCTGGATGACCATAAAATCAGGTGGAAATATGAGTGGTTGAGTAGCAACTCTAAAAATTAGTAATAGTGGGGGCACCTGGGTGGCTCAGTCGGTTGAGTGTCCGACTTCAGCTCAGGTCATGATCTCGCGGTTCGTGGGTTTGAACCCCGCGTTGGGCTCTGTGCTGACAGCTCGGAACCTGGAGCCTGCTTCGGATTCTGTGTCTCCCTCTGTCTCTGTTCCTTCCCCGCTCACACTCTCGCTCTCTCTCAAAAATAAATAAAGATAAAAAAATAAATAAAAATTAGTAATAGGGAATTCGTGACAACTGGAGAAAAATTCCTATTGCTGAAGGCTGCTGTCCATATTTTTGTAATGTGAATAAAAACATTAATACTATGCTTATCACATTTTTGGATGAAATGTATTTTTTAGGGGTAACTTTAAAAAATATTTCTGACTGAAATGGTGGGCCAAGGCTACCATGATAACTTAAAGGAGTTTGGTATGAAGTCCTGTATATGAGTTGAGAAAACATCTGCATAATTATAGGAGTGAGGGAGATGTGGTTGAATACAAACAACTTAGGTATTTTAATTACTGTAATAAACTCCATCTGGATATAAAATGTAATGGGACTACGAGAAAGCCTGCATAGATTCCTAGTCGGGACTTAACAGGAAGGAAGTTCAGAAGAGGAAAGGTGTTAGTCTTACTTTATTCTGTACCGTCCAGACAACACCTGGAGTATTGTGTTGAGTTACGGATGTCACATGCGAATGAATCAGAAAACAGAAAATCACATATGTTGGTGAAGATAGGGAGAAATTGGAACCCTTGTACGTTGCTGGTAGCAGAATGGCACAGCTGCTGTGGAAAACAGTTTGGTGGTTTTTCAAACAGTTAAATCTAGAATTATGACATGAACCAGATAGTCTACTCCTACATATGTACCCAAAAGAATTGAAAACAGGTACTCAAACGAATACTTGAACATGAATATTTATAGTAGTTCTGTACTTACGTAGCCATTTACATTAGTTAAAACGTAGAAACAACCCAGATGTACATCAACTAATGAGTGGATAACTGAAGTGTGGCTTATCCACACAATGGAATATTATTCAGCCATAACCGTGAACTACTGATAAACGCTACAGAGTGCACGAACCGCAAAAACCTGCTGAGTTGAAAGAAGCTGGACACAGAAGATCACATGTGATTTCACTGATATGAAATATCCAGGACCGTTATGTCCATACGGATGTGAATTAGATGAGTGGTTGCCAAGGTCATGGGGAATGAGGATGGACTATCTGATGGGTGTGGGATGATGAAAAGGTTTTGGAAATAGGGGTGTTGGTTGTAAAACATTGTGAATGTACTGTGTGGTATTGAGCCATACGCTTTATTTATTTTTTAATGTTTATTTATTTTTGAGACAGAGACAGAGCATGAATGGGGGAGGGTCAGAGAGAGAGGGAGACACAGAATCGGAAACAGGCTCCAGGCTCTGAGCTGTCAGCACAGAGCCCGACGCGGGCCTCAAACTCACAAACCGCCAGATCATGACCTGAGCCGAAGTCGGACGCTTAACCGACTGAGCCACCCAGGCGCCCCGAGCCATACACTTTAAAACGCTTACTTACATTACCTGGATTTCACCTTAAAGTGTCAGTACGTATAAATCAACTGAATAGTATTGAGAATCCAGAAATAAAACTCTGTGATCAATAGTTTTGTTTTGTTTTTTTTTTTTTTAGACAAATGTGCCAAGAAAATTCAATAGGGAAAGAATAGTCTTTTCAGCAAATTGTGCTGAGAAACCTGGAGATTTACATGCAAAAGAACGAATTTGAACTTCCTCCTCACATCATATACCCAGATTAACTAAAAATGCATCATAGGCCTAAATGTAATAGCAGAAATGATAAAACTCGTAGAAGAAAACATGAATAAATCTTACTGACCTTGGCTAGGCAAAGCCTTCTTAGGTAGGACACTGACCGCACAAGCAACAAAGAATAAAATAGATAAATTGGACTTTATCACAATTAAAAACTTTTGTGCCTCAAAGGACACCATCAAGAAAGTGAAAAGACAACCCACAAAATGGGAGAAAGTATTTGCAATTTCTATCTAATAAGGGACTTGTATCGAAGTTCTCTAAAGAACTCTAATAACTCAGTAATAAAAAGACTAAAAGTAAACTGGTGTATTTTATGGTATGTGAATTATATTTCAATAAAAGCTGTTAAAAAATGGGTCAAGTGGAACATGCTTAGAGATTTCTAGTCTTCAGGGATTCAAAATTAAAATCCTACTCTTTCCCACTGCTTGTCCTTGCTGTTTTTGCTCTCCCTCACTCCAGCCTCCAACCTCTGTCAGCTGTGCCTTTTACACTGACAAGGTGGAGAACATTTATGTTCTGTTCTGCAACCTTAATGAAGGCTTTGGTGCTTGGTTTTTATATTGGTCTGATGTCTTAATTATTATGCAGATATTCATTGCAGAGTGATGAAGTAATTATGGTGACATTTCCTTCTCTCTATGCCAGTATCGTGACCCAGGCCAACAGAAGGATGATGCTTCTAGCGTCAAAGACAAATGGATTCTCTTCCTGTAATCCATTAGTTGCTCGAAATCCTGTCCTTTTTTTTTTTTCCACATTTGAACCACGACTTTCTCTTTTTTTCTTTTCTTTTTAATTTTGATTTTTCTTAAGCAGTCTCTATACCCAACATAGGACTTGAACTCACGATCCTGAGATCGGGAGTCACCCACTCTACCAACTGAGCCAGCCAGGCACTCCAGAGCTATGACTTTCCTGACTCGCTTTTTGTTTATCCTGGTGTTTCACTTTGGTTCTTTTGGCAGCATTTTGCAGAATATCCGACCACAGGTGACCCAGCTGATGGTCTTGACCTTTCTTTTACTGGCGGTGGTTACCGCTGCACCAAGTATCCTTTTCTCACTTCCTAAAAGGCGGAGAGAAGGGCATAGAATGGGTGCTGCTTCTTGTGGATCTTCCCCATTTTTAAAACCTATTTTAGAAAAATTTAAAAACTCATAAAATTGTGAGAAGAGTCATGTGGACTCTTGTCTAACTTTTACCTCGATTCACTTGTTATAAACATTTTGCTATATTTGCTTTTTCCTTTATCTTTGTCTATGGGTCTATAGTTGTTTTGGGGGAATCTTTTGAGAGAAAATTGTAGAGATCATGACTCTTTATTCTTAAATGCTTTACTGCATATCATCTAAGGAAAGGACTTCCTCATGTGATCGTGGAACAGTGATTAAATTCAGGAAATTTAACATTTGTATTTTCTCAGAAGCAGATGCTGAGGCCAGGATTAGGATTGCACAAATGTAAAAAGAAGGAAGCAGTAGTGGGCAAGTGGAACCGTCAGATTGTGGTGGCTTGTCTGCTGGCAGAAGGAGCAGACCTGGAGGCGGGATTGTCCATTAGAACCGTTCTGTGTTGGGTAGAAATGGCTTGGCCTGTACCTTGCTTTCTCAGTTATGAGCTTGAGCTGTCCAGAGAACACCGAGATCTCCTCTTGACAGCTGAAGCCAACCGTGATGAAGCTAACAGCATAACCATACTTCTCCGCCTGGTGGTGAGTTGTTTGGATGTGGGTGGTACCTCTCCATGTCCCCCATGATGCAATACTATCATCTAAGACAGTCTACATTCAAATTCGCCAGTTGCCCAATAACATCCATTATCACAGATTTCCTCCCTGTCCTATCTCTTTTCATCTTGGAAAATCTTTCAAGAAGCTCCCCAGATGATTTTCCTGTATGTCTCGTAGGCTGGAAATGAAGCGCTTCTCTCCAGTGGGACAGGAGCCGTTGCTCAGGCCAATTACTGGCAGAGGAGACTGGGATCTCCAGGCTTAGTTTAGATCTACAGGGACTTTGTCCCATGGGTCTGGGAGAGAGGCTCCCTTCTCTAATCCTGTGATTTTACCTGATAACCTTAAAAAGAAAGAGAAAAAACAATTAGGTTTCTTTAGCAAGCAGTAAGGGAGGAAAACTGGGTAAACAATCAGCATTTTGTGGGAATTTTCTGTTGCATAATTTTCTTTTTTTTTATTGAGAAAAGAAACATATGCATTCCTGTCATTAAACCAGCTTCTTAGTGATTGTATCTTTTGAATGGAGTCCACTCCTTTCTTCCTTTCATGGAGTTCACTAATTTTGTTTTAATAGGATGAATTATTGTCTATTTCTGCTGCACAGCTGCCATCCTGGGACGTCTTTTTCATTTCACTCTTGGATCATTTCCACTGTGTTCTCGCATCTACTTTATTGGGTTTCATCCTTGTTGCTAGAGAATACCCTCAAGTAATGCCCTTACATGTCTGAAAGTGTCTTTTTTCTGCTTTCTTACTTGATGGATCATTTGAATATAAAAATCTAGGTCACAATTATTTCACTTTAGAAATTTCTGCGACCTTGCTCTCCTGCAGTTGAGAGTTTCTGATTTTAGTCAGAGTCTTCATTTTTGTTTTTTCCTCAAATCATTTAGAATCTTTTCTTGGTTGTTGTATAATTTCACAGGATTTGTCTACATGTTTTTCCATGGAACAGAAGGTAGGTCACTTCCTCTCACTTACCGAAGCCTGGCTCCCTGTCTTATTTTGTACCTGTTCTTTATTACTAATCTTTTACTTCGCGTGACTAATCTTTTATTCCACATTGATGTGGATGGTTCATCTAATACCTTTGACACACACTGTACCTATTCGTGTCTTTCCTTGCTAATAGAGGCCCAATTTTGTCCAGATATTTAGTGCCCATGAGTTTCATGGACTTCCCTCGCCTCCATTCCGAAGGTGGCAGTTTGTGAGTATGACTCAGCCTAAAGCCCATTATGTTCCATTCTCCTTGCTTACAATTGGTTTCAGGATAGTGACACAGAAGTCTGCTGAAGTCTAGTTTCCTTCGGTAAATGAAGGTACAGCCCTTCTCTTGGATGTTGTTATATGAGCTCATGATACTTGGAGCTGCCATCTTGGGTCACAGAAGGGAAAAGTGAGTTGAGAATGACTCTCAACTCAAAATTGTCTAAAATTGAACTCCAGATCTCCAGTTCTTCCCCTATCCCAATTTTCCACTCCATCTTTCCAGTTGCCAAGGCCAAAATTTTTGGTGTCATCCCTAACTTTACTCTTTCACATCCCATGTTTTATTCATTAGAAGATCCTATGAGCTCCTCCTTCAAATTATATTTACATTTTACTATTTGTTCCTACTTAATACCACTGCCATCTTGGTCCATGCTACTGCTGTTTCTTGCATATTCTACTGCATTAGAACAGTGCCTACCCAGGGAATTTTAGTAGGGTTCAACCAGACCTGTGGCCTGTGGCAATCCGTATTTGACATCACATTCACTTATGAGGATATGGGACAGGAAACACAGCTTGTCAGCAGAGAAGCACCAGTGTTCTTTTTGGGAGGTCCTGGTGGCAGTGCTGAAAGAACAGCCAGGGGTGGCTCAGTCGGTAGAGCACCCGACTCTTGGTCTGGGGATTGTGAGTTCAAGTCTACAGTGGGCCTAGAGTTTACTTTTAATGTTATTTTTTTAAAGAAGAAGGAAGAATAGCCAGAACTATTCTCTGTGCCCCCTCCTTCAGGTGGAGCTTAGGTGTGAATAATGAGGCTCCCACGAAGGGGGTATGTAGCCAACCTGTCTAAGAAGCTGCATGTTCCACAAAAGCCATTACCTTGTGTGACCACCCATGAGCGAGGTTTCTAGGATCCCCACGGGGTACAGGCTCGATGACAGGAGTCACCACACTAGGAGAAGTCCAAAGTTACAGCCACTCTCCAGGTATTTTTAGTCCCTCTTAGACCCAAGCAATTTACCAATGGGTCATTTTTACCATAAGCCATGTTGCCTAGTAACACAGCTGACATTCTGTGGTTTCTGACATTCATGGTTTCCTGGGGAACAGAGCTAGACAGTTAACCGAATCCAAGAGCAATTTCTCATGCCGAAAGACCAGGGTTTTTCTAACACTTCAGTCACAAATAGCCTGCCACCAAGAGGTGCTCCCCTTCTGTGCTTCTCCCCTGTGCTCTTTGTCAGCACAATAGCCAGGGCGCTCCTTTACCACGTTCGACCGTCCTGTTACTCTTGTGCAGATCCTGCAGTGGCTCCTGCCTCACTTCGGGCGCATTTGTCTGTAGGCCATGCTTGAGTCAGTCTCTTCCTACCTTTCTGATCCTTTTTCCCTACTACTCCTGCCCTCGCTCATCTGCTGTAATCTCCTTTTGTTCTCACTCTGATGTGCCAGGCATGTTTCTGCCTCAGGGCTTGGCTCTTCCAGAATACTCCTGATATTCACCTGGCTGCCTCTTGAATTCTTTGCTCAGATGTCACCTTTTCAACAAGCTGCATTCCATTGAAAAATTGCAACTCCTACCACGCCCAGTGCTTGAAGTTCCATGTTTGTTTTTTTTTATAGCTCTTTTCACCTTTTCATACTCCATAATTTCCTTTTTTTTTTTTTTTTTAATGTTTTAATTTATTTTTGAGACAGAGAGAGACAGAGCATGAGCAGGGGAGGGGCAGAGAGAGAGGGAAACACAGAATCCGAAGCGGGCTCCAGGCTCTGAGCTGTCAGCACAGAGCCTGACGCGGGGCTCGAACTCACGGACTGTAAGATCATGACCTGAGCCGAAGTCGGAAGCCCAGAAGTCGGAAGCCCAACCGACCGAGCCACCCAGGCGCCCCTCCTTTTTTTTTTTTTTTTTTTTAAAGAAAGCGATAGAGTGTGAGTGGGGGAGGAGCAGAGAGAGGGAGGGAGACCCAGAATCCGAAGCAGGCTCCAGGCTGTGAGCTGTCAGCACAGAGCCTGATGCGGGGCTCGAACTCCCAAACATGAGATCATAACCTGAGCCGACATCAGACGCTCAACCGACTGAGCCATCTAGGTGCCCCATCATTTACTTATTATATGTAGTTTATCATCTGCCACTGTTAGCAAGTAAATTACAAGAGGGCAACATCTTCATTGACATATTCCCAGCCACCTAGCACAGTGCCTAACACCTAGTTGATGCTTAGTATTTTTAAATAAGTGAGGACACCTTTACAGAGGGGCTTACTGTGTGCTGAGTATTTTTTTAAAACAGAGTGAATAAAGTTTTAATATATGTGGAGGAGCACATAAATACAACATTCTTGTGAATACAAAAAAATTAGACACAGGGAATTTAAATTAAAAGCACTAAATAGTATAGGGGTGCCTGGGTGGCTCGGTTAAGTGACGGACTCCTGGTTTCGGCTAAGGTCATGATTTCAAGGTTCGTGATCTCGAGCCCCACTTTGGGCCCCGTGCCTACAGAGAAAGACCTGCCGGGGATTCTCTCTCTCTGCCCCTCCCCTGCTCATTATCGCTCCCTCTCTCTCAAAATACTCCCCTCCCTCCCCCCCCCCAAACATTAAAGAGCGTAAAGAATAACATTATGTTGTGACAAGAAGTGTAGGTTTTAAGGAAATTAGAATACAGATAATACTGTATATGCCAAATAACATAGACAGTAAACGTATCAAAATTTTTAGGAATGCAAGAAGATTTTAGTAAACATTTCTGAGGATTTAAGAGACGTGGTATGCAAAAAAGAAGGGAAACAAGAATTTGATAGTAAACAGTTGTTCTTTTTTGATTGCTTTAGAGTCGTTACTGAAATTTGGTTCTTTGAAAATTCATGGAAGATTCACAATAAATCAATCAGACTTTTAGCTGCACTCCCCAAATCAATAAATATATATAAAAAAAGAGCCACCCAAGCTCTCCATCCCCCCCCCCTTTTTTTTTTAAATAAGCATGGAAACAGAGAGGTTAAGAAACTTACCTCGTGTCGCATAACTTCTAAGTGAATCCCCACAGGTGGTCTTTGGAGCCCGGGTTTTGACTGATCTATTACAGTTAAGCATCCTTCTGCATACACAATTTTTAACCTGCTTTTGGATTATTTGGTAAATTCCCCTTTGGATTAGAGGTTATGGACCTTTCATAACCTATATGGCCCAATTTTCCAGGGTCTTGTCAACCAGATGTGAATGTATCCTTAAAAACAAACAAAAAAATGGTGGTGGGGGTTTGTGTGCCCGGGCACCCAGTTGGTTAAGCACCAGACTCTTGATTTTGGGTCGGGACATGATCTCATAGTTGTGAGATTGAGCCCTGTGGGCCCCCATGCTTGGGGTGAAGCCTGCGTGATTCTCTTTCTCTCTCTCTCTAGGGGTGCCTGGGTGGCTCAGTTGGTTAAGTGTCCGTCTCTCGATTTCAGCTCAGGTGGTGATCTCACAGTCTGTGAGATGGAGCCCCTTGTGGGGCTCTGCGCTGACAGCAGGGAGTCTGCTTGGGA
Organism: Lynx canadensis; assembly: GCF_007474595.2. NCBI lineage: Eukaryota > Metazoa > Chordata > Mammalia > Carnivora > Felidae > Lynx > Lynx canadensis. Next base: position 164,943,249 of record NC_044306.2, read on the forward strand.
TTCTCTCCACCCCTCCTCCTGCTTCACATGCATGCACTCACACTCGCTCACTCTTTCAAATAAACTTAAAAAAAAAAAAAAAGATTCTCTTTCTCCCTCGGCATCTCCCCAACACTTGTGCTTGCACGCTGTCTCTCTCTCTTTCTCTCTCAAAAACAAAACCAAAAAAGTTTTGGGGTGATTTAATTGACTTCCGGTTGTTGTCTTGTATCTAATAATGAACACTTCTGATGTTCCCTAGCACTTTTTAAGAAAATTTTTTTAATCTTTATTTTTGAGAGAGAGACAGAGTGTGAGCAGGGGAGGAGCAGAGAGAGAGGGAGACACAGAATCTGAAGCCGGCTCCGGGCTCTGAGCTGTCAGCACAGAGCCCAATGTGGGGCTCGAACCCACAAACCACTAGTTCATGACCTGGGCCGAAGTCAGAGGCTTAACCAACTGAGCCACCTAGGCGCCTGTCCCTAGCCCTTTTCTAAATACTTGGGTGGCAATAAATTACTTTCTTTTTATGTCTGTGGAAAGGAGCTATGTACACAGGATGGAAGTCAGAGAAGGTTTCATAAATGAAGGTAGTAGAACCCTTAGTATTAAATAGTGGGTGAATGTCTTGATTTCACTTACACCTAAGAACTTGCCATTCTCAGTCTTATCTGGGTCATGCATGGCTCTCTTTGAGAATTTGACAGCTGTGGACCTCTCGCTAGAAAAATGCTTATAAACACATACTTTGCATTTTTTTATGCCACTTAGTGTATTGTAAATTGATTTCCTTCACAGGCCGTAGAAAACCAGTCTTTGCAGTGATTTCTGTCTCATTTTTGTATGACATTATTTGCGTGTTTGTGTAAAATTATTTGCTATATCCAGGAAAAAAAAATCCAAATTTTTTGATGAAACAAACTTTATTTTAAACAGTTAAATTTTTTTTTTTTTTTTTTTTTTGAGCAAGCTTGAGTGTGAGCAGGGGAGGGGCGAAGGGAGAGTGAGAGAGAATCTTAAGCAAGCTCCATACTTAGCATGAAGCCTGATGCGGGGTTTGATCCCATGACCCTGGGATCATGACCTGAGCTGAAATCAAGAGTTGGACGCTCAACCGACTGAGCCATCCAGGCACCCCTTAAAAGTTAATTTTAATGGAAAGAGCAGTTTATGATAAGTTGAAATTCTGCCATTGTCTTTAATACAGCTACATGTATGTCATTTAAAAAAATTTCCAGACAATTTTACTTTTTTGTTTTAATGGCAACCAAAACTGAAAACCTGTTTTGTAAGATGTGTGGGAATGACTGGAATCAGAGCCTGATCAGATAAGGCAAGAGTTTCCCCCCGCCCCCCACTAACATTTTTTTTTTAATCTTTATTTTTTATAGACATTCTTTATAAAGCCTTTTGTTTTGTTTTGAGCAGTTTCAGATTCACAGCAAAATTGACAGTATAGAGATTTCCCATACACCCACTGCTCCTACTCATGTACACTGTCCCCCATCATCAGGACCCCCCCCCCCCCACCGACACCAGAGTGGTACGGTTGTTACAGTTGTTGAACCCACATTGTCACATCATAATTACCCAGAGTCCCCAGTTTACATGAGGATTCACTTTTGGTGTCATATATTCTATCATTTGGTTGAATGTATAATGATGTATCCATTGTTATAATGTACAGAGTATTTTCATTGCCCTGAAACCCTTTCTGCTCTGACTGTTCATTCCCCTTCCTTAACCGCTGGCAACCTGTCCTCTTTTTATTTCCTCCATAGTTTGCCTTTTCCAGAGTAACCAGTAATCGAAATCATTTACTGTGTAGCCTTTCAGATTTGCTTCTGTCCCTTAGCATTGTGTATTTAAGGCTCCTATATATCCTGGCTCGATGGCTCATTTCTTTTTAGCACTAAATGATGTTCCAGTTGTCTGGATAGACCACAGTTTATCCGTTCATCTACTGAAGAACATGTTCGTGGCTTCCAAGTTTGGGCAATTATAAACATGCCTGTGTTCAACATCTGTGTGCAGGTTTTTGTGTGGGCATGTTTTCAAAGCCTGTAAATACCAGGGAGCACAACTGCAGGGTCATATGGTTAGAGTACGTTTAGTTTTCTAAGAAACCTCCAGACTGTCTTCCAAAGTGGTGGTTCCATTTTGTGTTCCCACCTGCAATGAGTAAGAGTTCTTGTTCCTTCATGTCCCTCCCAGCATTTGTGGTTGTCAGTCGTTCTGGATTTTGGCCTTTCTAATAGATGTGGGGCAGCATCTCATTTTAAATTTGCATTTCCCTGATGACATATGATGTGGGCGGCTTTTCATATGCTTATTTGCAGTATGCATATCTTCTTTGGTTGGGTGTCTGTTAAGGTCTTTGGCCCATTTTTTTAATTGAATTATTTTCCTATTTACTTTTAAGATTTCTTTGTGTATTTTGGATAACAATCTTTTATTAGGTGTTTTTGTTGTTTGTTTTTTTTTTCAAGTATTTTTTTTTTTCCCAGTCTGTGGCTTGGCTTCTCATTCTCTTCACACTGTCTTTTGCATAGTAGGTTTTTCATTTTTTTTTTTTATTTTTTTTAAATTTTTTTTTTTTTTCAACGTTTATTTATTTTTGGGACAGAGAGAGACAGAGCATGAACGGGGGAGGGGCAGAGAGAGAGGGAGACACAGAATCGGAAACAGGCTCCAGGCTCTGAGCCATCAGCCCAGAGCCCGACGCGGGGCTCGAACTCACGGACCGCGAGATCGTGACCTGGCTGAAGTCGGACGCTTAACCGACTGCGCCACCCAGGCGCCCCAAGGTTTTTCATTTTAATGAAGTCAGTTATCAAGTATTTCTTCCATGGATTGTGCCTTTGGTATTTGAAAAGTCATTGCCATACCCCAGGTCATATTGGTTTTTGCTTTTTGTTATTTTCTAGTTTTATAGCTTTGCATTTCACATTCAGGTCCATAATCTTTTTTTTTTTTTTTTTAATATTTTTTACTGTTTTATTTATTCTTGAGAGAGAGAGACACAGCACAGCGAGGGAGGGGCAGAGTGAGAAAGGGACACAGAATCTGAAGCAGACTCCAGGCTCTGAGCCGTCAGCACAGAGCCCTATGCAGGGCTCAAACCCACGAGCTGCAAGATCATAACCTGAGCCTAAGTCGGACACTCAACTGACTGAGCCACCCAGGCGCCCCTCCATGATCTTTTTTGAGTTAATTTTTGTGAAAGGTGCAAGATCTGTGTCTGGATTCTTTTTTTTTTTTTTTTTGCATGTGGATGTCCAGTTGTTTCAGTCCCATTTGTGTAAAAGGCCATAGTTGTACCACTGTACTGCTTTTGTTCTTTTGTCAAAGATCAGTTTGGCTGTGTTTATGTGGGTCTGTTTCTAGGTTCTCTGTTCTGTTCCATTGATCTGTTTGTCTGTTTTTTCCCCCAATATGATACTGTCTTGATTACTATAAGTTTATTTTAAGTCTTGAAGTCAGATAGTCTTCCAACTTTGCTCTCCTTCAATATAATGTTGGCCATTCTGAGTCTTTTGCCTCTCCGTATAAACTTTAGAGTCCGTTTGTTGATATCTACGAAGTAACATACTGGGATTTTGATTGGGATTTCATTGGATACATAGATTAAATTGGGAAGAACTGACATCTTGACAATATTGAGTCTTCCTGTCCATGAACATGGACTGTCTCTCCATTTATTTTGTTCTGTGATTTTGTTCACGAGAATTTTGTAGTTTACCTCATATAGATCTTGTACGTATTATGTTAAATTTATACCCAAGTATTTCATTTTTGGGGAGTGCTAGTGTAAATGGCATTGTTTTTAATTTCAAATTCTGCTTGTTCACTGCTGGTATATAGGAACACAATTGTCTTTTACATATTAACCTTGTATCCTTGAACCTTGTTATAATTGCTTATTAGTTACGGATGTGTGTGCGTGCGTGTGTTCTTTTGGGTTTTCACCTTAGATGATCGTGTTATCTGCAAACAAAGACAGTTTTATTTTTTTCCTTCCCAATCTGTATTTCATTTCTTTTCTTTTCTTGTCTTATTGTATAGCTAGGACTTCAGTACAATGTTGAAAAGGAATGGTGAGAGTGGACATCTTGCCTTGTTCCTGATCTTATTGGGGAAACTTCTAGTTTTTCATCACACCATTAATTATGATGTTAGCTGTAGTTTTTTTGTGGATGATCTTTATCAAGTTGAGGAAGTTGCCCTCTATTCCTATTTTATTGAGGGTTTTTATTAGGACTCGGTACTGGATTTTGTCAAATGCTTTTCCTGCAACTGTTGATGTGGTCATGTGATTTTTCTTTTTTAGCCTGTTAACATGATGGATTACATTAATTGATACTCAAATGTTGGACCATATTTGCATGTCCGGGATAAATCCCACTTTGTCATAGCGTGTAATTCCTTTTATACATTACTGCTAATATTTTGTTGAGGATTTTTGCACTTCTGTTAATGAGTGATATTAGTCTGTATAGTTTTCTTCCCTTGTCTTTGGTTTTGGTAATGCTGGCCTCATGGGATAAGTTAGGAAGTATTCCCTCTGCTTCTAATCTCTGAAAGTTATTGTAGAGAATTGTTATAGTTTTTCCATAAATGCTTGGTAGAATTCACCAGTGAACACATTTGGGCCTGATGCTTTCAGTTTGGGAATACAAATTAAATTAATTATTGATTGAGTTTGAAAAATAGATATAAGGCCATTCAGATTATCTATTCAAAGAATTAGTCCATTTCATCTAGGTTATTAGATTTGTGGGCATATAGTTGTTCATAGTACTTTTTTATCTTTTAATGTTCATGGAATTTGTAATGATGTCCCTCTTTCATTTTTCATTAGTAATTTGTATCCTGTCTCCTGTTTTTCTAAGTCAGCTTTTGGTTTCATTGATTTTTCTCTAATGATTTCATGTTTTCAGTTTCATTGATTTCTGCTTTAATTCTTATTATTTCTTTCCTTCTGCTTCCTTTGAATTCAATTTGCTCTTCTTTTTCTAGTTTCCTAAGGTGGAAACTTAGATTGTTGATTTTATTTCATTTCATTTTATTTTATTTTATTTTATTTTTTATTATTTCTTATTTTTTTAATGTTTATTTTTGAAGGAGAGAGAGACAGAGCATGAGCCGGGCAGTGGCAGAGAGAGAGGGAGACACAGAATCCGAAGCAGGCTCCATCTAGCCTCTGAGCTGTCAGCACAGAGCCCGCCGTGGGGCTCGAACTCACAAACTGAAATTGTGACCTGAGCCAAAGTTGGACGCTTAACTGACTGAGCCACTGGGCGCCCCTAGATTGTTGATTTTAGATCTTCTTTTCTAATATATATATTTACTACTACAAATTTCCATTTAAGCACTGCTTTTGCTGCATCCCACAAAGTTTAAGTATTTTTCATTCAGTTCAAAGTATTTTAAAATTTCTTCTGAGATTTCTTTTTTGATCATGTATTATTTAAAAATATGTTCTTAAATCTCCAAATACTTTGTGATTTGCCAGTTATCCTTCTGTCATTGACTTTTAGTTTAATTTCACTGTGAACTGAGAGTAGGCATTGTAGGATTTCTGTTCTTTTAAGTTTCTTAAGTTGTATTCTGTGGGCCAGAATGTAGTCTATTTTGGTGAATGTTCCATGTGAGCTTGAGAAGAGTGTTATTCTGCTCTTGCTGAATGAAGTGGTCTAGGGATGTCAATTATACCCAGCTGATTGATGGTGTTGTAGAGTTCAACTATGTCCTTATTGATTTTCTGCCTGTTAAATCTGTTCATTTCTGAAAGGAGTGTTGATATCTTCAACTATAATAGTAGATTCATTTATTTCTTCTTGCAGTTTTATCAGTTTTTGCCTCATGTATTTTGATGTTCGTTAGACATATACACATTGAAGATTGTTAGGTTTTGGAGCATTGACCCTTTTGTCATTACGTAGTCGTCCTCTTTATCCTTGATAACTTTCCTTGCTTTTAAATCTGCTCTGTATGAAAGTAATATAGCTATTCCATTTTTCTTTTTATTAGTGTTTAGCATGGCATATCTTTCTCCATGCAGTTACTTTAATCCATATGTCTCTTTATATTTAAAGTGAGTTTCTTGTAGGCAATCTGCCTTGTTGTTTGCTCTTTTGAGCCAGTCTCTTTCTTTTAATTGGTGCATTTAGACAAGTGATGTTCAAATTGATTATTTCTGTTGTTGGATTAATAACTATCATATTTGTTACTGTTTCTGATTGTGACCTTGTTCTGCGTTCTCTGTTTTGTATCCTAATCTTTTTCTGCCTCTTATGGTTTTAAGTTGAGCATTTTATATAATTATGTTTTCTCTCCTTTCTTAGCATTTTTTTTTATGTTTGTTTATTTTTGAGAGAGGGAGACAGACCATGAGCAGGGGAGGGGAGGAGAGCGAGAGGGAGACACAGAATCCAAAGCAGTCTCCAGTCTCTGGGCCGTGAGCACAGAGCCTGATGTGGGGCTCGAACCCATGAACCATGAGATCATGACCTGCGCTAAAGTTGGACGCTTAACCGACTGAGCCACCCAGGCGCCCCTCCTTTCTTATCATATTAATTGTACTTTAAAAAATTGTTTTCAGTAATTGCCCTAGTGTTTGCAATGTACATTTACAACTAATCTAAATCCACTTTCAAATAATGCTATACTGTTTCCTCTTACCCTTCCCTTTACTTGTATCATTGCAGTTTTTCATTTCATCTACATAAGCATACGTAATTGAACACATTGTTGCTAGTGCTTTGAACAAACTGTTGTTAGCTCAATTAAGAATAAGGAGGGCGCCTGGGTGGCGCAGTCGGTTAAGCTTCCGACTTCAGCCAGGTCACGATCTCGCGGTCCGTGGGTTCGAGCCCCGCGTCAGGCTCTGGGCTGATGGCTCAGAGCCTGGAGCCTGTTTCCGATTCTGTCTCCCTCTCTCTCTGCCCCTCCCCCGTTCATGCTCTGTCTCTCTCTGTCCCAAAAAAAAATGGATAAAACGTTGAAAAAAAAAAAAAAAGAATAAGGAGAAGTTTTAATTTTACCTTCCTTACCCCTTCCCTGATGCTTCTCCTTTCTTTATGTACATGAACAGGTCTGCTGGCAACAAATTACCTTGGTTTTTGTTTGAGAAAGTCTTTATTTCTCCATCATTTCTAAAGGATGATTTTGCAGGGTACAGAATTCTAGGTGGTTTTTTCCTGTCGACATTTTGAATATTTCACTTCACTCTCTTTTTGCATGCATGGTTTCTGAGAAATTGGATGTAATCCTTATCTTTGCTCCTTCGTTAGGTAGGGTGTTTACCTTGTCTGGCTTCTTTCAGGACTTTTTATTTTGGATTTTCTGTAGTTTGAGTGTGATATGCTTGGTTGTAGTTCTTTTTTTTTTTAATTTTTTTTAATGTTTATTCATTTTTTGAGAGAGAGACAGAGAGCATGAGAGTGGGGAGGGGCAGAAAGAGAAGGAGACACAGAATCTGAAACAGGCTCCAGGCTTTGAGCTGTCGGCACAGAGCCCGACGTGGGACTCGAACCCATGAAGTGTGAGATCATGACCTGAGCTGAAGTCAGACGCTTAACCGACTGAGCCACCAAGGCGCCCCGGTTGTAGTTCTTTAGTACGTATCCTGCTTGGTGGTCCCTGAGCTTCCTTGATCTGTAGTTTGGTATCTGACGTGAATTCGAAAAAATTCTCAGGCATTATTGTTTCAAATATTTCTTCTGTTCCTTTCTTTCTTCTTCTATTATTCCTGTTATGTATATGTGCCATCTTTTGTAGTTGTCCTGCAGTTCTAGGATATTCTATTCTTTGTTTTTTTCCCAGCCTTTTTTGTTTCTTTTTTAAATTGATACAACTAATTCTTTTTTTTTTTAACTTAAAAAATATTTTATTCACTTTTGAGCAGGGGAGGGGCAGAGAGAGAGGGGGACAGAGGATCTGAAGTGGGCTCGTGCTATAGGAGTGAGCTCAGTGTGGGGCTGGAACTCAAACTGTGAGATCATGACCTGAGCTGAAGTTGGATGCTTAACTGACTGAGCCACTCAGGTGCCCCCAGTCTTTTTTCTTTTTAGTTTTCTAATTTTTTTTTTTTTTTTTTGGGGGGGGGGAGTTTCTATTGAGCTGTCTTCAAGTTCAGAGATTCTTTCCTCAGTCAAGTTCAGGCTACTAGTAAACCAATTAAAGGCATTCTTCATTTCTGTTAGTGTTTTTGATCTCTAGTTGTTTCTTTTGGTTCTTAGAATTTCCATCTCTCTGCTTACATTGACCCTTTCTTTTTGCATGCTGTCTAATTTATCCATTAGAGCCCTGAAAATATATAAATCATAATTGTTTTGAATTGCTGGCCTGATAATTCCAACATTCCTGCCATATCCCAGTCTGATTCTGGTGTTTACTCTGTCTCTTCGAACCGTGTGTGTGTGTGTGTGTGTGTGTGTGTGTGTGTGTGTTTTCTTTTAGTATGCATTGTAATTTTTTTTTTTTAATTTTTTTTTTCAACGTTTATTTATTTTTGGGACAGAGACAGAGCATGAACGGGGGAGGGGCAGAGAGAGAGGGAGACACAGAATCGGAAACATGCTCCAGGCTCCGAGCCATCAGCCCAGAGCCTGACGCGGGGCTCGAACTCACGGACCGCGAGATCGTGACCTGGCTGAAGTCGGACGCCCAACCGACTGCGCCATCCAGGCGCCCCTGTAATTTTTTTCTTAATAGCTGGACATGATGTACTGATTTTGAGTAAATGGCTGTAAATAGACCTCCAGTAATGTGGTAAGGTGGGGGGAGAGAAGTGTTCTGTGGTTCTATGATGAGGTGTCAGTGTGTTAGTGAGCCTGTGCCTCTGGACTGTGAATTTCACAAGTGCTTCTCAGTTCTCCCTTTACCCCCTTAGGTAGGAAAGGATGGCTAGAGTGGGCTGACGTTGGGTATTTCCTTTCCCCCAGGTCAGTTAGGCTTTGGTTAAATAGTTTCTCCTAAAGACTGACCTTGTTAAGAACTGAATGCTTTGGAATATTCTTACCCCCACCCCCTCCCACTGAGAAGCATGAAGGGATTTTTCTCTGATATTCATTATGAGAACCAGGTCTAGCTCTTGGAGATAAAACTCATAAATAAAAGTGTAGAATTTTTCCTATGACTGGGTCTTCCTGGAGTTTTTAATCTCTCAAAGTTGTCCACACTGAACCTCCAGCAAATTGTCAGTTAAAGTTCAGGTTTTCTTACCCTGGCACTGATTTCCATGGAGGTTTCTGTTCCATAAGTTGTGACTCTGTATTTGTCTGTTTCTTCAATTCTGGGAATTCTGATTTGCCCTATGACCTCACTGTTCTCCTGCATCTAAGAAGAGTTATCGTTTTTTCAGTTCATCTTTTTACTTTCTGTTAGGATGAAGTAGTGACTTCTAGAAGAATGATGGTATTATTACTGAGGTACAATGTTGGGGGCAGGTGAAGATTTAAGGAGATGTGTAAAGAGTTGAGTTTGAGATCCTATTTGATGTCCAAATGGATGGTTGGATTTTTGAGCTTAGTGCTCAGGAGAGAGAGTGGGGTTAGAGACACCATCTATATGCTGACAAATCCCAAATTTGAATTTAAGGCCTTGAGACTGGATAAGGTCACTTAGAGGTAAATGCCAGTGGACAAGAAGGCCAACAACTGACCTTGGGCTCTTCAGTGTTCTGAGCTGGGAAAGAGGTGGAGGAAGACCATCTCATAGGAGGAGGAAGAAAACCAGGAGTGTGGCATTTTGCAGTCCAGGCGAAGACAGTCTTTCAAAAAGGAGGGAGGGAAGTGCTGCTGTGGAGTCCACTGAGATGAGGCCTGATATTGACCTTTAGATTTCATGAGGCATAGAGGTCATTAGTGACATCAACAAACAGTCCTGTGGACTGGAAGGTAGAAAGCCTTGCAACGGATAGATGAGAAAAGAGGGTGAAGAGAAGCTAGTAAAATACTGTACAGAGACAACTGTGTGGGAGACTTTTACCACAACAGGGAGCAGAGAGATGCTCTAGTCATGGACAGGGGTTTTGTGGTCAAGGGAGGTAGACGTTCTGGTCATCAATTCCAGATGTGTGTGTATGTATGCATGGCTTTTCCCACACCACCAGGCAATTCTCAGACACCTGCTGTGTGGCCTACAATTCAACTCAGTTCCGACACTACTGGGACATATCAGCAGATCCTACAGTTGAAGGACCGAGTCCTACAAGACCATGTCCCCATGTCCACTCCCACCCTCACAGACACACTTCAGACACCAGTCCAGGTTGTCTACCTGGGTTTCTGACCTATTGGCTGTAGGTTAGAGGTTCCAGAAAATTCCTCCTCAGGTTCAATTCATTTGCTGGAGTGGCTCACAGAACTTGAAGAAGCATTTTATTTATTAGATTACTAGTTTATTATAAAAGGATACAGAGCTGGGACAGCCAGGTGGGAGAGCTGCACAGGGCAAGATATGGGGAGAGGGCCCAGACCTTCCCTGCCCTCAGAGTGTGCCACTGTCCCTTTGTCTGCACATAATGCAACCTGGAAGCTCTCCAGACAGACCTCATCCTTTTGTGTGTTCATGTAGGTTTCATGACACAGGCATGTTGATTATATCTCTGGCCGTTGGCAATGGATTCATTCTCCAGTCTCCCCCCTGACGCCAGGTGAAGGGCAAGGTGACACTGAAAGTTCCAGCCCTCTAATCATATGGTTGCTTCTCCTGGCAATTAGTTCAGATCCTTAGGTGTGGCCCCCAAGTCACCTCATTAACAACAAAAGACACCTTTAAGTCTCTCATCACTTAGGAAATTCTAAGGATTTTAAGAGTCCTGTACCAGAAATGGGATGAAGACCAAATATGTATTTCTTAGTATAAATCACAGTATCATGGGAGGCCTCTTTTTTTTTCTCCCCTTAAGGTAGGGATCATATAATATGTTTGTATGCTGATGGGCATGGTCCCTTGGGAATGTAGAAAAAAGATGTAGATTTTTGTCACCTTGAAACCGATATTCTCAGTTTTTTAAAAAATATTTTTTCTTTTTCTTTTTCTTTTTTGAGAGAGAGAGAAACAGAGCGTGAGCGGGGGAGGGGCAGGGAGAGAGGGAGACATGGAATCTAAAGCCAGCACAGAGCCCGACGTGGGGCTCGAACTCACCAACTGTGAGATCATGACCTGAACCGAAGTTGGTTCCTTAACCAACTAAGCCACCCAGGTGCCCCAATTTTCAAATATTTTTGATAACTTTCATTTATTTACTTGAGGGAGAGCTGGAGCTCAAGCATGAACAGGGGAGGGGCAGAGAGCGAGGGAGAGAGAGAGAGAGAGAGAAAATCCCCAGCAGGCTCCACATTCTCAGGATAGATCCAGGCTCCCTGATACTCTCAGTTTTAAAAAGTAGCTTGGAGATGGTTGGTGTTGGTTTGGAAGTTTTCTCCACCCTGCCCTCTTTGTAATTTTCTTTTCTTTTTCTCTTTTTGGCTTGCTTAATTTCATTGTGTATCTTGATAGATTTTTATCTTTCACATTTCTGGTAAATGGTGATTATTAGGAAGTTGAACCAATTGTGTGTTAAAAAAAAAAATGTAAAAGACATTTAGCAGGAATGTGTTTCCTAAGACCCATTGTTTACCACAAAAAGGAAACCACTGACTTCTTATTATATCAGCGAAGATAAAATTATTTTGTGAACACAGTACTTCTCTTATGAGTAAGAGTGCTCATATTGTGCTCAAAACAAATTATTTTCTGCAAACAAGAAATTAGTGGGAATTGTAGACTTTGTTATAAGTGGGGATTGATTTAGTCAGAGTCCTTAAAAATCAGATTTTGCTTCATAACATTTTATATTCTAATTGTGGATGTACTTGCTGTAATTTAAATTATGAAAAAATAATTTAAGCAAGTTAAATGTTAGGTATTTAATTCATAATGTCTTGAAATGTAATAAAAGTCGTAACTAATTTGAGGGAGAAAATATAGCAATACAGGATGGTGGGAATATTTACTTTCATTCTGAAGCAGAAGGAAATCAAATTACTGTAAATATAGCTAATATTATAGGGAGAATATATTTAAGGTGTAAGTAGACTATCACAACCTTGTGATATCGCCCTTTCTATTGTAAACTCATGCTTAGTAGAAAAGTCCTCAGGTGAAGTTTGATGGAAACAATAAAACTTATAGAACATAAGAATGTTCTAACAGATTTGGGCTCACTGGAAAACAAGCCTGCTTGGACTTTTCATTTGGAATTTTATCCTCTACCCTGGCCTTCCAATGCCTTCCACCTCCCCTCCCTGCTGGGGGTAAAAATCTCTAAATATATCTTTGGCAGTAATAAAGTCTCCTAATTTCTGAGTATCTAAAGAAATGTACCTATGGGGGCACCTGGGTGGCTCAGCCGGTTGAACATTTGACTTTGGCTAAGGTCATGATCTCACCGTTTGTGGGTTCGAGCCCCGCATCGGGCTCTGTGCTGACAGCTTAGAGCCTGGAGCCTGCTTCGGATTCTGTGTCTCCCCTTCTCTCTCTGCCCCTCCCATGCGCATGCTCTCTCTCTCTTTCTCTGTCAATAATAAATAAATGTTAAGTAAGTAAATAAATAAATAACCCCTTAATGTATTTGCTTTATTACCATATTCTCCACCAGAGTATAAACTCAGTCAGTGGCTCAGTCAGTTAAGCATCCAACTTCAGCTCAGGTCATGATCTCGGAGTTCGTGGGTTTGAGCCCCGTGTTGGGTTCTGTGCTGACAGCTCAGAGCCTGGAGCCTGCTTCGGAATCTGTGTCTCCCTCTCTCTCTGCCCCTCTCCTCCTCGTGCTCTGTCACTTGGGCTCTCAAAAGTAAACATTAAAAAAAAAAGTGTACCTATGGACAAACATCTCAGAAAAGCCAGAGATTGTAAGATGCTTAAACTATGTTGTATAATAGACACAACTTTGTTATATAAATGTGACCCTTCGACTAAAGTAGTGATTTTCAGTGTTTTTTGTCTACACATAATTGGCACATAAGGAGATAAATAAATGGATATATGGATATATGTCAGGTAAGAACAAAATGGAAATAGGAAAGTAGCATGGGAGGCCTACCTAATACCGCATGGTCCCCTGGGCCCCCTTTTTGTCATTTACCAATCGGGAATAATAATAACACTACCTCCTCAGAGTTGTATGGAGCAGAATGCCTGGTATCAGACTGGATTATCTGGTACCTGTTATTCTTCTTTTTCCTTTCTTTCTGTAATTTGAGTCTTTAAATCTCTAGGGTATAGAGTATGTTTAAACCATGAGTTTAAACTAGAATCTGTTTAAACCATGTCCTTTCTGTGGTTTTGAAGTTCTTAATGAAAAATGGTAACACTCATGAACCTTGAGCACATCATGCTTAGTAAAATAAGCCAGTCACAAAGAACAAATCCTGTGTGGTTCCGCTTGCGTGAGGTTCCCAGAGCAGTCAGACTCCTTGATAGAGAAAGGGGAAAGGAGAATGCTTGTTACCAGGGGCTGAGCTGGGGGGGTGGGGGTAGGCGGGAGAATGGGGAGTTAGTGTTTAATGGGCACAAAGTTTCAGTTTTGCAAGATAGAAGGAGTTCTGGAGATGGGTGGTAGTGCTGTTTGCAAATAGTGTGAATGTACTTAATGCTGCTGACTGCACACTTAATGATTAAGATGGTAAATTATATGTTATGTGCATTTTGCCACAATTTAAAAAAGATAATGAAACTATTGTCTTTTGGTAAGGCTTGCCCTCTTTCCCTATTTTTGGTGGATATTACTGAATAAAGTGAATCAAATTGCCCCCCCCCTTTTTATTGAGGTATAACTGACATGTACCCCTGTATACATTTAAGGTATACATCATAATGACTTATGACATATATTGTAAAATGATTACGAATCAAGTTGGCTCTTGATTAAATAAAGAAATAATGGGTTGCTGCTCTTACATCATGAATCTGTATGAGATTCCGCGTAATTGAAACCTGTTGATGATCAGAAATTCTCATCATCATGACTTTCAAAGGTGTCAAACCTTAAACTGTTGCTTCTAGAGCCAAGAGTGTAGTATGGCTGGAAAACACAATTTTTTAATTTTGTATGTCAATTTAAAAAATATTTATTGGTTACTTTGTTGAGTGAATAGCAGTAACATTTGTTGAGTGATATATATTGGCTCTTCTTAGTTTATACTTCATACTTACAATACTTGCAGTACCCTTTATAGTCTTTGTAAACTAGTCCTTGAAGGTGTGAGAGTTGAGAAATCCAATGCTCTGGTCGGATAAGTGATTTTTTGCTTTAAAAATGATTTTAGAGGAATTTCAGTGCATGGAAACAAAGGGTGGGCATTCCAGATGGAAAAAAGATGTGGGTGTAGGAATGGGATATGTTTGCACGGAGCAGAGTTCAGCTTGTCTGTAGTCTAGAGAATATTAGGGAGATGTGCTCGTAGTTTATTCTCTGCCATTAGGATCTTGACTTTGAGGCTAATTAATTTCTGAACTTTATTCTGTAGGAATTAGGAGTACCACTGTACTACCAAACCAGAGAATTTTGTGATCCTAGTTGTGCACTTGGCAGCAATCTGAGGTTCATTGGAGTAGTGAGAGAGGGGAGGTCAGATACAAGTTAGAATGGGCACTTAAAATTCTTTCAAAGTCATTAGGAAGAGTATTTTAGTATTTAGTATTGGGTCAGAGTGCAAGTGACTGGAAACTGAGAGAAACAGTATACCCATTAGTCATTCCCCATCTTCCTCTCCCCCGCAGCCCTTCAACCACTAATCTGTTTTTTCTGTATGTAGATTTGTTTATTCTAGGCATTTCATATAAATAGAATCATGTAATATGTGGCCTTTTGTGACTAGCTTCTTTGACTTTGCATAGTTTTTAGGATTCATCTATGCTGTAGCATGTATCATTACTTCATTCCTTTTTGTGGCAGAAATATTCCATTGGATGGGATCTATCACATTTTATTTATCCGTTCATCAGTTGATGACCATTGTCTTTTTTTTTTCTTTAAATATGATACATAAAATACAAGCCCACCCTTTTTATCATTATATTCAAGGAACATAAATTTACTCTGTCAAATTGCTATAAAAGTGGATGACCATTGTCTTGTTTCTGCCTTTTGGTTATTACAAATAACACTACTGTGAACACTTACGTTTTTATTTTTGCATGGATGTATTTTATCACTTGTTATATACCCAGGAGTCGAATTGCTAGATCATGTGTAACTTGGGTTGTTTTCAGTGTTTCACTTTTACAAACAATCTCACAACAGTCTTGCTGTATACTTTATGAGTGTACAAGTACATGTGTAGGAGAATGTCCCAGAAAGAGGATTGTTGGGTCAAAGGATAAATTCATTCCTAACTTTGTAGATATTGACACCACCACCAGGAACAGAGGGTGCTTATTTGTTGGGGTACTTTGGGGGTACCTTTTGAAATAAAGGCTGTTCTGGGGTCATTACCCCAAGTCCTATAAGGTATATATCCTCAAGTACTGTGGAAGCACTCCTTTGATGATCCTCCTTGTTTCATTAAGAAACAGGTAATTGTGTTTAGATGGTAGGGAAATTTATAATGTATTTGACAAAGAAGTTATGGGTGGCAAAGAAATCTTTAATTTAGAGCCTTTGGAAGACTAATTCTCATTTTCTTGTTTTCTCTCTCCAGGTAGATTCTTTCCCTACGTAGTTAAGATACTTATATAAGTAAGTTCTTCTTGTGCAAGTTCTCAGTTATAAAAACTTAGCTTCAGTAATGATATTTGTTCTATAAAAACCACTAAAATGGGACACCTTTTGTTTTAAACATGGGTGCTACTAATAACCAGCCCGAGTATTTTCCTTTTCTCTATTTTTTTATCTTCCAGCCTTGAACATTCCATATTCTGCTTCGTACATGGTGAATCACTACGGCTTTGCACTACTGTGCCCACTTGCGTGCCTATAAAGTACAACAAGCTCCAGGTCGAAAAAGCTTCTAGATGGATCCTTTCCAAAATTGGTGTCTTTTCTACAAACTCTGTGCCTCAACAACCCTTTCTAAGTGGTAAGGATACGTACTTTTTCTTAAAAAGAATAATAGAAGTTTGTAAAGATAATTTTTGTGTGAATTGCCTTCCCCTCTATGATGCCTTCTCTTCTTATAATACCTGCCTTTTTTTTTTTTTTTTTTGCTAACTTAAAAAAATCACATCTAAAAATAGCAGTAACATCAGGTTTTTGGAGGCTCAGAACATTCCTTCCATGAGATTCTAGGTCCAGGATTATATGTAACATTTATAGAGAGTACATTAAAAATACGTAAACGTGTGTGAAGTCTGTACTCCGTGCATTCTCCATAATCCCTTATTGTAAGACTGAGGTAGTTTATCCTGTTGCGGTCTTTTCCTGTCAGTTTAGGTGCTTTGAGTCCATCCGGTCAAGAACATCGTCTTACTTCCCACTGATGTGTACATTATGTAATGACACATTTTTGGAGATGATAAGAGGAGAGTGACGTCAACTCTTTTTTTTTTTTTTCCCCCGGGCACTATGTGTGCCTTTTCGCGTTCTAACATTTTTTGGAAGCATGGATGCTAGTTAGCCGACATGTTTTTTGAACACCTCTGAGATTTCCTCAGTACCTTTTTGTTGGGGGGCAGAGGAGTAAAAGTGAGCAGAACCAGTTGTTGATATGGGGGACCTTTGAAAGAAAAATCATTGAACTAGGCTCACTTTGAGTGTCAGGCGACAAATATTTATCAAATGCCTGCTATCGAAGCATGAAAATATATAATGGCGTTTAGTGTTGTAGAGAAGTCAGTCACCAAATGGAAACCATGGCATTAAATGAGGATGCAAGGTCAAGAGGGTGAGTGAAGAATGGGGTACATTTTAGCCCTAGTTCTGATCATTAATTGTATGGTGTTCTTGAGTGCAGGTTAATTAGCCTTAGTAGACCTCAGTTTTCTCATCTATGAAATGAGCGAAATAAACTAAATGTTTTTTCAGGTTTTTTGGTATTTTCATACATCTAACACTTTATGATCATAATGAACAAATTGGTAGATTTTTTGGTTTTTTGAGGATACCTTTCTTCTGTAACCTATTTGATGGATTTTTAGACTATGTTCTTGGAAGTGTGGGGTTACAATAACGCCTTCACTAACACAACATTTTTCAGTTAATCATTTTGTTTGGAAGTTGAGGTCTTTCATTCTTTCTCTCCACATTTTTTATCCTTCTCTTCTATTGACCTCTAGAATTTTCCTTTATTTGACTCTGATGTTGTCTCTTTTATCATGTTGGTGGCTCTCATCCTGCTTCCTTGATACTTCTAGCATCCATCATTTTCATCTTACTGATTTTCCAATATCACTACGTCTTAGACCAGAGCTCCCAATCCTGGGACCTTTACACATACAGTTACCTGTTGAAATAAGCTTGGGAGAAGGGTGTGATTCTTTGGCAGGGAGCTGAAACCGATTAGTTACCCAGCATTCGTTCATCAGGACTGGAATCCAAAAGTTCTGCCTGCTGCGCACACCCCATCACTTCGTACCTTAGACCTCACCATCTCCTGGAAGACTTCTAATTTCTGAGGCTTTGGCAAGCTTCCTGTCATGATCATAACCCTCTGTCACATCCCACTTCTTAAATCTGTTTTTAGTATTAATTTTGACTTGTAGTTTCTTGGCATTTGTTTTTGTTTTTGTTTTGTTTTCTTTAACCAGGTGGACTGTTTCCTAGCCTCATTAGCTTTCCACTTACCCAAACTCCACGGTCATTCTTACATCTTATGGTCTCTTGCCTTTTTAAAACTCTGAGGAACACATCTTAATTAGTTCTCAAACCTAAGTTCGTTGGCCATATATATCCTTTTTCTAGGTGCTTGAAATAGTTGGAAAAGGGCACATAACTCAGTTTGTAAAAGTCATTTGCTTGATCTCCGAACTGGTTCTTTTCAAAGTTGGCTTCTTACCCTTCTTTTGAAAGATCCCACACCTTGTCACGGTCCAGTTGCCTTTTTGGGGTGATCTAGCATACTTCCTGACCTTTTTCCATCAGATTTTTTTCTGTGTCTGAATAAGAAAGATTTTGCCTTATTTTTAATTTTTATTATGGAAAAAAATTTTTAACTTGTACAAAGTAAACAGGCTAGTGTAATGAACCCCTTTGTATTCATCACTCAGGTTTAATAATTATCAAATCATGGCCAAATTGTTTGTTTCTCTTCCATGGACTTCTTTCCCACTCTGTATTATTTTAAAGCAAATCCTAGACATCATATAACTTGTTTATATTCCCGTATGTATTCTTAAAGTAGATCTTCTTTTAAAAAATACAACCACGATACTGTTATCATCTTTAAAAAAAAAAAACAGCAACAATCCCAATGTAATAAAATGTGCGGTTCGTGGTAATTTTGATTCTTTCATACATTTCCAAAGCAGTTGAGCTGTTTGAATCAGGATCTAGATAAGCCCTCCCTTCATTGCAATTCGTTGATTTTTCTCCTAAGTTCCCCCTGCCTTGTGTCCTTAAAATTTTTGTTGAGCAAATTGGGTCTTTGGGCCGTAGATGTGGGTGTTCCTGATTACATTCCTGTGAAGTGATTAAATGTACTCATCTGTCAGTGTGCGTGGCTGGCTTAGTCTGTGGAGCATGCGACTCTTGATCTTGGGGTTGTGAGTTCAAGCCCCGCGTTAGGTGTAGAGGTTACTTAAAAATGCAGTCTTAAAAAAAATAAGCATATTCCTCTGTCCTTTGTTTTTCTTGTTAATTGGCAGTTGGATCCGGAGATTTGCTCAGATTCAGGTTCAATTTCTTTTGGCAAGTGTCTGTCTGGTACACAAGTGTTTAGTCGTCTCTCTTAATGCTGATTAGTTGCCGTTTATGCTCAATGCTTTAGATGAGAGAATGCCAAACGTTCTCTGTAAGGGGCCAGATAGTGTATTTTTAGGCTTTGTGGGCCATCTGGTCTCCTCTGATACAGTTACTATACTCTGCCCTTGTAGTGGGAAAGTAGCCATAGACAAAATGTGAATGAATGGCCATAGCTGTGTTCTAATAATACTTTATTTACAAAAACAGGCAGTGGGCTCCCTGCTTTAGGTCTATTAAATAATTAGGGGTTGCAAGACGTAACACTGTAACTTTACTGTTCACTTATTATGTGAAATCTTCTATAAAGGGAAACTGTTCCTTATGTACTATTTGTTACCTAGTAGTGCAGTATGTATAGGAAAGGTTGGAGAAAAGCTTGATAGTTTCTTCTGACTTACCAATTTCAAAACAATGAGTTGGTTATATTAGCCTTCTCCAATGGTGATCAGTTAGGGTCGCCTCTTCTTCCCTAGACTCATTATGGACTCTTAGATTTAAACATACTGACTTTTGAAAAATTCATTTTTTTTTTTCTGCTTCAATTATTTAATCTTGGACCAGTGGGAGCCTTTTAAAGTTGCTGAGTTATTTTGACATGACTCTAGTAGTTTGTGATAGCTTCTTTGATTATCTGGTATGACAGGGATTTCTAGGCACATCATGTACATTTCCTCTCTACACCTGATATCGCTGGACCCAAAAGGACCCCTGATTCCTTTACTGGGGAGTAGGATTTCAAGACTACAATCTGGCCTCTAGAGGTTCTTATTTCTAATGGATTGACCATCGTCACTAGATCTTTTCTGTTGTCAAAATTAGGAAAAAATTTTTTTTAAGATTAAGAACCTCATGAGTTTATACTGATATTTCCAATTCTGTTTCAGCTCTATAAGATTTTTGCTCAGTCTTTTATTTTACATCTGTATCTTTTTTTCTTAGCTAAGAATTCTGGTTCTCAATGACACCAGGGATAATACTATCAGAACTGGGTGCCTCATGTGTCTCTGTGTTCCCGTTGGTAATGTGTGAAAGTGCCTATTTGTCTATGCATAACCTCAGCAACACAATATGTTGTCAAACTTTTGTTTTTTTACTGAATGGAATATCACTGTTATGTTAATTTCACTCATCTCATGCGTGAAATTGAATATCTTTAACTTTAAAAATTTCCTTATAGACATTTTATTTTATTTACTTTTTAAATGTTTATTTATTTTTGAGAGAGACAGAATTTGAGTGGGGGAGGGGCAGAGAGAGAGGGAGACACAGAATCTGAAGCAGGCTCCAGGCTCTGAGCTGTCAGCACAGAGTCTAATGCGGGCATTGAACTCACAAACTGGGAGATCATGACCTGAGCTGAAGTCGAACGCTTAACCCACTGAGCCACCCAGGAGCCCTATACACGTTTTAGAATCATTTAAATTAACAACAATTTTTTTTAAAGATAGTCTTATACCAAGTTTACCTTGAGGTACACATTGGGCTGAATATATTTTTATATGGTTAGGAGGCATTTGCATTTTTCTTTACTGTTAACTGTCCATTTTTTTAAGCCTCGTTTTCTTCAGGTTTGTTGATATTTGCTATTTTATAAGCCCTTTACATATTAGGAATATAAACCTTTTGTCTGTTTTCTTCTTCCTCCCACTTAAATAGAGGTTTGTCTTATCTGCTCATAGCTTGCTTTATTTTGCTTCTCCTTTTCCAGTAATGTTACATTTATTCTTTTGGCTGAGTGATCATTCACTGGTGATTCTACAGCTCAGACCTAATTCACTATTTCTTCAACTCAATATTCCCCAGGTAGAATTCCACTTTATCCACAGATTTGATGTTCCTGTGTTCCCTTTATTAGGTAATGGCATTATTATTTTCCCAGTCAAGAACTCAAAGTGGTCTCTTGTGGTATATTTATTATTCAGCACGTGCTTGGTTTTTTTTTTTTTTTTTTTTTAAAGAAATTTACTATTATTATTTTTTTTACATTTATTTTTGAGAGACAGAGACAGAGCACAAACGGGAGAGGGGCAGGAGAGAAGGAGACACAGAATCCAAAGCAGGCTTCAGGCTCCCAGCTGTCGGCACAGAGCCCGACGTGGGGCTTGAACCCATGAACTTTGAGATCATGACCTGAGCTGAAGTTGGACGCTCAATCGACTGAGCCACCCAAGCACCCCCTGCCAGGTGCCAGGTACTGGGCTAGGTATAGGTAACAAATAGTTATAATCCTACGTCTTAGGAATAGTCTAATGGGGAATAGATATTAATCAAATATATACATAAACCCATGTCTGCATGTGTGTAAGTATTCCAAGAGAGACTATAAAGGTTGGGACATGGTACTAGACTAGAGAGTTTAGGTGGGTAGGTCTTTGAGGGAGGGACATTCAGATTGAGATTTGAAGACCGGTTAGGGTTCCGCCTGGTGAAAAACACCAGGGTGCCAGTTTGCAGATAAAGGAAAACAGTGAGTGAAGGATCCTGAGGCAGGAAAGAAGTTGAACGTGTAGGAAGTGAAAAGTCCAGTTTGGTATGTAGGGAGGCAGGGTGGAGGGCCTTGAGATGCAACTTGATTTAGTTTGTAAAACAATCACTCCCAGCTGTAGTGGGGCAATGTATGGGAGGGAGAACTTTAGGAGGCTGTGGTCGTATTTGTGAAAAGTGATGGTCCCCCATTCGTTCAGTTGTGAATTTCTTTCGGTTCTACTTCAGTGCTTTGTTGGTGTCTCCCACAGCCTTAGTTCAGAAAGTTATCTGTTGGCTACTCCAGTAGGTGTTTACAAACTGGTCCTGCTCATTCAGCCTTCTTTCCCATATGCTTCTAAAGGTAACTTTTAGAAATCACAGGTCCATTCATATTACTTACTTCGTCAAAAACTCATGGTGGCTCCCTGTGTTGGTTACTTTTGTGTGTCATCTGGACTAGGCTAATGGATGCCTAGAGAGCTGGTAAAACATTATTTCTGGGTATGTCCGTGAGGGTGTTCCCGGAAGAGATTAGCATTTAAATGAGTAGACTGAGTAAAGAAGGTCCACCCTCACTGCTGTGGGTGGGCATCACCAATCCACTGAGGATCCAAATAGAACAAAAAGGCAGAGGAAGAGTGAATTTGCTCACTCTCCTTGAGCTGGGATTTCCATCTTCTGCTGTCCTCAGACATTTTAGCTTCAGGTTCTTGGGCCTTTGGAGTCTGGGACTTATACATATTTATTTATTTTTAAATTTATTTATTGTTTAATTTACATCCACGTTAGTTAGCATATAGTGCAACAATGATTTCAGGAATAGATTCTTTAATGCCCCTTACCCATTTAGAACATCCCTCCTCTCACAACCCCTCCAACAACTCTGTTTGTTCTCTATATATGAGTCTTTTATGTTTTGTCCCCCTTCCTGTTTTTATATTTTTGCTTCCCTTCCGTTATGTTCATCTGTTTTGTATCTTAAATTCCTCATATGAGTGAAGTCATATATTTGTCTTTCTCTGACTAATTTTGCTTAACATAGTACCCTCCAGTTCCATCTATGTAGTTGCAAATGGCAAGATGTCATTCTTTTTGACTGCTGATTAATACTCTGCAGTATTACTGCACACACATCTTCTTTATCCATTCATCCATCGATGGACATTTTGGGCTCTTTCCATACTTTGGCTATTGTTGATAGCACTGCTATAAGCGTTGGGGTGCATGTGCCCCTTCGAAACAGCACATCTGTGTCCTTTGGATAAATACTAGTAGTGCAATTGCTGGGTCGTAGGGTAGTTCTAGTTTTAGTTTTTTGAGGAACCTCCATACTGTTTTCCAGAGTGGCTGCATCAGTTTGCATTCCCAACAGCAGGGCAAAAGAGATCCTCTTTCTCCGCATCCTCGCCAACATCTGTTGTTGTCTGAGTTGTTAATTAATGTTAGCCATTCTGACAGGTGTGAGGTGGTATCTCATTGTGGTTTTGATTTGTAATTCCCTGATGATGGGTGATGTTGCGTATTTTTTCATGTGTCGGTTGGCCATCTGGATGTCTTCTCTGGAGAAGTGTCTATTCATGTTTTTTGCCCATTTCTTCACTGGATTATTTGTTTTTTGGGTGTTGAGTTTTTTTTTTTTTTTTTTAATTTTTTTTTTCAACGTTTATTTATTTTTGGTACAGAGAGAGACAGAGCATGAATGGGGGAGGGGCAGAGAGAGAGGGAGACACAGAATCGGAAACAGGCTCCAGGCTCTGAGCCATCAGCCCAGAGCCTGACGCGGGGCTCAAACTCACGGACCGCGAGATCGTGACCTGGCTGAAGTCGGACGCTTAACCGACTGCGCCACCCAGGCGCCCCATTTGGGTGTTGAGTTTGATAAGTTGTTTATAGATTTTGGATACTAACCCTTTATCTGATATGTCATCTCCCATTCCGTCAGTTGCCTTTTAGTTTTGCTGATTGTTTCCTTTGCTGTACAGAGGAAGCACAGCAAAGGATGTGCTTTATCTTGATGAGGTCCCAATAGTTCATTTTTGCTTTTGTTTCCCTTGCCTCTGGAGACATGTTGAGTCAAGAAGTTGCTGCGGCTGAGGTCAAAGAGGTTTTTTGACTGCTTTCTCCTTGAGGATTTTGATGGCTTCCTGACACATTTAGAGCATTCAGTATTTGATTTCTATGGTGGTGGAGAATGGCCAATAAAATCATGACCATGTAGCATATCTAAATCTCTTCTTTTACCTGAGATGTCTTGTAGACAAACTTATACTTGGCTAACTTGTTATTGGGATCTTGCTAGCTTGAAAGCACTAGTCTGCATGTTGACAATATTAGTATACTTGATTCTCATATGTGATTTTGTTTGTATATCAGAGCCAGCCAGCATGTTTCTTTTTTTTTAAATTTTTTTTTTTTTTAATGTTTATTTATTTTTGGGACAGAGAGAGACAGAGCATGAACGGGGGAGGGGCAGAGAGAGAGGGAGACACAGAATCGGAAACAGGCTCCAGGCTCTGAGCCATCAGCCCAGAGCCTGACGCGGGGCTCGAACTCACGGACCGCGAGATCGTGACCTGGCTGAAGTCGGACGCTTAACCGACTGCGCCACCCAGGCGCCCCCAGCCAGCATGTTTCTTTTGTGAAGAGAAGAGTCCTATCATTTACTGCCTGCAAACTTGGAAAAAATGATCTTATGTGCTCCATCTTTTTTTTTTTTTTTTTGTAAGTTTATTTATTTTGAGAGAGAGTGCCCATGAGCAGGGGAAGGGCAGAGCGAGAGGGAGACACAGATTCCCAAGCAGGCTCTGCACTGGCAGCACAGAGCCCGATGCAGGGCTCACACGAGTCATGAGGACATGACCTGAACCGAAATCAAGAGTCAGATGCTTAAGCAACTTAGCCACCCAGGTACCCATCCATCTTCTTTTATTTTTACAAGTTTTCCTCTTTTTCTCATGTTTCTTTCTCCTTCCCTCTCTTTTCCTCCTATAAATGAGACTAAGTCACTTTGCCTGATAATATAGCTTAGTATTGTGTAACTGTACCACATGCCTTGTGCTGATGAGGTCCTTTCTCATTATAACGGACATGGGGTTTATATAGATTTGTTTTACATGTGACTTTTCACAGATTAATGTAACTTTTAGTCTCTTTGGATCACTTCTTGAATTAAATGGCTATTTTTGTCCTCTAATACGTATTGATGCAATAAAACAGGAGATTATAATAATTTTAATAATTCCATCCTCAATGGGATTTCTTTTTGTCATTGGAAATGCGGTGGTCTAAACCTCCTAAATCTGTTTTAAAAGTAAATTTCCTAAAGTCACATGACAAATTTTTGGTGTTTCAGCGCTATTAAAGTAACGGGAAGTGTTTTGGTTATATTATTTTAAGGGAAAAATATCTTAATGGAAATTTTTAGTGAGCTTGCTTAAATTAGGACAATTAAGTCTTAGTTTCTGCAATATAATTTTGTTAAAAAAATTACTTTGAAACATTAACTAGGGCAGGTGCTTATCGGTAAGAATCAAATTCTCTCTTGGTACTGTGATCTTCATACTGCATTTAGTTTGGAGTGATGAAAGTTTTTATTTTGCAAACTGAGAACCTATAAGACAAAAAATGTTTCACGTAGCTCATGGTGTGACAGGTTTATGAAAGGCTTAAGAGATAAAATTGTCCTAAGTGAAAGATTACATTCCACGTAGGATTTATGTAACCAGTAGCGAGGGTGAAAAACCTGATGAGGTGGGAGAAGTGACTCAGTTCCTAGCTTTGCACTCTCCACTTCTATTTCCTCTCCTTTCTAATCCTACATGAGTATTCCGGTTTCAAATACAATCACAACCTTAATACAGAAGTCCGATATATTAAAAGATACGTACTTATTGTTTTGCAATGAGTCCCATTTGCACCATATTGAAACTTTCTATAACACTCTCCTTCTAGGACAGTTGAGGAGAGATGGTCCTAGAACTGGATGAGTCTCAGATTCCATAAAGGCATAGATCTGTCTTATTTATTGCGTCCTTCGCTACCTAGCTTGATAAACCACTGGGCTCGACAAAGGTAGCAGAAGTAGGTCTATTTTTATTTATTATACTCTAGCTGGTGTTAGGTTTCTAGAAAGCTTAAAATTTTTTTCTTTCCTTTTTTGCTTTACTCTAATAAATCTTCCAGTTAGTATTTACATCTAGCCTTGTTACGATTTGGACATTATGATTTGGATATATTAAAATTCTTAAGAACAGGAGCATAACCTATATTAGGAAGTTGGTTCAGAGACAACATTCCAAGGGCATTATTCTGATGACCCTGAACTCCACTAAATGGAGCCAGGGACCAAATATCGTCTTAACATAAAGCAAGATTAAAGGAAATGAATCAAACCAGGGACCTAGGAGAAAAAGGATGATTTAAGTGCTGTGGAAGGAAGTTTCATTTGAAACCACAGATATGGCAATTGATACTCGTATACTGTGTTAGGTTTTCCCTATAAATGTAGAGACTGCTAACACCGAATTTTGCAGCCAATTGAATTATCACTGGCATTTGAACTGCGAGCATCCATCTTTGCGAAACATTTTAAGTTAAAGATTATTTTAAGAATTCTGGCTGAAACAGAAGAATGTCACTTTCCTTTATAAAGTTGTTCTTGGACTTTTAAGTTAGTAGGAAGACATTAACAGAAGAGGATTGAACTTAGTCTTAAAATAACCTTCTCTGTGATTTGTTGGCCATAATATGATTTCTCCTTCCCCCACCTTTTGTTTTTAGTTAAAAAAAAATTGATTTCTGGTTTCTTTCCTTCTTTCTTTCTTTTTTGTTTTTGATTTCTAGTTTCATATCACTGTGGTTAGAAAAGATGCTTGATAGGATTTCAGTCCCCTTAAATTTATTCAGACTTGTTTTGTGTCCTACCTGATCTATCCTGGTGGATGTTGCATACATACTTGAGGATGTATATTCTGTTGCTTTTGGATGAAATGTTCTGTATATATCTGTCAGGTCTGTTGGGTCTAACATGTCATTTAAGGTGATGTTTTCTTATTTTCTGTCTGATCTATCCATTGATGTAAGTGGGGTATTAAAGTCCCCTGCTGGGACGCCTGGGTGGCTCAGTCAGTTAAGCAGCTGGCTTCGGCTCAGGTCATGATCTCCTGGTCCACAGGTTCAAGCTCCCTGTCGGGCTGTGTGCTGTCTTGACAGTTCAGAGTCTGGAACCTGCTTCAAATTCTGTGTCTCCCTCACTCTCTGCCCCTCCCCCGCTCATGCTCTGCCTGTTTCTGTCTCTTTCAAAAAATAAACGTAAAATTGTTAATGTTCTCTGTTGGTATTATATGGCTGTTTCTCCCTTCATGTCTGTTAATGTTTGCTTTATATATTCAGATACTTCTATATTGGGTTCATAAATATTTATAAACGTTCTAGTCTTTTGTTGGATTGACCCCTCTATCATTATATAGTACCCTTTGTCTCTTGTTACAATCTTTGTTTTAAAGTCGATTTTTTCCTTTTAAAAATTTATTAAAAAATTTTTTTAAATGTTTTATTTTATATTTGAGAGCAAGAGAGACAGAGCAAGAGCAGGGGAGGGCAGAGAGATGGAGACAGAATCTGAAGCAGGCTCCAGGCTCTGAGCTGTCAGCACAGAGCCTGATGCAGGGCTCGAACCCATGAACAGTGAGATCGTGACCTGAGCCGAAGTCAGACGCCCAACTGACTGTGCCACCCAGGCGCCCCTTAAAAAATTATTTTAGAAAGAGAGAGAGAGAGAGACCATGGGAGTGAGGGAGAGAGAAAGAGGGAAAGAGAGAGAATCTCAAGCAGGCTCTGCACTGTCAGAGCCCAATTCGGGGCTCAAACTCATGAACTGTGAGATCATGATCTGAGCTAAAATCTAGAGTCAGATGCTTAACTGAGCCAGACTGAGCCACTGAGGTGCCCCCGAGTTTTTGGTTATATATCCATAAGTATAGCTACCCTGGCTTTCTTTTGGTTTCCATATGGAATATCTTTTTCTATCCCATCACTTTCAGTCTGTGTGTGTTCTTAAGGCTAAAGGAGTCTCTTGTGGGCAGCATATAGATTTTGTTTTTTAGTCCATTTAGCTACTCTGTCTTTTGATTGTAGTATTTAGTCCATTTACAGTTAAAGTATAATTATTGATAGGTATGTACTCATTGCCATGTTGTTAGTTGTTTTCTGGCTGGTTTTTGTTCCTCTTTGTTCCTTTCTTCTCTTGCTCTCTCCCTTTGTGGTTTGCTGACATTCTTTAGTGGTATGCTTATGCTCCTTTATCTTTTGTGTATTTACTACCGGTTTTGTTTTGTAGTTAAGTTTAACTGTAACTATAACAAGTTATATGTATAACAGTCTATTTTAGGTTGATAAAATAGTTGTCAACTTAAGTTTGATTGCATTCTAAAGCTCAACATTGTTACTCCTCCCTTGCGTGTTTTTGATGTCACATTTTTCATCTTTTTTTCTTTGTCCCCTTTCTCTTTTAATCTTCTCCCTGCTTCAACTCTCAAAAAAAGTACCCAGAGATTAAGTGCAAGGAAACTCAAAGAACCAAGGTAAGCCAGCCCAAGATTAGCAGGCTCCCTCGCACAGGGGCCAAAGTCTGGGCCAGAGCCTGGAAGTAAAAGCTGGTGCAGTATAAAGTGGTTCTAGAGGCTAGGAGTAAATGGGGTACCCCCAGCAGGGCCAGGCTGTGTAAGAAGTGGTGTTTGTTAGCTTTGGCTAAGAGCTCCTTCCCAGAGGCATCCGGAAACTGGGCACTGTGCACCCACCCCATAGAAGGCCAAGACTAAGGCCCTGGCTCTAGACAAGGCACCCAAGCAGTGGAAAGCAGCCCATGGCAGTAAGCGGTCTTGCACTGGACAGACCTACATCTTTTTATCTTGTGTGTGCCTTATCTAAGTTATCCCTTAACTAGTTACTATAATCATAGTTATTTTTACTGCTTTTGTCCTTTTAACCTTAATAAGTGCTGAATCCATTATTTTCATTATTATATTTATCCTTCCAGTGAGATTTACTCTTTGATATGTGTTCCTGTTACTGACTAGCACTTTCTTTTCAGCTTGAAGAGGTCATTTTAACATTTCTTGTAAGTTTGATTTAGTGGTGATAAACTCCTTTGGCTTTTGCTCATCTGGAAAACTCTCTCTCTGCAATTCTGAGTAACTTTGCTTGGTTGGAAGTTTTCTTCTTTCGGCATTTTAAATACATGTGTCGCTCCCTTCTGGCCTGCAAATGGTCTGCTGAAAAATGTATTTATAGTCTTATGGGGGGGGGGTTCCCTTTTAGATAACAAGTTATTCTTCTCTTGCTGCTTTTAGGGTCTCTTTGAGTTAAGCTCATATGGATCTCCCTGGGCCTCCTGGATCTGGATGTCTGTTTTCTTCTCCAGGTTAGGGATGTTTTAAGCCATTCTTTTTTCTTTTTTTATTTTTTTTTTATTAAAAAAAAAAATTTTTTTTTTCAACGTTTATTTATTTTTGGGACAGAGAGAGACAGAGCATGAACGGGGGAGGGGCAGAGAGAGAGAGGGAGACACAGAATCGGAAACAGGCTCCAGGCTCCGAGCCATGAGCCCAGAGCCTGACGCGGGGCTCGAACTCACGGACCGCGAGATCGTGACCTGGCTGAAGCCGGACGCTTAACCGACTGCGCCACCCAGGCGCCCCAAGCCATTCTTTTTTCAAATAAGATTTCTGTGCCTTTCTTTCTCTTTGGGGAGCCCTGTGATAAGAATGTTAGTCCATTTGATGTAGTCCCATAAGTCCCTTAAGCCATGTTTTCTTTTTTCTTTTTTTTTTCATTATTTTTCTAGTATTTCATTTCTTTTTCTTGCTGCTCTGATTGGGAGAGTTCCACTGCCTTGTCTTTGAGTTCACTTATCCTTTCTTCTGTGTCATGTAGTCTGCTGGTGAACGCTTCTAGTGTATTTTTCAGTTCAGTCATTGTGTTCATCAGCTCTGTAACTTGTGTTTAGTACTTCTGCATATTTTCCATCTCTTTGTTGGAGTTCTGTGTTTATCCATTCTTTTCCCCATTTTCTCCCCAGTTTGGTGAGCATCTTTATGACCATTACTTTAGAACTCTTTATGAGGTAGATTACTTACCTCTCTTATCATTAAGGTTTTTTCCTGAGGTTTTTTCCTAAGAGCTAGATCTAGGCTCTGTTCCATCTGGTGAAAGTCCTCCAGGATCCCCATGATGTCTGCAAAGCTGCTGGCCTTGGGCAGAGAGACACAGTCATCCTCTTCAGACGAGCTGTGGGTTGCTTTGTGTTGTGGTTTGCAGCCTTCAGGGCTGGCAGAACAGAGCAGGGGGGGCTAATGGTAGCTCAGGGACCTCTACCTTGGTCTCCTTGGTGATGCCACTAATGGCAAAGGAAGTTGTACAGTGGAGTGAGGATCCAAAACCAGGTAAGGGAGGAGAGACATTTGAACTTCCTGGAGATAAGAAATCTGTTGTTAACGAAACCAAAGGTGTATCAGATGCTGCTATCTTGGCAATCTGGCCGTGCAGGTAGTTCAGCTCATCCTGCAGCACTGCGGTGCGACTTAGGGCTGACAGTGCTGGAATGGTCAGAAAGATGGTCACCTTGGACCCACGCAGATTGGGCACTGAGGCATTGTGCTGTGTGACAGTTAGAGGGCTAGGCTTCCAGGTGTGCCTCAGGAGCCACGTGTCACTCCTGACCCGGACATATATCTCCTCTTCATCACAGCATTCCAGGCAGTGTCGGCCAGAGCAGGGATGGGGGGCACATCCTTTAGACGCAGGTCAGACATGTTGGGTATGGGGTTTCAAAGGATGCCCAGGGACATGGCTTCAGGGGGCAGGTTGGTCCCAGTTTTTCTCACTACACTTTGAGTAGCCCCATGTGGCTTGTTTTACCAGATTGGGATGGTCACATTGGCTTCCATTCCTGATATTTCAACTGGCTTCTGCACTTGAAGAGCGAGGCAGCTACTGGGCAGCCCTAGGGACTAGGGGAGGCTGGAGGCATGACTCCTTCATATCAGGTACTCTTCCTAATGACCTTTCCTATCACAGTGGGCTCCCCCCCTGTGTTTTTTTTGTTTTTGTTTTTACTTTTGGTAAGGCAAATTTATTCTTTATGAAATTAACACACAATTTACCTTAACTGTGTTTAAATCTTGTTTTGAGAGGTCTCTAGCTTTTGTTCTGAAAAAATATATTGAAATCATAATTGCATTTTGATTTGAGAAGTTTGTTTCACAGAATTCCACATAACAGCTTATTTTAAAATAGAAGAAAGGGGCGCCTGGGTGGCGCAGTCGGTTAAGCGTCCGACTTCAGCCAGGTCACGATCTCGCGGTCCGTGGGTTCGAGCCCCGCGTCAGGCTCTGGGCTGATGGCTCGGAGCCTGGAGCCTGTTTCCGATTCTGTGTCTCCCTCTCTCTCTGCCCCTCCCCTGTTCATGCTCTGTCTCTCTCTGTCCCAAAAATAAATAAATGTTGAAAAAAAAAATTAAAAAAAAAAATAGAAGAAAACCCAGGTGAACAGTGTTTCGCCATTCATTTAGTAGCTTCGTCAGTTTCCATAGCGGCAAAGTTGAACATTTATAGAAATGGGTTTCTTTGGGTTAAAATGGTGATGCGTGTAAAGCACCTAACCTACTTCCTTGTGCATAGTAGGCCCTCAGTAATTAGTGGTTGTTATTGTTATTATTGGCTACTTAATTAATTTGGATTTCTAGGGCACATTTCTTTGGGTACAGCAAACCAGAACTGAATTCTTCCCTTCTGTATTTGTAATTTATTTAGACTGACTTCACCGCTGTAAAGAATAAAGCCTATTGGTGGAGTGGGGTGGGGCTTTTTGACTTTTGTGTGCAAGTCCTTGTAGAGTTACTGGATGTACTGGAATGTGAAGGATTAAGCTTTGTGGCATGTTCTATATGGTCATCCATAGTGACCAAACTCATTTGGAATGTTGTTTTGTTACTAACTTTGAAATGTGTTATTTTCCATACAGAGGATTTTGATCTGAATACATTGCTTATTATCTTTTATAAATTTCTAGAGCGAGAGGAACTGTCAATCAGTGTAAACCTTACCCTACACAGTGCTTCCTTTCATAAACATGGGGAGGAGGCATTCCCGAGATAACCATTTCTGGGATAAAGCCAGGCACCATTGTGTAACTAGGACGATACGGGATAGCACCCAACTTTGGGGCCTGTCACGCTGGGAAGTTACAGCTCACAGGCCTGCAGTGAAATAGTCATGTTTATTGAGCCTTAATTTTTTTATTTTTTTAAATCAGTGGCTAGCCAGGTCCTCAAATAGAGGCACAAAACCATTCATATCTTTGTAGATTGTCGATTCAGTGAACCTTCTGGCAACAGAGGTTGTGAGCCCCACTTACTTGGTGAGGTCGCCCCGTCTCCTCTTCCACTTAACTTGATGACTGTTTCTACCTGATTGTAGCTTGAACACATTTAGGTAGCTTTCTTTCTTTCTTTAAAAAAAATTTTTTTTAAGGGGCGCCTGGGTGGCGCAGTCGGTTAAGCGTCCGACTTCAGCCAGGTCACGATCTCGCGGTCCGTGAGTTCGAGCCCCGCGTCGGGCTCTGGGCTGATGGCTCAGAGCCTGGAGCCTGTTTCCGATTCTGTGTCTCCCTCTCTCTCTGCCCCTCCCCCGTTCATGCTCTGTCTCTCTCTGTCCCAAAAATAAATAAACGTTGGAAAAAAAAAATTTTTTTTAAAACATTCATTCATTTTTGAGAGGGAGAGAGAAAGAATGCTAGCAGGGGAGGGGCAGAGGGAGAGGGAGACACAGAATCTGAAGCAGGCTCCAGGCTCTGAGCTGTCAGCACAGAGCCCGACGTGGGCTCGAACTCTAGAACTGTGAGATCATGACCTGAGCTGAAGGTGGCGCTTAACCGACTGAACCACCCAGGTGCCCCTAGGTAGCTTTTCTCAACGTTTTTTTTTTTTTTTTTTTTGGGATAGAGAGAGACAGAGCATGAACAGGGGAGGGGCAGAGAGAGAGGGAGACACAGAATCGGAAACAGGCTCCAGGCTCTGAGCCATCAGCCCAGAGCCCGACGCGGGGCTCGAACTCACGGACCGCGAGATCGTGACCTGGCTGAAGTCGGACGCTTAACCGACTGCGCCACCCAGGCGCCCCTAGGTAGCTTTTCTTAAAGCACTGAAACTTGTCATCAACATGTATCTCTCTTCTGGCTAGTCTGTAAGCTCCTGGACGGTGGTGGTTGTGTCGGTATCACTTAGTGCAGATTCTGGAAGCTCAGAGTTGACCATTAGTCACTGTTAAGTTCATGTCTCCCTCTGGCTAATGGAAACTCCTCAACATTAACTGGTCCAATAAATATCATTCGATATTGCCTCTAACAATTCTTTAATGAAAACCTGTAGAGAAGCTAATCCCCATCCTGTATTTCTCCCATTATACCTATTTTTCTTTCTTTCTCCTCTGCAAATACACATTCTCTATTTCATTTAGGAAATTCAAATCCTTTGTCCTTTAGGACATTGCAAATCCTTCTCCATGAAGGATTTTCAACATATGTTTAATTTTAGTTGTAATTAAAATATAGAAATCTGGGAAAAGGTGAGAAATACGAACCAGAACTGGAAATTTGGAATTGCTCCTTAAAATACATTATTCTTTTAGTAATGAAAATATATTTGTAAACATTTTCCTCATTTAAGAATCGGAAATTGTGGGGCACCTGGGTGTCTCAGTCGGTTAAGCATCCGACTTTGGCTCAAGTCATGATCTCGCAGTTTGTGGTTCTGAGCCCTTCGTCGGGCTCTGTGCTGACAGCTCAGAGCCTAGAGCCTGCTTCAGATTGTGTCTCCTTCTCTCTCTGTCCCTCCCCTGCTTGTGCGTGCATTCTTTATTTCTCTCTCAAAAATAAATAAAACGTTAAGAAAAAAAAGAATCAGAAATTGTGTTAATTTTGGCTAAATTCTCTTATTTTAGGTAAATCATATGGAAAGAAAGTGAGTTGTGTTACAATTTTAAGGTTATCATGAGACAGGGTCCTTTATTGCATCACATGGCATTTTATAATATCATATAAAAGGTATAAAGATTGGCTTTATTGTCTTTATTTATAAAAGGTTTTACTGGGATTTAGAATTGGAAGTCTTTTATGTAGACTCTTTTTTTTTTACCCCCCCCACTTCAATTAAACTGTAATAATTTATTGAAAGTTAGTATATATAGGAAGAAACTTTGATGTCATTGAAATTTATTTTGGAGAAAATATTCCTTCTAAGACAAAGGCAGAGGAGACCATTTGAGCCAACAACTGGTGAACTTTGGAGTACTGTAAATCATGGTTGAATTATGAAAGTTGTATATTGTCCAGTCCTCTGCTGTTCTTTTTTGTATGTACTAGGCCTATGTTTTGCTCATTTCCTTGCTAATTAATAATGTGTCATGAAGCAGGTAGAGAAACAAAGGTAAGATTGAAACTAAAAGTTAGTGTTTAATTTGATTCTGCGTTTTAGAATAGTTTTACAGTGAATTGTTTTTATACATTTATGGACAACATGACAAGAATAGTATTTGCTTTGTGACATAGATATTCTGTATACATGTACATAATAAATACACAATGTATATTTTAACATTTTTATGCTTCTGAGTTTCCAAATAATATACATTAGCACTGAGTTTTACATTTAATAGTGTGCAGAAAACCTATATTTAATGGCAGAAACCTTTGCATTAATGCTTAGTTTGCATATTATTAGTTGAATTTAATCTTTATTTAATGCTTCAGTATTTTTTGGAAGCCAGTTTGCTAGGTGCTGTGGGAGATGTAATGATGATTCTTACTCTTTAGGGACTCCTACCCTCAGAACCAACTCTTAGAACCACAGAATTTTAGAACAGGAAGAACTTTAAGAGATTCTCTTCTCTTGGATGTTGTGTGTGCATGTGCATATCCAGCCCTCTTCAGTGCCTTCTGCCCCCTTCCCCCCCAATCTTCCCAGACATGGAATAATGTCTGTTTCTGTGCAGGGGAGAGAGGAGTTGAAGCAGGCAGGTGATTGGCTGGCATGGAATGTGTAGCTTTTCGAGTACTCTCTCCCACCACCTTTGCTGGTAAGCAGTAGGAGATGCAGGCCATTTTTTTTTTTTTTTTTAAGTCTGGGGATTTAAAACTATGAATTCCAGAAATTGTTTTAGTGGGTAGTGACTAGAATATAGCACTTTTTAAAAATAGCTTGGAAATTTACCAAAGTGTATTGCGGATTATTATTTCAAGTATATCATGTGGGTGTGTGTATACACACACACACACACACACACACACACACACACACACACACACACTGGGTTGTTATATAAAATGTATTGTAAGTACATTTATATACAATGTATTTTTTTATTGCAACAAAGAGTTTGGAAACACTCTCTAATCTGTCCATTTCACCCTTGTTTTAAACCTGGGGAGCAGCCATTGATATGCTTATCCCTAGATAGGTGACTTATTCCTTATACAGTGCTCTCCTATTATTGTGACCTCCTTCAAGGTAAACTGTTTGCTACACAGGTAGAAATATACACAGGTGGTATTTTACCACAGTTCATCTGAATAAAAGATATGCAGTGAGGTAGTTTTTTTAAATTACACTGCCTCTGGGTACAAAAAAACCCCACTTTGGTGGATCTGTTAATCTGTAAATTTTGTTTTATGATGGGCCTAACTTAGTACCAAGATGTGATTTAAGCACCAAGAGAATTTGGATTATTTAATACTAGTACATAATAAAACTACTTATCAAATATTCATGTGGGCACATACAGAGGCATAATTGTATTCTTGTAATGCACAATATAAATACTAATATTGTTTTGGAGAATCAGCATGGTATGCTGAAGCCATGGTTTGGAAAAAGGCATTGTAGTATGTTTTTATCTGTGGGAATTACTGGCAAGTATAATTGAGAGATTCTAAATACTGTAGTTGTTTACTTCCCTTTTGAATTTGGCCTCAATAATTTTCATCTTGCTTTTTTTAAAATAACCATTGGATTATTCTGTAAGACCCAGGGTACAAGCTAAACTCTGATCGTTTTATTGACTTTATATCTTTTAAAGATTTAAAGTTTCCTCCCACCAAAAATAGTTTAAAAAAATATTTCAACTGAGAAGAGTGGAATGAATGTTCATGTGCCCATTCCTCAGCCTCAACATTTATCAACTCTTTGTTATCTCTACCCACTCTCTTTCTCCAGTTCCCAGTTATTTTGATGCAATCCCTTGGTCATGAAACATCATCTGTAAATATTTCAGGATGTGTTTCTGAAAGACAGACTTTCATTTCTAGACTTATACAGTAGAATCCTCACCTGTTGGGGAATTTACGAAAGTTCTGAACACTCAAATTGTGTTTGGGATATTAGAGTGATATAAAGGAAAAGTGAGATCCTATAAATGGGCTAAATCGAAAAAGTGAAATACCTGATGAGCAGATGTACCAAAAAATAATAGAGGGGTGACAATGAAAAAACCCTTCAATAGCTTTTAAGTGCCCATGTGGAAAAAAGACAGATGAGCATTTTAAAAACAAGTTTCTTTATTTTGAGAGAGAGAGTGAGTGAGCATAAGCAGGGGAGGGGCAGAGAGAGAGGGGCACAGAGAGAGAATCCCAAACAGGCTCCACGCTGTCAGTGCAGAGCCCAATGCAGGACTTGATCTCATGAACTGTGAGATCATGATGTGAGCTGAAATCAAGAATCGGATGTGTAACCAACTGAGCCTGCCAGGCGCCCCAGCTTTTTTGAACACCTAGTGTGTGTCTACATTCTGTACAGGTCAGTGGGGGAATGAAGCCAAGTGTATTTCATACTATCCGAGATAGAAATTCTGCCAATACCATACTGTCTTGATGCTTACAGCTTTGTAGTAGAGGTATTGGCACAAAAACAGACACATAGACCAATGGAATAGAATAGGGATCCCAGAATTAGACCCACAAAGGTATGGCCAACTAATCTTTGACAAAGCAGGAAAGAATATCCAATGGAAAAAAAAGAGTCTCTTTAGCAAATGGTGTTGGGAGAACTGGAGAGCAACATGCAGAAGAATGAAACTAGACCACTTTCTTATACCACTGACAAAAATAAACTCAAAATGGATAAAGGACCTGAATGTGAGACAGGAAACCATCAAAACCCTAGAGGAGAAAGCAGGAAAAAAACCTCTCTGACCTCAGCCACAGCAATTTCTTACTTGACACATCTCCAAAGGCAAGGGAATTAAAAGCAAAAATGAACTACTGGGACCTCATCAAGATAAAAAGCTTCTGCACTGCAAAGGAAACAATCAACAAAACTAAAAGGCAACCAACGGAATGGGAAAAGATATCTGCAAATGCCATATTGGATAAAGGGCTAGTATCCAAAATCTATAAAGAACTCACCAAACTCCACATCTGAAAAACAAATAATCCAGTGAAGAAATGGGCAGAAGAATAGACACTTCATGAATTGGCACTTTTCCAAAGAAGACATCCAGATGCCCAACAGACACTTCTCAACATCACTCCTCATCAGGGAAATACAAATCAAAACCACACTGAGATACCACCTCAGTCTGGTCAGAGTGGCTAAAATGAACAAATCAGGAGACCATAGATGCTGGCGAGGATGTGGAGAAACGGCAACCCTCTTGCACTGTTGGTGGGAATGCAAACTGGTGCAGCCACTCTGGAAAACAGTGTGGAGGTTCCTCAAAAAGTTAAAAATAGATCTACCCTATGATCTAGCAGTAGCACTGCTAGGAATTTACCCAAGGGATACAGGAGTGCTGATGCATGGGGGCACCTGTACCCCAATTTTTATAGCAGCACTTTCAACAATAGCCAAATTATGGAAAGAGCCTAAATGCCCATCAACTGATGAATGGATAAAGAAATTGTGGTTTATATACACAATGGAATACTACATGGCAATGAGAAAGAATGAAATATGGCCTTTTGTAGTAATGTGGATGGAACTGGAGAGTGTTATGCTAAGTGAAATAAGTCATACAGGGAAAGACAGATACCATATGTTTTCACTCTTATATGGATCCTGAGAAACTTAACAGAAGACCATGGGGGAGGGGATGGGGAAAAACTTACAGAGAGGGAGGGAGGCAAACCGTAAGAGACTCTTAAATACTGAGAACAAACTGAGGATCGATGGGGGGGTGGAGGAGGGGAAAGTGGGTGATGGGCATTGAGGAGGGCACCTGTTGGGATGAGCACTGTGTGTTGAATGGAAACCAATTTGACAATAAATTATATTTAATATAAAAAAAGAGATAGAAATTGTTTCTAGATTCTTTCTTGAGGGAAATTAAAAGATGTGTACAATGACTGCCAATTAAGATATTTACTGCAATATTATTTATAGCAGTGAAGAACCTCACTCAATAGTAGTGAAATGATTAAATGCACATAATATATTTACAAAATAGTATAATATTTTATAATCACTAGAAATGATACAATGTGACACCGATTTTATAAAACATCTAGGGCATATTGAAAGACCTGAAGGAAATTAACCCACATACTAACATGAATTAGTAGTGGCTATTTCTTAGGTGTTAGAATTATCAGTGATTTTTATTTCTTCATTACTTTTTTTTGAAGTGTTGCACATCTGTCAGTGTATATAAGTTAATAAATAATAAACATTTATTGAATACTTTGTGTCAATCACTAAACATTTTTCAACTTTTTTTAAAGGTTTATTTTTTTTAAATGTTTTTTTTGTTTGTTTTTTTGAGGGAGAGAGAAAGAGTGTGCTAGTGGGCGAGAGGGGTAGAGAAAGAGCGAGTGAGAATCTTAAGCAGGCTTCAAGCTCAGCACAGAGCCCGATGTGGGGCTCAATCCTACAACTGTGAGATCATGATCTGGGCTGAAATCAAGAGTCAGATGCTTAACCAACTGAGCCACTCAGGTGCCCCAAACATTTTTCATCTTTTATACTTAATTCTCCTAATAACCATAAGAGGTTTTATTATCCTTATTTTGTAGATGAGGCAATGAAAGCATGGAGAGATTGAGTACCTTGACAATTTGAATTCTATCCTTCTACATTTACTCTTTGCTCTTTTTTTAAATTTATTTTTTATAGTAATTTCTACACCCACCATGGGGCTTGACTCACAACCCCGATGATCGTTTTCGACTTGTGCTTTGTTTTGTCCCTGTCTCCAGCATTCTGCTCATAGAAATAATGGTACAGTGAACATCTTTGCAAATAAATCTGTGTGTGCATTTCTGATTATCTTCCTAGAAAAACAGGGTCATAAAATTACTGGATCAAAGAATATAAAACATTTTAAAGGCTTCTGATGCAAATTGTGAGATTGCATATGACAAATGATCATTTCTCCTTAAACTTAAGATGTTTTGGGGCTATAAATTTGGGAGAAATAGGTCATCTAATCATCAAGGGGGATTTTTGCTTTCATCATTGTTCTTCTAAAAGACCTCTTTAAGCCTGCTGGAGAGACCGTAAGCAGAAAAAAATAGGAGAGACAAACCGGAGTTTAAAGTGGGGCCATATACTGTTATGACCTTGTGGCCATTTACTTTTTCATTTTTCTGAATAACTTAAAACTTGGATTAGCCCAGCAACCTTTCTATTGCAAATTGTTTTATCAAAATGTACAAAATATCTGTAT
This sequence comes from Lynx canadensis, assembly GCF_007474595.2. Taxonomy (NCBI): domain Eukaryota; kingdom Metazoa; phylum Chordata; class Mammalia; order Carnivora; family Felidae; genus Lynx; species Lynx canadensis. Next base: position 164,982,294 of record NC_044306.2, read on the forward strand.
TAAATTTGCATGTAATTTCTTTGATATTTTACCTGATGGGACCTCAGGATCATAATTAGTTGAAATTTCCATTGTGTCATTTCAAAAATAAGAGATATAAAAGGTACAACACATTGATTAGAGACTGTAATGGCCCTAGAAACTGTTATTTTTAAATAAAAAAGACTTTCTCCTCTGTTTTCTGTCCCTCCCCCCCCCCATTTTTTTTTCCCTAAGAAATCACTCTCTTTTTGTGACAAGCAAAATCCAAAATTTTTGGTTAATTAGCTGACGGTTTCTGTTAAGTGATTAAGGTTTTATTGTCATTCTCTTGAGCATATCTTCTTCCAAAGATGCTGTAGGTGACTTTGATTCAAAGACTAACAGAAGATCTGTGCAGGAGGAGGGAGATTTTAACTTAAGGGGATCTAGAGAATAATTAATGAAATCAGAAAATTTCTCTGGTGAAGTTACTGAAGACATTAGGATTGAGTTTTCTAGAAAGATAAAGGGTAATCTGGCAGCCTGAAAATTTGTGAGAGGTATAATTGGAATAAATAAAAAACATTACATAGAAATTTGAAGGCCGTAAATATTTTCAAGGAGAAAAAGTACTATTTTTTACTCTGAATAGTAAAATTATGAAACTACCATAAACGGCAGGTAGAAAATAAACACGAGGAGGACTTTTATCAGGGCTTCTTAACCCATGAGAAACAATTGGATGCGAAAGGTTCATATGTTGCAAAATTAGATATATATATGAGCATTTAGAAGGAGAGGCCTTCAGCAGTTCTTTCAGATTCTCAAAGGAACGACTCCAAAAAAACTCAAGCTCCTATCAGAGTGTAAACGTGACAGGAGGTCAGGAATTTTTGTCTGTTTTATTCACTCCTTTGTCCCTGGTTCCTGGCATGTAGGTCTGCCCAATCGATATTTGTTCAATGTACAATTTCTGTACATTTCTGCATGGCATAGTTACAACAAGAGATTTGTAGCAGTTAGAGATTGGAATACGTTCCGGATTTAGGGAGATTGATTTTACTGGTGTGCTTCTACATTTATTTAAAGTTTTTGTTTTGGTGTTTAAATCTAGATGAGTAGGGAGAACATTCGTGTGATAATTTTGTGATTGAATTCCTTCTTTTTTTCTATGCCAACATGGAAATGTAATAGGAAAGTTATTCTAAACCATACATATTCATTCATCAGTATATTAGAAAATGTTGTGCTCTGATGCTATTTTCATTCATTCATGAATGAGACCTTTGTACAAAACTTCCCCTTAAATTTTTGAATGGAAGATTTTGCGAATTGTTTTCATTAGATCAACTAGTATGATACCGGCTAAAAATGTAAAATCAACAAGATGTTGACAAATTTACCTGCAGAGAACGTTGCTTCATCAGCAAGAAATGTATGCAGTGAAGCTTTATTTTACCTCACTATCATTATACAGCATTTTTTTTAGCAGGTGATATAGTGTAATCTGTGATTACATTAGTCAGCGTAATAAGTTTCTGTACTCTTTAAAATTGAAATTTGGGAGAAGGTTAAAAAGAATGACAGAAGGGTAAAATGCAAGCCTGTTTTAAAAATTGTAAAAATGAGAACATTTCTAAGATAAGAGAAAAAGTGAATTTCTAAAAATTGAACTGTGACGGGAACTGTAGATTTTATGAACCATCAGTTTTCTCTGTTAAAGGGATGATTGTAAGTTCTTTATATTAGTGATTTTTACCAGTCAGACATGAAAGATATCTGAGTAACTGCTGCCTGTATTTGATTATATGTGAGTAGATTTTTCATACTTCATAAGATCTCTGCCAGATTTAAAAAATTACTGGATTTTTATATTTTCCATAATTATTTTTGCTACTGTGAATAGGAGCTGTGATTATTCTAAATTTATTTGAAAATTATCGCATCCTTATTCTAAAAGGCTGTCAGAACATTTGGATCATTTTGGTCTTTTGCATCATTTAAAGAGGCCTTGTGAGATTCCCAGAATAATTTTAATAGAAGGGCAGGAATGTGCCCTCATAGATTACATATCTTGCAGTCTGGTTCCTTTCTTTAGTTGAAATCTGATGAGTTTCTAGTCACTACACATTCTAGAATTCAAGTCCAGTTGGGCCTTGAACAGCACAGGTTCCAACTGTGCTGGTCTACTTGTATGTGGATTTTTGTGGATAAAGGCAGTCCAGTACAGTTAATGTATTTTCTCTTATGACTTCCTTAACATTTTTCCCCTTATTGTAAGAATACAGTATATAATACATGCAGCATACAAAATAATGTGTTAATCAACTGTGTGTTATCAGTTAGGCTTCCAGTTAACAGCAGGCTATTAGTATTTAAATTTTGGGGGAATCCAATTATACGGTTTTTGACTGTGCAGGGATCAGCACCCTTAACCTTTATATTGTTCAAGAGTCAACTGTGTAAAATACATCCTGAAGTCAAACTTAGAGTGTTGAGTTGGCATCTTGGAAATAACTTAGGCTGATCTTTTTACCCAGTGGGATAACCCTTTTTATAGCATTTTCTAACAACCTTTGCCTTAAAAACAGTGAGCCGGGACTTCACTTCTTTATGAAGCAGCCTTTTCACCAATTATGTAATAATTATTCTGCGTGTGGAGTTCAAATCTACTTTGTGCTAGCCACCATAACTGCCTTACTCTCCTTTTCAGATTAGGAGGTATACAGACAAATACTGAGAATATCATCATGAACATCACTGAGATTCATTTACTCTTAGTTTTTTTTGCTCTGTTTGCTTGAGATTATTATTTTCTCTATCAAAGAAAGACCTATACTTCAAGGGTCTTGAATTAAGATATAATTAAGATACATTTAACTTGTAGATTTCTGTTCTTTATAATTCTAGTAATTCTGCTCAGAAAGGAAGTGAGGTTAATGTGCCATCTGAACCCCGATTCAACTTTCTCTTTTACTTTTGGACTGAAGGGAAATAAGGCTGTCCTTGGAGGACCTCATTTGACCTGAGATCCTCCCAAGCACCAGAGCTGGGCCATTGTTCTCTTTATTTATTGCACATGGAAGCTTCTAGATAATTTTTCTTGCTGCAGGTTTAAAGCCTTGCCCCTTCAAAGCTTGTGCTATTTGGCTATTTATAGTCTCTTCAGTGTTGTTAAATACCAACTGACCTCCCCAAGTCACTCTTGTTTATATGACTTTTTTCTTTTAGAATAAGAAACTATAGCATTGATTACATGTATACCAACCATGACCACAGTTACCTAACCTGTTTGACCTGAACCATGTGAAAAGTAGTGATATCAAAGTAGTAATAGAAATTACTCTTGGGGCGCCTGGGTGGCGCAGTCGGTTAAGCGTCCGGCTTCAGCCAGGTCACGATCTCGCGGTCCGTGAGTTCGAGCCCCGCGTCGGGCTCTGGGCTGATGGCTCGGAGCCTGGAACCTGTTTCCGATTCTGTGTCTCCCTCTCTCTCTGCCCCTCCCCCGTTCATGCTCTGTGTCTCTCTGTCCCCCCCAAAAAAAATAAATAAATAAACGTTGAAAAAAAAAAAAGAAATTACTCTTTTTGTAGATGAAATACTCCTTACATTAATCAAGTGAAATGAAAATTAAAACGAGTCCCATGTTAAGTAATATATATGAAGACAAGATGGAAAAAACAATTGACATGCAGAAAGAAACCCCAAACCAAAACAAAAACAATAAAAACCACCCCTGCTAAAAATGATTATAACCCATAAAGAAGGTCAAGGAGGTATAAACCAACTATTTCCGAGGGTAACCAAAGTGAAAGTTGGAAATAGGAAGGTTATGTATCTATTAAGGAGGTATTGGAAATACTAGATGGACATCGGGAAGTCTTAAAATGACACAGTGCCCTGACAGTGTGGTTACAAGAGAAAACATATTTTTATAAAAAGCTTGGCTTAAGCTCTTGCTATGTCTGAACAAGAGGCTCATTCAAAAGTGAAGCAAAACGAAAGACCTGGGCATGCTGGTACAAATCAGACCTCTTTGAAGTAGTTGTAGTATTCCTGAAACTGATTTGTACTCCAGTGGTAACTGGTTTAGTGATTTGTCTTAGAAGATGAAGTGAAAGTTTAAATTTCATTAAACATGGACTATTGCATGACTGTACTTCCCACTATGGACAGAAAAGATCTGTTGCAAGAAAAAGCCTTATTTGCTTTGAGGGAGAAATGATTCCATGAACCTAAGATGATGATACTTTAGTATCAAGAATTTTGGCAGAGTTGTAGATATCATTTTGTTAACAGGTTAGGAAATATTGGGTGGGGCAGTCAAAAATTCGACTTAAGTTCAGGGGTGCCTGGGTGGCTCAGTCGGTTGGGTGTCCAACTCTTGATCTCAGCTCAGGTCATGATCTCACGGTTCTGTGGGTTCGAGCCCCACCATTGGGCTCTGAGCTGATGGCACAGCATGCTTGTGATTCTGTCTCTCACCCTCTATCTCTCGTTCTCAAAACCAAACCCGCTCACTCTCTCTCGCGCTCAAAAACAAACATTAAAAAAATCTTTAAAAATATTTCTAGTATGTCTGAATGATATTGGTTATGAATAGGTGCAGATGAATTAGTGTTTTATTCATATTTACCAGTTTTTTTGGCTTCACAGATTTGGTTTTAGTCATGATTTAGTTGATTATGCCTGTGAACAAATGGAATATCATATTTCTAACTTGGCTAAAGGAATTTTAAATTAAGGTTAAGTACAAAAATAATATTTTAGAGAGTAGTTAGTCTCTTCTCTTGGGTTGAGGATTAAATTCAGTAAATAGAGAATAGTAAGAAACCAGTTATAATTTAAAATGAAGGTGAGTTTGAGTTTTCAATGCCAGAGTTAAAAATGTAGGCTGTTTACTGAAAAATGCCGCACTGAATGTGTACAATTACATGAGTTCTTATGTATAGTAAAATGACCACTCCCTGCTTAGTAACCATCACATTATTAGAGGTGTGGTATAATAATTCATAATTCATGTCTCCCTCAGTTAATATAATTGGACTTTGAAGAATATGTATCTCAAACCTTCTCTGTAGATGAGATAAATATTAGGCCTTGTAGATATATGAACTGTTTTGCCAACTATTTATTTTAGCAAATAAGGTAAAAATATATTAAATGTATTATTGCTTAATGAAGGTATTGACATGTTAGTTCAGTCATTGACATTAGTAAAAGCATTACGTGTCACTGCAAAGAGAACAAAGGGAGTGGGAAACTGTAGATTAAAAGGGATTTAATTGACCCAGTAACAGTTGCCTGTATGGATTTTGTTTAGATCTGGATTAGAACAGACTTTAAAAAAAAGAAAACACTTATGAGACAGTTGAGGAAATTTGAGCATTGATTTGGCATTTGATGTTATGAAGAAATTATTATTAATTTACTGTAGATATTATAATGATATTGGCTTATGCTTCAAAAGCAAATCTTTATCTTTTTTATTTTTATTTATTTATTTTTACAATTTTTAAATTTTAAAAATTTACTTCCAAGTTAGTTAGCAGATAATATAATAATGATTTTGGGAGTAGAATCCAGTGATTCATCCCCTACATACCTAGTGCCCATCCCAAGTGTCTTCCGTAATGCCCTTTGCTGATTTGGCCCATCCCCTCACCCATAACCCCTCCAGCAACCCTCAGTTCTGTATATTTAAGAGTCACTTATGTTTTGTTCCCCATCTCTGTTTTTATATTATTTTTGCTTCCCTTCCCTTCTGTTCATTTATTTTGTATCTTAGATTCTACATATGAGTGAAATCCTATGATACCTGCCTTTCTCTGACTAATTTTGCTTAGCATAATACACTCTGGTTTCATCCATGTGGTTGCAAATGGCAAGATTTCATTCTTTTTGATTGCCGAGTAATACTCCATTGTATATATATGCCACGTCTTCTTTATCCATCCATCCATCCATGGACATTTGGGCTCTTTCCTTCCTTTGGCTATTGTCGATAGTGCTGCTATAAATATTTGGGTGCATGTGCCCCTTCGAAACAGCACACCTGTATCCTTGGGTAAATACCTAATAGTGCAATTGCTGGATCGTAGGGTAGTTCTATTTTTAATTTTTTGAGGAAACTCCATACTGGTTTGCAGAGTGGCTGTACCAGTTTGCACTTTTACCAACAGTGCAAAAAGGGTCCTCTCTCTCTCTGCATCCTCACCAGCATCTGTTGTTGCCTGAGTTGTTAATGTTAGCCATACTGACAGGTGTCAGGTGGTATCTCATTGTGGTTTTGATTTGCATTTCCCTGATGATGAGTGGTGTTGAGCATTTTTTCATGTGTCTGTTAGCCATCTTGATGTCTTCTTTGGAGAAGTGTATATTCATGTCTTTTGCCCATTTCTTCACGGGATTATTTGTTTTTTGGGTGTTGAGTTTGATAAGTTGTTTATAGATTTTGGATACTAGCCCTTTATCTGGTATGTCATTTGTAAATATCATCTCCCATTCCATCGGTTGCCTTTAGTTTTGCTGATTGTTTCTTTCACCGTGCAGAAGTTTTTTATCTTAAAACAATTTTTTTTAATGTTTATTTATTTTTGAGAGAGAGGGAGAGACAGCAGCAGAGTGTGAGCAAGGTTGGAGTAGAGAGGGAGACATAGAATCTGAAGCAGGCTTCAGGCTCTGAGCTGTCAGCACAGAGCCCGATGCAGGGCTTGAGCTCACGAACCTTGAGATCATGACCTGAGCTGAAGTCGAACACTTAACTGACTGAGCCATCCAGGTGCCCCCAGAAGCTTTTTATCTTGATGAGGTCCCAATAGTTCATTTTTACTTTTGTTTCCCTTGCCTCTGGAGACATGTTGAGTAAGAAGTTGCTGCAGGTAAGGTCAAAGAGGTGTTTGCCTGCTTTCTCCTCCAGGATTTTGATAGCTTCCTGTCTTATGTTTAGGTCCTTCATCCATCTTGAGTTCATTTTTGTGTGTGGTGTAAGAAAGTGGTCCAGGTTCATTTTGATGCATGTCGATGTCCAGTTTTACCAGCACCATTTGCTGAAGAGACTGTCTTTATTCCATTGGATATTCTTTCCTGCTTTGTCAAAGATTAGTTGGCCATACATTTGTGGGTCCATTTCTGGGTTTTCTATTCTGTTCCATTGATCTGAGTGCCTGTTTTTGTGCCAGTACCATGCTGTCTTGATGATTACAGCTTTGTTGTTTTTTTCTTAATGTTTATTTATTTTTGAGACAGAGAGAGACAGAGCATGAACGGGGGAGGGTCAGAGAGAGAGGGAGACACCGAATCTGAAGCAGGCTCCAGGCTCTGAGCTGTCAGCACAGAGCCCAACATGGGGCTCGAACTCTTGAACTGTGAGATCATGACCTGAGCTGAAGTCGGACGCTCAACCTACTGAGCCACCCAGGCACCCCAATTACAGCTTTGGTAGTACATCTTGAAGTCTGGAATTGTGATGCCTCCAGCTTTGGTTTTCTTTTTCAGGATTGCTTTGGATATTTGGGGTCTTTTGGGGTTCCATGCAAATTTTAGGATTGTTTGTTCTAGCTCTGAGAAGAATGCTGGTGTTATTTTGATAGGGATTGCATTGAATATGTAGATTGCTTTGGGTAGTATCAACATTTTAACAATATTTTTTCTTCCAATCCATGAACGTGGAATAGTTTTCCATTTTTTTGTGTCTTCAGTTTTTTTCATAAGCTTTCTGTAGTTTTCAGTGTATAGATTTTTCACCTCTTTGGTTAGTTTTATTGCTAGGTATTTTATGATTTTTGGTGCAATTGTAAGTGGAATTAATTCTTTGATTTCCCTTTCTGCTGCTTCATTATTGCTGTATAGAGATGCAACCAATTTCTGTGCATTGATTTTATATCCTGTGACTTTGCTGAAATCATGAATCAGTTCTAGCAGTTTTTTGGAAAAAGCAAATCTTTACCTTAGAGATACATACAGAATATCTACAGATGAAGTGGTATAATGTCAGGAATTTGTTTGAGGATAATCCAGAGTGGTGGTAGAGGGGTTGAGGGGTAGGTGGGATATATCAATGAAACATGATTTGCTGGGAGTTTATAATGGTGGAGTCATTATACTATTCTGAATAATTTTGCATTAGTTTGAATTTTTTTGTAATAAAGATTTAGAAAAAATCTAATGCAACATTGTTGAAAGGATACTGGGAGCACTAGGTGACACTGCTATATAATGTATTCAGAAATTAAGATGGATATGAGCAACAAATGTACTTATAAGCATGTCTTATGTATAAATCTTGTATTTTGTTTTTCTTTAGAGCTGAAGCCATTTATTTGAATCTTGGATGATTAGCACCTAAATGCTTAACTCTCAAAACTACTCAAGAGTCCCACAGTCAGGATTAGATGATTCAAGTTACCACCAAGGAATTACTGTCTTAAGTTCTCCGGTAAGATTATACCAATATTCTAAAGGCTAAATAGTGACTATGAAGGCTAAAAAGATTTTTAAATGCTATATTTGAGCCACTAGCTTCTATTAGAATTCTTTTAATGTTTGTTTACTTTTGAGAGAGAGAGCGTGTGTGAGCCGGGGAGGGACAGAGGGAGAGGGAGACAGAGGATCCCAAGTGGGCTCTGTGCTGACAGTATAGAGCCTGATGCAAGGCTCGAACTCAACCACCATGAGATCATGACCTGAGCCAAAGTCAGACACTTAACTGACTGAGCTACCCAGGAGCTTCTATAATTTTCTAATCCCGACTACTGTGGCAGGAGTTGGAAGTTGTGATAACCAACCAAAGATCTTAGAAATATCAACATGCAACAAGGCTTTATGGCATTTCCTGCTCACAGATTCAGCTAGTAATGGGTACAGTCTTGCCTCTGGAATGCCTTGTTTTCCCCTTGCTATATGTCTCAGGATGGATCTTCCCGAAGCTGATGCTGAAAAGGAGTTTGGCTTCCAGGATGTTCATTGGGGATCAACACCTGTAAAGAGAGGAGGTTAGGAAGCAGATTAGGCAGAGGAAATTGAATTGCAATTCAGACTTAACAAAGCTTTGGCCACCCTACAAGAAGTTCTGCAGTTGTGAGGGTTTCTTTCCCTCCATAAGTAAATAGTAAGCTCTTTGGGGACAGAGACCTATTTTCAATGCCCTTGCACAGGCCATTGTAAAGCTGCTCAGGAAATATTTGTGGAATGAAAGAAATCTGAGTAATATCTTGTGGGTTTTTTTAGTTTTTTTTTTTTTTTTTTTTTTTTCCTGTAACACCCAAGCCTTGCCTGTCCTTTCCCCAGATGAAAGTGCAGCTTAGAGCAATGGGGTTATTGGAGACACAGGTGGTTGTCCTCTATATCATGAGCAAACATGGAGGTAACTTGCCCTCTATAATCAGCCTGCTATAAACCACTGTTTCTGGGCTCCATAAGATAAGGAGGACCCGCATCGGGGCCCAAGGAGAACCACTAACAGGAGTTGTAAAGAATATGAGATCCTAGGGGGAAGGCGGGGAGAAGATCCTGGAAGACACAGTGACAGCTTCTCGGTACTGAGGCATATGGATTATGGTTCTAACCTGTTGTTTTTTTTTCTGTGTGTGGGGAATAGGCTGTTCGGATACGAATTTTTATCCTTTTATGCTCAAGGGTTAAGAGAGCATCTTAGAAGTCTTTTTTTAAAAGTCAACTTGTTTTCTAGTAAGTATGGTCCTGCTTTAGTCTTTCATTTGATTTCCTTGTTTTTCCCTCATTTTTACTGTAGGATTCCCTGAGACAGGATATGTGTTAATAAATCCTCTAAAATTTCCCTGAACTTTACTAATGTATTATTTACTGCCTTGCATGTAGAGACCTTCAATTATTACTTTTTAAATGAATGAAATAAAAAATAATTGATTCTACACCATAATTAATGTGTTGTAGAATAAGTGTTTAATAAGGATTACACTCAGCAATTCAGGACCAGAAATTTGCTTGTTTTTACATTACAGTTTTTTTTATAAGACTTTTTAAATTTTTAAGTAATCTCTACACCCAACATGGGGCTTGAACATAACAACCCCAAGATCGAGAGTCACATGCTCTTCTGACTGAGCAAGCTGGGTGTTCCTATACATGACAATTTTTTCTGATGCCTATTTAGACTCTTTTATGCTTCATCTTTTAAAATATGTAAATTACTTTCTTCATGTTGACTATTAGAAGAAGGAGATTGTACTTGTGTTTCACTGAGTGAATTACATTTATTTATTTTTCATGATTAACATGTATATCCTTCAAAGTTTTAAATTTGATTATTTAGGGAGTTTACGCCTTATCTGATCCTTCTGTATTTTTATGTCCTTCTTGCTTACTTAGTACCCCACCAGAGGGCAGGCAAAGGAAAGGAGAAAAGAAGATACTGATTTCAGTTCCCAAATTCTTACATAGGCACCTTTCACTTGCATATTTTGTTGTGCTTCTGGGTGATGTGAAGACAATAGGATCATCTGCCTTTTGCTATTTTAAAATATTTAGTAGAATGCTCAGTTATTTGGAATTAAATTATGTAAGGTTGATTTCCGGGATTATAGAACTAAATAAATATACTTTAAATTCTTCAACTTTATATTCTTAGATCCATGTATTTTTAAGTTATCCATCTTTTCTTGGTAATTCATGCCAACGTTTTCATTGCTACTATTGATCATTACGATTGACTGTAAGGAGAAGATTTTGTGTTTAAAAGTACACTAGAATGTTCACAATACAGTGTAAAGTTTTAAAATACTCCTTTCAATGTCCCATAACACTTGATGTTTCTGAGGTAATCAGGGTATTTTCAGAATGATAAGAATTATCTTTTGAAATTCAAGTTACTGTTTTGCTCTTTTGTTGGAAGTTTCTTTAAAAGAAAGACACGCCTCAAACGAAAGTAAATTTGCCTGAACATTATCACAGCATAGGTTTTAAAGTCTAGATGAGGACGCTAAATATTTTATGGTCTCAGTATTGCCATTAACACCCATTGTACACGGACACTAGATGTGTATATGAAGTGCAGTTTCATGGTCTCTAGCTGTTTGGCCTGTTATCAGTACGAACAGCAAATGGTGTCCAAATCAGCTTCAAAACAGCTGGCAGTTGACTTGCTGGCATTTAGCACCACCTAAGTACACAATGACAGTTTTTTGCTCTTTGACACAAAGAATGTACCTTCCCTTCTCACCGGGAAGCTGGTGCAACCATCTTTCTGTGTGCTTTTGGATCTAGTAATGCAGAAGAACCTTAAAATGGATTTTTTAAAGAGAGTCGTTCCTCCCATTCTTTCGGGAGATGTGGTTTTGGACACTAGAGATAGTTTTCGGGAAAGCTCCCCAAGATTACTTAAGATGAAACGTCTTAGTTTACTTTCATCAGAGAAGATTGTAGATGAGAAAGATGGAATCCATTTCTGTCACACTAATTATGACAAACACCAGCATCACCAACTAGGTAAAGTAAAAATGTACTATTTTCAATTCTTTAAAATACTTTAGGAAAGGAAAATTATTTTTCTAAGTACCGTTCTAACGAGCATACGTTTTTGTTTTGAAGATCAAGTTTATTAAAAATGTTTAATATAGTAAATGTCTATTTGATCTAATTTTTTTTATAGTATCCAAGTTTTTGTTTTGAGTTTAGATGGAGAAATATTGATGATATGGATCAAGATAAAGCCATTAATACAGTAAAAAGTTTGGTGATCTTTGGAAAATATTTTGATGAACAAAGTATTGTATTTATTGAAACAATGTTACTGGTACAACCTATGGGATATGTAAATGAAAATTAAGATACAGGTTTTATCTATCACTATAGAAGCCACTTATTTTGTTTAAAAAATATATCCCATTCTTACAAAAAAAATATATATATATATCCCACTCTTTGTTCTAAAGATAGTGACTATTTGGAGTAAAATATCAAAAAAGTCACATCTTTGAATATAATGATTATTTTGTGTCATAGTATCTTTGTTTTCTTTAATCCAGCAATATTGAATTTGGTGTCTTTTAAAGTCTGAGAGAATAGTATTTCTTATAAATTAAGAGAAAAATCAGCTGTGTGTATAGCAGCTGGCAAATATTAAGACAGGAAAATCCTTTAGGAAGAATATGGAAAAATGCTCTAAGTTTTTACATTTTTGATTAAAACAGTTTAAAATGTTAAAATGTTTTGTATGATTATGGCCTTTTTTAAATTTTATTTCTAATTTTTTAAAAATTTACATCCCAAATAGTTAGCATATAGTGCAACAATGACTTCAGGAGTAGATTCCTTAGTGCCCCTTACCCATTTAGCCCATCCCCCCTCCCACAACCCCTCCAGTAACCCTCAGTTTGTTCTCCTTATGTATGAGTCTCTTCTGTTTTGTCTCCCTCCCTGTTTTTATATTATTTTTGTTTCCCTTCACTTATGTTCATCTGTTTTGTCTCTTAAAGTCCTCATATGAGTGAAGTCATATGATATTTGTCTTTCTTTGACTAATTTCACTTAGCATAATACCCTCCAGTTCCATTCACATAGTTGCAAATGGCAAGATTTCATTCTTTTTGATTGCCGAGTAATACTCCATTGCATATATATACCACATCTTCTTTATCCATTCATCCATCAATGGGCATTTGGGCTCTTTCCATACTTTAGCTATTGTTGGCTATTGTTGATAGTGCTGCTATAAACATGGGGGTGCATGTGTCCCTCTGAAACAGCACACCTGTATCCCGTGGATAAACGCCTAGTAGTGCAATGGCTGGGTCATAGGGTAGTTCTAGTTTTAGTTTTAGGAACCTGCATATTGTTTTCCAGAGTGGCTGTACCAGTTTGCATTCCCATGATTATTAACTTTTTAATCTTAGGGAATAAATAACTGCTCATATAAATTAATGTAATATTTAGTAGAAAGAAGAGTTTTTGTAAGCTCTCAAGTTTTTTATAGCTGTTTTCTATCCGTATTTTCATATGCACATGCACATTTTTATTTCTAGAATTTAAAAATGAGATTTACTATCCAAACTCCTCTTGCCTTTTCTTTTAATACATCATAAACATCTCTCTGTCTCACTTAAAGTGCTCTCCGTTGTTGTATATAATAGTTTATTCAATCAGTGTCTTAAACTGATGAACATTTAGAATGATTTTAATTTTTAGTTATTAAAAATAATTATGTAACAAATATTCATTTATATCACTTTTTACCTCTGTATGATTACTTCTCAGTATAAATTTCTTTGTACATTTTAACTTTGAATACACAATGCCAAGTTACCATTCACAAATTTCTCAATTTAAGCTCCCCAGGGCAGGGCTTGTCCCTGTTTTTTTGTATTCTCCCTATGTCTTGTCAGTTTAAAAAATAGGGTCATATTTATGAGAAACCGTATATTTTGTTTTAAAAATATCAATTGTGTAAAAGAAAGGAGAAGGAAATTTAAGTTTTCAGAAGAAATTTATGTTGGCATTTACAATGTAATGGTTAGAAGTCATTTTTATGCTCTTCACATACTTGGGTGGATGAAGTAAAGGTGAGGATTAGTGTGTCTTAATTTAAATTAAAATCTGTAGGGGAACTTGTGTGGCTCAGTTGGTTCAGCATTCGACTCTTGATTTTGGCTTAGGTCAGGATCTCCTGGTTCGTGAGACCAAGCCCCGGGACGGGCTCTACGTTGACAGTGTGGAGCCTACTTGGGATTCTCTTCCTCTCTCTCTCTCTCTCTCTCTCTCTCTCTCTCTCTCTCTCTCATTTTCTCTCTCTCTCACTACTCCCCAACCCCACTGGTGCACACTCTTTCTCTCACTCTCTCTCTCAATAAATAAATAAATAAACATTTAAATTAAAATCTGTAAGTCATTCAGCCCTTAGTTTTGTGTTCAACAGTGTATGCATATGTGAAACCTATGAATATATTTATATGTGCAGTGATTTAAGCTATTAAAAATTTACTTTAGTGTTCAGTCTTGAATCATCTTAGTTTCCAAGGACTGCATGGTTGGACTTGGTGCTTAAATGTTCTCTGCTATGTCCATTTGTTTAATATGGTTCCTTTTTTTTTTTTTTTAAGACTATTTTACACATTTTTGAATACAGCACACACGTTACAAAGTGTAATAATAAGATTTGTAATTTATATTAATTTGCAAATAAGCACTCAATGGTTAAGAATTTTCCCTAGTATTTATCCTTTTACCAATTGCGGTCAAAAGCAAAGCAGAATCATGGAGTGCTGAAGAATCTGTTTGAAATGTCAGAGGCTACAGGTTCTTTGTGGAATAACTATTGCCCAGTTTTTCTCTTCAAGAACAGAATTCAGTTTGGGGCACCTGGGTAGCGCAGTCGGTTAAGCGTCCGACTTCAGCTCAGGTCGTGATCTTACAATTTGTGAGTTCGAGCCCCGCATCAGGCTCTGTACTGAAAGCTCAGAGCCTGGAGCCTGCTTTGGATCCTGTGTCTGCCTTTCTCTGCCCCTCCCCTGCTTGTACTCTGTCCCTCTCTGTCTCTTAAATAAACAAACAAATAAATAAATAAATAAATTTAAAAAAATTAGAAAAAAATTCAGCTTTATAGAGTGACTTAAAATTAACTTACAGGACTTCTTTGGCAATTTCTGTAGAGAGATTTGGTTTTAAAATGTCTGGTTCTTCAATTTCAAGTTACTGATCAAATTCCTTTTCTTGAATCTCAAGATGTGATACTAAATTTATATTGTAGATAAGAATAAGACACACATGATTCCCAGCCGTCTGCAAATAGGTTGCTTGCAACTCAGCTTGAGTGAATGTTACTTCCTGTTTTCTGGTGGTTCTGGGATAGAGATAATGCAGTAGTTTAGCCAGAAGTCACGCAGATATGACTGGGTGCAGTTCTAAGGGGTGTTACAGTTTTGTTCATGTAATGAAAGGAGAGATCAAGGCTATCGAGAGATTTCATATCACTAATACAGAGAAGGAACTATTCTTTGGAGAGAAACTGGTGTGGAATCTCTCTTTGTACTTGTATCAGGTGCCGAGTTATTTACTTGTTAACTCAAAATGGAAAATGTCAGTTTAAGGGATGTTAGGCAAGATTGTAATATGGACTGATAACTGTGCTTTTGTGAGAGAATCAATTGAGAATAAGCCAGTCTGCAATATACAGAAATTTTCCTGGTACTTTTCGACCCTAGAAGTGTTCATAGATATTTGGGGTTTCCTTCACAAAAATATGCGTAGAATTTAAAGGTGTTTTCAGGGTTGATATTTTGAACATTTCTCTTTGCTTTTGGTAATTTTTTTCACTTTGTAACTGTCTCTGGATATTAAGTCAACATGATATTTTAAGAATTTTGTAGACATTCTCAAACAGCTGACTGGATTTGCCAGAAATCCTCTGTTTCTCTGTAAAACCTATTTACAGATGCCTGTGGCTGACACTGTACACTGTCCAAAGCCTTTCCCACCATTTTTGCACCCAACAGGTTGGGTTGTGTGGGCTTACCAAGAGTTGGCTGTGTTTTAAGCCAAACGTGTTTATGCCAATTACGCTTGTAATGGTGATCGTGCAATTTAGTTAGGTATTACCTTATTCAGTGAAGTATGAGACTGAAAAGAAGGGGTTGTTTTGGTGTAAACAAGTTTGCTGTGGTCAGACTCCAGAAAATGAATTCCTAAAAAACTAAAAAATTAAAAGTGCTCTTGAGCTACATGCAAGTCAGAGAAGGGTATAAGACTGGAAGGATCTTTCCATCAGATACCTTCAACTTCCCTCTCCACTTTGAGGAAATTGAAATTGGAAATCATAGACGATGTCCATGGGTTGGATTTTGGGCAAGGCAGACAGCGCTGTGATCAGCAAATTCACCTTAAGGACTTGGCACTATATCAAAATGCCAGGCATAAACCATGGACTTTATATTTTAAGTTAAAATAAAACCTTCAGTGGACCTATTGATCTTTGTTTCCCCTGATTCCAACTTTAATGGCGATTTTTGATTATATGATTAGTTAATAGTTACAATTTATAGTAGAGGAACTCTACTGTATATAGTTGTGTAATATTGCAATTTTGTTAAAGAAGTAAATTGCTTATTTTCTGCCCCAAATTCTTTATTACAAAAAAAAGGACCCAAGGTGTTCATGGGATGTAATCTTATTCATAACTGTGCTTAAATATCCATATATATTTGGTGTAGAGTTCTAATGTGATCAAAGACTGATTTCACTGATGAGATATTAGTAGAATTGCGTACATAATATCTGTCTTCAGGCATAAAAGTTGGTGGGGAGAAAATGCCCTTCACTGATCGAGAATATACTACAATGTTGTCTGACCACTAAAGAACAATGACTATTAGGCTTGGTCATGAGTCAGATCCTAAGAATCAGGCAGTGTGTTTCCACAGGCTTCTGTTGTGACAGCTGCAAAGTCCTTGCATCTCCAAGATTGGGTTATTTTTATTCTGATGGAATCAACCTTAATTTTATTGTTGTTCATTCTGTTTTGAGTCAAGAATAAGTGAGTGTAAATATAGTATAAGATTGATTTTTATAATTCACCAAGAACAGAGGTAATGACACGTTGAACAGGACTGAGTATATATCAACATTACGGATGGAAGAAGCTTTTGAGCACCTTCTGTATTCTGGGCATTGTTTCCTTGTTTTGTTTTACCCATAACTTAAGTGGTCTGTTCTGTCTACCTGTTTAGTACATACCTGTTCTCTTTCTCCCTCAAGTAGAATGTAAGTTGAGCATACAGTTTCCTCTGCCTACTGATGTGTTCCAGGGCTTGGAACGTAATAGTTTCTCAATAAATACTGATTGAATGAGTAAGTATTCTCCAAGTCTTTCTGAAAACCTCGTGAGAAAGGTTGTTTCTAAAAAAAATTTTTTTTTAACGTTTATTTATTTTTTGAGACAGAGAGAGACAGAACATGAACGGGGGAGGGTCAGAGAGAGGGAGACACAGAATCTGACACAGGCTCCAGGCTCTGAGCTGTCAGCACAGAGCCCGACGCGGGGCTCGAGCTCACGGACTGCGAAATCATGACCTGAGCCGAAGTCGGCCGCTTAACCGACTGAGCCACCCAGGCGCCCCAAGAAAGGTTGTTTTTTAAATTTTTTAAAAATGTTTATTTATTTATTTATTTTTGAGAGAGAGAGAGAGAGAGAGAGAGAGACAGACAGACAGACACAGAATCTGAAGCAGGCCCCAGGCTCCGAGCTGTCAGCACAGAGTCCAATGCGGGGCTCAAACTCACAAGTTATGAGATCATGACTTGAGCTGCAGTCAGACGCTTAA
This sequence comes from Lynx canadensis, assembly GCF_007474595.2. NCBI lineage: Eukaryota > Metazoa > Chordata > Mammalia > Carnivora > Felidae > Lynx > Lynx canadensis. The sequence continues at coordinate 164,999,543 of NC_044306.2, forward strand.
CTGACTGAGCCACCCAGGCGCCCCAAGAAAGGTTGTTATACAGAGTTTTAAAACTTCAGAGTGGCTTAAGCAAATTATTTTAGGTTTTCTAGCTACTAAATGGTGGTCGTTGGTGTAGAGTCAGGCATTTGTTCCCTGCCCTCCATCTCATTGCAGTGTTTGATGTGGAATTGTTATGTATGAAATCTATTTTTTAAAAGAGTGGTGCATCTATCAAATTTAATTGTGCTATTAAAGAACATATCCTTTTTGGTGGTTTCATTTTAATTAAGAGCTGTATTTCAATAGGAAAAAAACTTTAATTCCAATAGAAAGCCTTACTCTTTGAGACCCTGTGTTTCACTTTAATGACTAGTTGATAATTATTTTTATACCACTCTGGTTACATAAGCTGATTAAGTGAATAGCCGTTTCACGTGACTTTTACAAAAACAATTAAGAGACACACATTGGGATACCATTCCATTTCATTACAAAGTGTTAATGACTCCATGGGATAATAAACATTTAAATAGTATACTAGTATGCCTCTCTTGAGGTATTCGGCATAGCTCCCTAGCAGGGACAAAGTAAAATGTAGCACTTGCTGTAAAATTCCAAATGCCTCGTGGTTGAGTTTTAAAGGCTGCTGTCTATATTTGACTAGTAAAGAAAAGGGGATACTGTTACTAACTGGATTTCCTATTTAATAAGTGATCTGTTTTCAGTTTTGTTTTTGCAGATCCATAGATCTCAGTCATTAGATTTTGTATCTCCAGAATAGCTCATTTTTGTTTGATATGCCCTGTATTGGGCAGAGGAATACCATGGCAGGCCAGTTTCTTTTTAGAAGGGAACGGGATGGGTAAAGAGTGATTTATATCTTCATGTGAGACTGGACTATTAATAGGGAGTTTAGAGAAAGTCCTGGGAGAAAATTGAGATGAAGTTTTCTTCTGGTACTTCTCATGCTTGTAGTGAGAACAGACCTAAGGAGATTGGAGAAACGTATGGAATTCAAATGTGATAAAAAGGATGTTGGGCAAGGCAATGTCCTCGAAGAACCTGAGCTTGAAATAATAATCAGTCTGCTCTGGAATTTCTGGTCTGACCCAAATGATAATTTGTGGAAATGTGTGAAGGAGTTCAGGAATTTTTCTTGCTTATACAAGTGGGATTTGGAAGCATTGGGCTCTCATAGTGTCATGAAATCAAGCAGGGTCCCTTATTTATGAAAGCCTTTGGAGTACTTTTCAAGCCGTAATCATTGAAGGATGTAGAAGCCTTACCGACATTTACACCTTGTCTGGATCTGTGAGCATTCTCATAATAGAGGAGAGCTATTGGGAAGACCTACTACAGGCATGATAGGAGAGGGGCAGTGAAGTACTCTGGAAGGAGTTGGAGTGGGGCTTTGACCCAGACTGAGCTGAGCTCCCGTGGTCGCTGGCTGCGTGTCCTTGACTGGTCTGCTTTCTCTCTCTAGGCCAGTTAACCTCACTTATCCATTTGAGTGATAGCTTCTTTTGTAGCATTGCTTTCAAGATTGTAAAAGATGGCAGCAGAATTGACACATAGTTTAATAATGCACGGTGGCTTTTATTATTTATAAAAACGTTTGGATTTTTGACTTGGAGGTAGATGAATCACATTTAACTGGAACTTGTCCTTGGATCATTGCATCATAGAAAATACTCTAGGAATTTGGATCTAGGTCTTTTATTGTGCATAATTCCAGAAACTTGAGCTTGTGATTTATAGCTAGCTACGTGACAGTTCACAGGAGCTTGTGCTGCAACACTTTTTCCTGTGCTTCCTTCTTTGTCCACAGCGTGTGCTCGTCCAGATAACCACGGCTAAGTGAGTGTGTGATTCACATACAAAGGTTTTTAGAAGTTAGTGTGGCAACATGACCTTGTAATTTCTCTTGGTTGTTTTTAAAGTTAGCCTAACACTTCATAAGAAGGGTCACTTTAGACTGTCTCCTTGTTACATGGGTGTGTGTGTATATATACACATATATTTTTTCTTTAAGTTCTAGTTAGTTAACATACAGTGTAATACTGGTTTCAGGAGTAGAATTTAGTGATTCATCACTTACAGACAACACCCAGTGCTTATCACAAGTGCACTCCTTAATGCCCATCTATCACCTCCCTCCCTCCATCAACCTTCAGTTTATTCTCGAGTCTCTTGTGGTTTGCCCCTCCCTCTCTCTCTCTTCTCTCTCTCTCTCTCTCTCTCTCTCTCTCTCTCTCTCTTATTGGCACTGTTAAGCATGGCTTCAGTTAGGGTCAGGGTTTTACTACTTTGGCCTTTAGGAAGGACTTGCAAGAAACTTAATTGAAATAAAGATGCATCTGTCTCCCTTTTTAAGGGGTCGGGAATAGCTTTCTCTCTGTCCCCATGTTCTCTGCCATTTTCTAATCACAGAACTGCTATTCATTCCAGAGTACTGGTGTGGTGATACTCGTTTTTAAAATATTACAATTCCTCCTGTCAACTGAAGGTATTATGTCTGGGATAAGATAGTTGAAACAAAGGAGATAAGAAAAATATACAACTAAATAAATGTTAATCAAAACATACTGAAATCATAAAGGCATAAAAAGGCAAAAAAGGTGATAAATAATGTCTGTCAGAAGGCACTGAAGAAAATAAAGATGAAGTTTAAAAAGAGCTCAGTAAAAGAGGTAAAGATGACTGAAGCTGAGTGTAAGTTTAAAATGTAACTAAAGGAATATACTAGAAAAGTTCAACAAAAAATAAAGCGTGCTATAAAGGGAGTTTGGGAAGCAGCATACAGGCCAAGGGTTAACTCCACCCATATACAGGCGGTCGCCTTGGGTTGAGGCACCTGTGGATCTAAGCCTTTCTCCCTGGCCCTGTCCTGGAACTGGAGCTGAAGGTCTCTGCATGACCAACATTGGGGTTGAATCATTTCCCTTGCCCCCAGCTCAGTTAATTATTCTTTGTGTCAGGACTCTAACTCATTGTCCACTAGCTTCTGCTATTCCATTTAATACAAACGTGTTGTTTCTTTTACCAGATGGTGAATTCTTTGTGAATAGACTTGATCTTATGTGAGTAGCTCCAGAGCCTAGCCCAATGCCAAGTACTTAGTAGGCAGCTAGTAAATGTTTGTTGGATTTGAGAGTCCTCTCTCCTTTGATTCTTGTCTTCTATGGACCAGAGCAAGTTTTTACTTGTTCCTGAGAGCTGCTGTCAGTTGCCATATTTAGCACCTGGCTTTTCCTTTGAAACCATCTAGCACGTTGCTCGGTGGGCAGTGGTTCCTGAGGCAAAACTAACCTTCCAGTAGCTTCAAACAAAAAAAAACCCAAACAAAATCCCCAAGTCATACAAGTAATGATCTAGAACATGGGTTGGCCAACCTCTTCTGGAAAGGTCCAGATAGTAACTGTTGTAGGCTTTGCAGGCCACACGTCTATGTTACAAATACTTCGCGATGACTTTGTGGGGCAAAAGGGGCCTAGATGATCTGCAAATGAATGTGCTGTGTTTCAGTGAAACTCTGTTTACAAAAACAGGCGATGAACCCAATTTAGCCTGTGGACCCAAGTGTTCAAACCCCTAACTAGACTATAGGAAAGAATATTGGTAACATCAGAGGGTTCTGTGCAGGTAACTTAACCTGGGAAGCAGAGACTGGAAGGGGATCCATTTGAAGGGATCTAATGCTACACTTACTTACTTGCATTTTCTGTAGCCTTTGGAATAGTGCTATTTTTAAATTTTTTATTTAAAAAAACTTTTTTTAATGTTTATTTATGTTTGAGACAGAGGGAGACAGAGTTCGAGTGGGGGAGGGGCAGAGAGAGAGAGGGAGACACAGAATCTGAAGCAGGCTTCAGGCTCTGAGCTGTCAGCACAGAGCCTGATGTGGGGGTTTGAACCCACGAACCGTGAGATCATGACCTGAGCCGGAGTCGGACGCTTAACCGACTGCGCCACCCAGGCGCCCCGGAATAGTGTTTTATCCGTAGTAGGTGTTCAGTAAATATTTGTTAATTTGATTTGGGATCCACATGTATCATTTGTCCTCCCTGGGCTTCTGTTGTGTCTCTCATCTAAGATGTAACAGATTATGTTATGTGATCTTCACAGTCTCTCCAGTTAAACAACAACAAAAAATCTGTGATTCAGTGACTCTTTGTGGAAGGCCAGATAGTTTATTCTTTAAAGGTAACAGTTGTTGGCTTACTACATTTCCTGTATGCCCTTTGTGTTCTGATGTGGAGCTCTGAAATGGTTGCTTTTAACAATCATTTTAAGACCTTTCCACATTGGAATCCCCTGTCCGTTAGGCCGTAAGTATGTATACCTTCCTCCCATCTCTCACTCCCTCCTGCCACATATGTGGACAGAAAACACACTTTGTCTTATTTTAATCATCAAATGTATTAAACCTAGTCTTTTTGTTATTTTAAAAGAATAAGTTAGCTGTAAAGGTAATTACCTAATCTCAGGTGATTCTTTGTAGAAAGATGGCCATTAAGATGAGGATTAGTCTGGGGCGCCTGGGTGGCGCAGTCGGTTGAGCGTCCGACTTCGGCTCAGGTCACGATCTCGCGGTCCGTGAGTTCGAGCCACGCGTCAGGCTCTGGGCTGATGGCTCAGAGCCTGGAGCCTGCTTCCGATTCTGTGTCTCCCTCTCTCTCTGCCCCTCCCCCGTTCATGCTCTGTCTCTCTCTGTCCCAAAAATAAATAAACGTTGAAAAAAAAAATTAAAAAAAAAAAAAAAGAGGATTAGTCTGTTGTTTAGCTTTATATTTTTCTAAAATCTGTATCGGCAAAGTGAACCTTCCATCATTTGATCCCTTCATTTAAATTGTTAAAGAATCCAAAATAACCTCATTATCACAGGTGTAAATTACAGTCACCTTACCTAAATTCTAAATTCTTCTTTTTCTTAGGTTTTTGATAGCTTTTTTTCCCTGAAGAATGATTTAAGAATAGGTAAGCTGTGTGATGCTCTCTTATACTATTCTAAAGAAGTATAAGCTGGTATATATTTCTAGTCTAGTTGATGAAGAAATTATTAAAAAAAAACAAAACAAAACCCTCTGGGGTGCCTGGGTGGCTCAGTTGGTTAAGTGACCTTGGCCCAGGTCATGATCCTGCGGTTTGTGAGTTCGAGCCCCTTGTCGGGCTGTGTGCTGACAGCTCAGAGCCTGGAGCCTGCTTCACGTTCTGTGTCTCCCTCTCTCTCTCTCTCTGCCCCTTCCCCACTTGTGTTCTCTCTCTTTCAAAAATAAATTCATAAAAAAACATTAAAAAAGCGAAACAAAAAAATCTCTGAAAAGTTCTTTGTAGGGAACACAGAAAATTTATTTCTTAGGCTTCTGAATTTTCCTAATCTCTATTTTTAAACGAGTATAAGTGTATTCTAAAAATGGCATAAATAAGAGAATGATATTTTTATATCAGTGTATTTTAAAATAGCTCTTCTTAAACTTTGATGTGCTTGAGAATGACCTATGGATCTTATAAAAACGTAGGTTTTGATTTACTAGGTTTAGAGTGGGTCTTTGAAGAATATTAAGATTATGAAGGTAGAGTTTTCCAGATTCTTCTTAGTACAGTATACGTAAAGCTTACCTGTACTTTTTTTTCTGTATTTTGGGCTTGCCCATTTAATTCTGCTGGACAATCTCTTCATCTTTGCTTCCTACCCCTACTGATATTCCATTTGCTAAGTGTGGTTTTTGTCTGTACGTTTGGTTCCCTGTGCAATGTATTCACATCTCCTTTCCTTTCCTGGTTTCGACTCCTCTACTCCTCTAGCCTTGCTGACTCACCCCTTTGTTGTAAAACTAAGAATGATATCAAAGGTGGCTTTAATGATAAAAACTTCTAGTTGATGGTAAGTTACGTGTCACTGGCAATGCAGGAAAAATCCAGAAAGGCGAGCATTGGCAGGAAATGGTGAGCCTTTACTTTTTGGATAAGGTGACCATAGGTCTCCATAGACCCCGGTCAGTTGTGGTTTGTGTCTCTGTTCTGGCATGTCATCAATAGTGCCTATTTTTGTGATCAAAAAAGTCCTGCTTTGGTCATTTTGTGTTCACCCTATTCATAGCTTATAGAATTTTATCTATCTTTTGCCAGTCGGATTGACTAATTATAATGCATATAATAGCCCTTTCTTCCCAGTATATCTCTATAATATGTAGTGGCAGTGAAAGTATCTTAGTATTGACAATTCTGGTTTCTTTTGGGGCAGTGAATATACATTACGTGCATTGCGATAAAAATACAAATCTAATAGTGAGTAGCCTTTTGAATAGAGAATTTAAATCTGGGTTTTTATTTTTATTTTTTGATTTATTTTTAAAATTTTCATTTTTTAGAGAGAGAGCATGAATGGGGGAGCGGGCAGAAAAGGGGAGACAGAGGATCTGAAGTGGGCTCTGTGCTGACAGCAGTGAGCCAGATATGGGACTGGAACTCACGAACTGTGAGATCATGACCCAAGCAGAAGTCAGACGCTCAACTGACTGAGCCACCCAGGTGCCTCTAACTCTGGGCTTTTATTAACAGTATCGTCAAAAATTATTTCAGGTAATTGAAAATAATTTCTGATTTCCAGATACGACCTCAAGAATGAATTTTAAATCTATTCATAAACAGGTTTTCTTCTCATTTAAGAAATAATAATATCTTAGCACTGGACTGGACCAAATGATAGCAAATTGGTATGGTTTGTGAAGGCAAGGAAGAAAATATGATTACAGGGTCTGGACTGCTTCATTTTAAGCAGAGGAAGCAATTTTTTTTTTAATGTGTGAAATGTATAAAAATAACTTAAACCAAAAGCTAGGAACAAGTTGGACTATTAATAAATACCCTGTGTCAGGAAGGTAGCAGTAATTGTACCTTACAGCACACACAATTGTAATATAATTGCTGCATAGGTAACCACACCTCAAATTATAGAGCTTAGTTAAAATGCTCCTTTACAGATTTTATGTTGCTAATTTGTGAACGTATTGATGCATTGGTCCAGTCTGTGACATTTGTATAAAACATGTCTTTATTAGAAATCCTCTTACAGCTATGGCTGTTAATTCAGAAACTAGATTTGCATTTCCAAAATGAGCAATTAATTTGGATGTCACCTGCAAACCTTACTACCAGAAATCAAGGTGGAATTCTGATGCATTTCAGGGGCAGATTCCCTTCATTACTGACTTGTTTATTTTGTTGGCTCTCTCTCATAGTGCTGTATTTGAATTCTCTCTCTCTCTGAATTCTCTCTCTCTCTGTATTTGAATTCTCTCTCGCTGTTATTTGTTTGTTTATTATTTATTTTTGGTTTGAATTTTCTTCAGTTCTGCTGTATCCATTACTTTGTGGTTATTGTTGGCTAGCAGGTACTTGAAAATAATGAATTCATTTTTCCCCCCTCATCAATGGAAAAGACAGCTAGAGAGCTTGTGGGGTAGATTGTCTGTCTGCTTCTCTTCTGTCTCTGTATCCTCCTCTTATCTGTAGTCCTGACATCGTTTTTGTACTTTAGATGTATGTAGCCCAAACTCTTCTTGATGTGACCTACACCTGGCTCTCCCATGGTTAGCGCCGTGACCCACGTGGTTACCTAAACCTAGGGCTCACTTTTGAGATTTCAGCTTTGCTTTTTTTCCCCTTATCCTGTCAGTCATCAAATACATCAAGAAGTATCTAGTAGGAAAAATTGGAATCTCTCTTCTTATTCCTATCTTTATTGCTTTTTTCCTGATTCCTGTAGGTATACTGTTTACTTTTTTAGTATCTCTCACCTCGCTCGGAGACACCTTTAGTGTCTCTCACCTCAGCAACTTCTTCAGGAGACTTCAGGAGAACACAGTCTCCTAACCAGTCTGCTGGTCTGTCTGGCCTCGTTCCTGCTCAAAACTCTTCTATGCTATCCGATTACCAATTTCAATGTTTCGTGGGGGCCCTCTGGATATTTCAGGGGTTCTTGGCACATGTCCTCAGGTAAGTGAAAGAACCAAGTGGGTATGACTTTAGCACCTTAATCCTTGGCCAGCCAGAGTTAGTTTGATTTTAACCTATTTTCTTTTTTGGGTTTAAGCATAAAGATTCATCCTTCGGGAGATACACTGCCGAACAGATTGGACATTTGGTATCGTCCCCTCAGAGTGTTCATCCCTGACCACCCTAGCTCAGTAGGGCCTCGACTGTTTTCCTCTGTCAGTAGATCCACTTTATTGCCTTAGTCACAGTCTTAGTCACAATTTGTCATGTATATTTGCATGTTTATTTGTGGGGACACCCCCCATCTCTCTCTCTCTCTCTCTCTCTCTCTCTCTCTCTCTCTCTCTGTCTCTCTGCCCCCTTGTATCCTAACCTTCCTTAGGGCACAGAGATCTGTTTTATTCACTAAATCATCATTTAGCATTTGACAGGCCACTTGCACCCAGTGTTTGGACGATTTCTATTTAGCAGAATTAGTGGCATGGTTTGTATTTTTCTCCCTCTTTTGTTACCGTCTTTTGTTACTAATTGTATATTTTTAGTATTGTAACTTATTCTCTTATTGGCTTTTTTTAAAAAAAACTCTTTTTTCAAACTAGTTGCTCCAGAGCTTTCAAAATGAATTTCAACTTATCACAGTCTGCTTTCAAATAATAACATAATATTTAATGTATCGTGTAAGAACCTAAAATCTTTTTTAAAGATTTTATTAAATTTTTCAACGTTTATTTATTTTTGGGACAGAGAGAGACAGAGCATGAACGGGGGAGGGGCAGAGAGAGAGGGAGACACAGAATCGGAAACAGGCTCCAGGCTCTGAGCCATCAGCCCAGAGCCCGACGCGGGGCTCGAACTCACGGACCGCGAGATCGTGACCTGGCTGAAGTCGGACGCTTAACCGACTGCGCCACCCAGGCGCCCCAAGATTTTATTAAATTTTTTAAAAATGTTTATTTACTTTTGAGAGAGAGAGAGAGAGAGACAGAGTGCAAGCAGGAGAGGGGCAGGGAGACAGGGAGACACAGAATCCAAAGTAGGCTCCAGGCTCCGAGCTGTCAGCACAGATCCTGACACGGGACTCGAACCCACGAAGTGTGAGATCATGACCTGAGCGGAAGTCGGACACATAACCGATGGAGCCACCCTGGGCGCCCCAGAACCTAAAATCTTATACTTCTGTTTCTCCCCTCCATCCTTTGTACCATTGTAGTCAGAATTTTTATTTTTGCATATGTTATTAAACCTGACAGTATGTTAACCACTTTTGCTTTAATCAGCCAATTAACTTAAAGAAATTTAAAATGAGAAAATGCAGGTGTACCATTCCCGGCATTCTTCATCAATGGTGTGAATTCAAGTTTCATTTTGGATAATCCTCTTTCTGCCTGAAGAACTTTGACATTTTTTTGTATGCAGATCTGTTGGTGACAGATTCTTTTAGGTTTTGTCTGTCTCAGAAAACTTTTGCGTATATCTTTGCAAGATATTTTCACTGGATATAGAATTACAGGTCATCAGTTTCACGCTTTAAGCTTTTCAGCAATATCATTACTGGTGAAATGTTACCAACCAGAGAAACTCCTTAGGGATTCAGTGCCCATGATAGTGCCTCGTATAGTTCCAGATGAAACATCTGTGTTGATCTGTATCTTTTTTCCTCTGTATGTAACTTACTTTTTCTTTGACTGCTTTTTAAGATTTTCTCTTTGTCATTGGGTTATCTGCAGTTTGATTATGATGTGCCTTGGCATGGTTTGTGTGTGTGTGTGTGTGTGTGTGTGTGTGTGTATGTGTGTTTATTCTTTTTGAGGTTTGATGGCAGTTTTGGATTTGTGGGTTGATAATTTTCCTCGATTTTAGAAAATTATTGTTTCCGTAGGGAATATTTTCTGTTCATTCCTTTCAGATTCCAATTACAAATAGGTTGGACTGTTTGGTGTTGTTCCAAAGGTCACTGGAGCTTTGAGAATTCTCTTTTTATTGTTTTGTTATCTGCACTTCACTTTGGAGCTACTATTTCCATTTCTCCAAGTTGACTGTTCTTTTCTTTCCTAGAATCTAATTTTTCTTGGTGTGTCTAGTGAATTTATTGTTACAGACATAGTATATTTTATTTTTCAAAGTTCTATTTGAGTCAGCTTTTTATATCTTCTATTTTCTCTTCATTGTGTTTATTTTTTTCCTTTAAGTCTTTCAGCCTATTTATAAATAGCTTTTTAAAGACTTTATAATAGCTTTTTAAAGAACACATGTGCTATTTCCCTCATTTATGTCATTTCTAGGTCCACCATATTGATTTTATAGGTCACATTTTCCTACATCTTGACAGATAATTTAATAGTACTTTTTAATAATTTTTCAATATTTTTTTGTTGGATGCTGGAGATTAGAAATGTGACATTGTCAAGAGCTGGATTTTGTTACATTCTCTTAAAGAGTGTTATTCTTTGCTCTAAAAGGCAGTACTTACAGATCATTTAATCCTTTGAGGCTTGTTGTGGATCCTTTGAAGCTTTATTAAGGAGCGTTCATAGTAGTCTTTAGCCCTATTACCTTCTAGAGTATCTACAGAATGCTCTGAGTATTATATTTTATATATAATTTTATATTATAGTTTCCCACACTTTCCTTGTTTTTAATGACCTTGATAACGCTGAGGAATATTGGATTGGTAATTTGCAGACTCTTCAATTTAGGTTTATCAAAAAATTTTTTTCCCATGGTTAGTCTCGGGTTATGGCTTCTTGGCAGGAAGAACACAGAGATAAAGTGCCATTTTCATCATATTGTATTATATATCAAGAGTGTGTACTCTTATCAGTGATGATGTTAACCTTGATCTCCTGGCTTGAGGTAGTGTATGTCAGGTTTCTCCAGAATAAAGTTACTCTTTTCTCCCTGCTTTCTATATTGTATGCCTTGGAAGAAAGTCACTTAGTGTAGCTCATGCTTTTAAGGGTTGGGAGTAATGTTTTTCTTGAGGGTAAATTACCTACATAAATTATTTGGAATTCTCCTGAATATGTCACAGAGGTCCCTGAGACCACTCTCAGGTTTAAATGTTTATTTGTTTTTGAGAGAGAGAGAGGTTGAGAGAGAGAGATTGAGAGAGGCAGGTGGGGAGGGGCAGAGGATCTGAAGTGGGCTCTGTGCTGACAGCAGACAGCCCAATGCAGGGCTCAAACTCACGAACCCTGAGATTACGACCTAAGCCAAAGGCGGACACCTAACTGACTAAGTCACCCAGGTGCCCCTCTCGGGTTTTATGATCTACTAGAAGGACTCGCGGACACAGCATATAGTTGTACTCACAGCTGTGATTTATTATAGCATAAGAGTAATAAGCAGAATAAGCAAGTGAAAAGGCATGTGGGGCAAAATCCAGGGGAAACCAGGTGCCAGCTTCCAGAGTTTTCCAGTAGCATTATAGGGGAAGTACGTGATTCCCCAGCAGTGAGCTATGACATTACGGGTGAAATGTTACCAATCAGAGAAACTCATTAGAGACTCAGTGCCCAGGATTTTTATTGGGGCTGGTCACATAGGTACCCTCTGCCTGACACGTACCCAAGTTTTAGACTCCCTGAAGGAAAACAAATGTTTAATCTAAACTATACTGTTTGTACCGACAGTTTAGGCATAGTGAACCACTCTTTTTAGTTCCTGGAATGGTGGGGCCCTCTTAAAATCGAAATTCTCAGATGCTAGCTAAGAACCAATCTTGTAAGCAGATATTTCAAAGGGTAACAGACCTGCTAGGTTAACTGTTTTCTGTACACTGTGAGATTTGTCTCTTCTCTATTACTTATTTGGTCATTTATTTATATCAGTATAGATTCATGGATGTTTATTTTATACTTGGGGTTATATTTCAAAACTATATTGTTTATTTTATTGTTCACTGCGTGGGTGGCTCAGTTGGTTAAGCACCCGACGCCTGATTTCAGCTCAGGTCATGATCTCATGGTGGTTGGATAGAGCCTTATGTCCGACTCTGTGCTGGGCATGGAGCTTGCTTGAGATTCTCTTCCTCTGCATTTCCCCCACTTGCCTGCATGCATTCTCTCTCTCTCTCTCTCTCAAAAAATTATTATAGGGGTGCTTGGTTGGCTTTTTTGTTAAGTGTCCGACTTCAGCTCAGGTCAGATCTCAAGGGTTGTGAGTTCGAGCCCTGCGTCAGGCTCTGTGCTGACCGCTTGGAGCCCGGAGCCTCCTTCAGATTCAGTGTCTTCCTCTCTCTCTGTGCCTCCCCTGCTCATGCTCTGTCTGTCTCAAAAATAAGTCAAACATTTTTTTAAAAATAAAAATTATTACAGCTTTGGCTATTGGCAGCTCTCTCAGTTGACTCCTATATCCTTTTGATATACCCACATTGTTTTGTATTTTGAGCCCCTTTCTACTTTCTGGCTTGTAGAAAGATGCTCTAGGCTTATCACGTGTGTTTGTGCTCTAGTTCTAGAATCTGCCATTTCCCCAGGGAGTCCTGCTCCCTTTTTGTAGTGAAGTTTTAAAATGTTAAATCCACTGTAGAAAGTTTGGAATATCTATAAGAAGTAGAAAAGTAAGTGCACTAAGAAGTAAATGTTAGTTACTGATGTAATTATAGATAATTACTGTTTATGTGTTTATTTAAAATCCAGTATAGTTAACAGTGTTATATTAGTTTCACGTGTACAGTATAGTGATTCAGTAATTTCATACATCAACTGACTGCTCAACCTAAGTGCACTTTAAAAAAAAATTTTTTTTTAATGTTTATTTATTTTTGAGAGAGACGGAGACAGAATGCGAGTGGGAAAGGGGCAGAGCGAGGGAGAGAGACACAGAATCTGAGCAGCAAGTGTACTTCTTAATCCTCATTACCTATTATACCCACCCCATACCCCGTTTTCTTCTTTGTATGTCATGTGTGGTATTAATTACCTAGTGAACCTGAGAGCATCTTTCCTTCCATACCTAAGGTCTTTCAATTTTTTTTTTTTTTTTTTTTAATTTTTTTTTTCAACGTTTATTTATTTTTGGGACAGAGAGAGACAGAGCATGAACAGGGGAGGGGCAGAGAGAGAGGGAGACACAGAATCGGAAACAGGCTCCAGGCTCTGAGCCATCAGCCCAGAGCCCGACGCGGGGCTCGAACTCACGGACCGCGAGATCGTGACCTGGCTGAAGTCGGACGCTTAACCGACTGCGCCACCCAGGCGCCCCTCAATCTTTTTTTTAAACTCCAGAAAAGATAAGGGTTTTTTGAAGAGGCTGAAATTTGTCAGGACTATCGAAGGCTCTAGGAGTGATAGGATAGTTGACACTTTATATAGAAAAAGTTGCCAAGTTTCTGGTTTTTATCATATTGTAATTGTTTTGGATACCAGTTTAATAAGTTCTGAGATATTTATAAAACGTGTTAATATGACGGGTAATGCTTATATTTGCCCCCTTTCTAAGAATGTTAATAATTGAAGACTAATTTCCTTGCGGATAAATTTTAGTGAATTGTATGATATTCTGTTAAATCCAAACTTCATTATATATTGAGGAACATTTTGTTCAGAACCTATACCTAAATGGAATATTTTTGAAAGACATATTGAGTATTTTTCCTGGTACACATTCCTTTGGTGTGTTAGAATATACCTCTGTCTTCCTTCTACTTAGAAATGTAAAGCAAGTAACTAATTCCGTGAATCCTTAAAGTGCCAGTGAAAAGAGTGTAGAATTAAATGGAAATTGATTAGATGGAAGAGGGAAACTTACTTTCTAACTCCTTGAGGGCAAGAGAACTGCCTTAGCCATCTTCTGTATGCAGTGCTTTATATTATCTGCCCCAGACCAAGAAGATCCCAGCAAAAGGCTGGTAATATTGAAAGTATGAAATTCTTAAAAATATTCTGAATCTTGGGACGTCTGGGTGGCTTAGTCAGTTAAGTGTGTGACTTATTTTTAGAGGGCATGAACAGGCGAGGGGCAGAGAGAGAAAGAGAATCCCAAGCAGGCTCCAAGCTGTCAGTGTGGAGCCCAACATGGGGCTCGATCCCACAAACCATGAGATCATGACCTTAGCTGAAATCAAGAGTCTGACACTTAACCAGTGGAGCCACCCAGGCACCCCTGAGATCTTATCATTTTAAAAGCATTCTTTAATATATTATAATCTAAAAGGTGGAGAGGAGTATTGTTAAAGAAAATTATCCAAAATGGATTTTTCTATTCTGCCAAGGATATGCCCTCAAGAAATGATTTCTCTGGCTATCTTTCTATGGTGAGGATACCAAAAAATATATATGTATGATACAACCTGGAGAATTCCGAATCTATAGACAGAATAAAATAGAGGGCTGATATATATTTTTAAGATGTTTATTTATTTTGGAGAGAGGGTGCGTGCACATCAGTGGGGTAGGGGCAGAGAGAGAGGAGGACAGAGGATCTGAGGCAGGCTCTGTGCTGACAGCGGAGAGCCCGGCTCGGAGCTCAAATTCAAGAACCATGAGACTGTGACCAGAGCTGAAGTCTGACGCTTAACCAGTTGAGTCACCCGGGTGCCCCGAGGACTGGTATTTTGACTGGTCTTTGGCAAGCTCACAATAAGCTCTAGGCTACGTATGTATTTCTGTGATTCATTGATAGGTTAAAATAGAGAACTCACTTGAAGAATGGTAGGAGTGCTACTTGTGTAGTGTAAAAATATGACTAGTAATTGAGAGATTGAGAAAGCGTTCAGAATACAGTAGGTCTCTGCTACCCTGGGGTCTTCCAAAAGTATTGTTGGGTACATATATCGTTATGGGTGAATATGTAGTTCTTCTGATTAATACTTGAGTGATTTGGGTGATACAAGTTTGAGAAGCATTAGAAAAGAAATACTTATTCCATTAAACTTTGTTAAATTTATGATTACTATTTGGAGTAGTAATGCTACTTATTGTGTTATTTGCATTTCAGAATAAAGTTCAGAGCCCAGGCTCTGCCCATATAGTCAGGCCTGTTGAATTATTTCCCATATATATAGAAAGTGCCATTTTCACTCACCCTTTGTCTCTAAGGAAATCCTGGTATAAAGCGGGACTTCCAAAATAAACCCTGAAATTAATTTTATCCATCTATGCCCCAGAGAAACTATTGACTTGCTTTGGCTGTATATATAGGGTAACAGGCTGATTAGATAGATATAACAGAAACTTTAGGTTCTTCTCTATTCTTTCATATCCATGTAGGCAAAATTTAAGCAGAAGAAAATACATTTTTTAACATTATAAGAAAATTACCTTTTAACCTCTACCCCCACTCTCAAAAAAGTTCTCATACTCTGATGTTCTATATGACAGTTAGTTTTGCTTGTTACAGTCTTTAAAGGTTCACTAGGAATGAACCTTGACTACTTTGGTGAGACATTATAGCCAAATATTATTAAGTAGCTTTTAAGATTTGTGTGAGGCTAGTAGGCTTACCTCAACAGGGGTGGAAAAATAAGGCAGAATATCTTGGCATGTGCCTCCTGAGTTGCCTGCGTGCTGATATGGTTCAGTTCTTTCTTTCTTTCTTTTTTCTTAAATGTTTATTTATTTGTTTTGAGAGAGAGAGAGAGAGAGAGAGCGAGCGAGCAGGGGAGGGGCAGAGAGAGGGAGACAGAGCATTCCAAGCAGGCTCCACAGCCGTCAGCGTAGAGCCTAACTCGGGGCTTGAACGCACGAAAGTGTGAGATCATGACCTGATGATGAGTAACTGACTGAGACACCCAGGCGCCTCTGACATGGTTCACTTCTGAGTCTGGGCATTGAATGGTATACTTTGCTTAGGTCTAGATCAGCTTATTCCCTCAATCTGTTAACAGCTGTTTGATGACAAGAGGACTGTATTGTCAAATCACTTTGGGGACTGCTTTAATGAAAAAGAAATATCAAACTGGTCTGTGTACAACTCAGAACCTTTTGGTTGTTGATATACATTGTTAATGTACAAGAATGGATTGTAGGAGGTAGTGTTTTTGGACCGGGGAATGCTGTTTATTCATGCAACACTGTGAGTCTTTTATATTTCATTTGACCGGGGGAAACCCTGCTCTTAACTGATCCTGAGATGTCTCTGATCAAGAAGATGTATTCAAACAATGTATTTTGGTATTGGCGGGGGTGGGGGGGGGGTTCTGTGTGATTAGCTTTTTTGCAGCCCTGCTTTGAATTAGGTTTGGGGCCTGTGCAGGACTAGGAGTGGCCCAGACTTATTCCATGTTTCTTGAACTACTCTGAAGAAGTACAAGCTTCCAATGAAACTCCCAGCAATACTGTTACCACTGAGTATGTCTTAAAGGGTAGGATTATCTTTTTCCCTTAGGGTATGGAAGTGCATATGTTCTTTTAGCTTTTAACACAGTGCCGAGCCATTTGGTTATGAATAAATCTATTCAGTTACGACTTTGATCACTGAATTTACTCCTTCCTTGTAGTATTTTCAAGGATGTAATAGCATAAGTGGGTCAATTCAAATGTATTGCACATATGGAAAAACACGTGTTCCATTGACCTTCAGAGTCGCAGTAAACTAATTATGAGGTCAAGACACTTCTTCTGACAGTCACATATTATTTGTTTTGATTATGAAACTTTCCTACTATTTTGAAGAGCCGTTAGGCTTGTAAGAGTGTCAGTTTCCAGTTTCAGAAGTTTCTATGGAATAAAGTTTTTAAAATGTGCATTTTATTTGACCAGAAGATTTCTCGCTGTTCATGGATATTCTGACTGTAAGATTTTCTAGGGGAATTATGTGCTACATTAAGAATAGAAGGCCCTATGTTTTGAAATAATCCCATTATTATAATAGAGTTCCCTCTTTTGAATAAGTTGCATGCCGCAGAGGAAACTTTGTCCTGAGCTGAGCAGTTTTAGAGGGCTGGTGGGGGCTCAGCCACAGTGTTCATTACATCATCTTTTCATCCCTTTAGCCAGCGTTCTCTCTGGTGGGTTAAGTGAGGCAGGGGACTCTCTCATCATAAGCATGCTGAGAAAGGCACTGCTTACTGCCTGGATGTGTAGAAGGGTGGAGAGAATTTACTACTAAAATCGCCTGGAGAAAACTGCCACTGGGATGCAATAAATACCACTGATTTTTTTTTTTTTTTTTTTTTGGTCAGCTATTACAGGAAAAGATTTAAAGATCTTATGCTAAACCTGAATTTATTTTTATTTCTAAGACCGTTAGTGAGAAAAGTTAGCACCCAAGGGCAGAGCTCTACCCTTGTCTGTTTACTAGCAGTGACTATACTAAAGGCGGCCAGAGACACAGCTCATCAAAACTGATAACAGGAACACAAGCAGAGAAGATAATTGTGGCCACGTGTATGCCTACCTAAGGAAAGGTGATGATGTCCTTCAGGGCACTTGTAATAAACTTGTAAGCTTTTATTCAACTGGATAGTTCATCTGCATTCAGCAGCGTTTCCACTATAGTTGTGCGTCACTGCGAGACTGCATGGTAATGAAGCCAAGGCACTGTGGGCCAAAACTCGCTGCCTGCGAGAGGGGAAGGGACAGCGGCTTGGAGAGATAGATCAACAAATCCGTTGCTGCTGCTGCTGCTGCTGCTGCTGCTGCTGCTGCTGCTGTTGCTGCTGTTGCTGCTGCTGCTGCTGCTGCTGCTGCTGCTGTAGCCAGTTGAGACACAATGTTGAGCCTACAGGATTCTGTGTTTTTTGAAATTAGCATAAAGTCCTTGTTAAAGTCCTGGAGCAGCAGCTGTAAGTATATACGTTCCCAAATGGGAGAAATGCTGATGTATGATCATTGCCATTCCTTGCATGCTAATTCTTTAGACCAGTCCAAATAGAAGAAAAGCTGTTGAAAATAACACGAGGAGTATTTTCTTGGATGGTAATCAGTGAGACAGATCTAGATGTGTACACACTGGGCAGTTGTTAAATAGTCGTTGACTGAAATTTACCAGCGTTGGTTTTCTTGCGAATTTGTGTCATTCTGGCAAAGTTTCTCTCAGTTGGTCAAATAAAAGGGGGAGAAATGAAAAAATAGACTCTGATCTTTGCAGGGTTATCAGATACCAGTATTATTCCACAGTTCGGTTGGTACAAAATGTTTGTTTGAAGCAACATCAGCTATCTGAAGGCGTCAGACCATTTAATATAATGAGCATAACTTTCCCCTCTTACTATAATTGAAGTTACAATGAGTCATTTTCTCTTATACAGTGAATTTTCTGATAAAGAACATTCAAAGTTCAGGGAGGTCAGTAAAACTAATGTCACCGAGTGACTATTTTGTCCATAACTCTCCAATCTGTGGTTTTGGCAGAAATACTGATTTTGTTCAGTATTTCCAGTGTTTTCCAGTGGTACTTTACTCTGAAGATCTGAAAGTACTTATAGAAGTGATTTATTACCATAGTCTGTTTTTTTTTTTTTTGCAAAGTTATCATAATAATATGATACCAGTCTAATGAATTAATCAAGCAATGATTCTGTTATAATGTCTGTTTTGCCCAAAGAAAAAAGAAATCTAGAAAAAAATGTGACTTTTCCAAGGTCATACAGTGGCAAAGAACTAGAATTAGAACCTAGTTGTTCTTACTCCCAACTGTGCTGCCAGTGCCTGAGCAAACTAATGAATAAAATATGAAAGACTAAATTTAATTTTTTCCAGTTAACTCCTTACCAAAATATTTATTTAGTGTAGTTTTATTTTGTAAGTAAATAATACAAAGGACCAAATGTTGATATAGAAGAGAGAAAACCTCTTAAGGTAAAGCCTTCTAGAATATAATTTGAGATTTGTATTTGTATTGCCAAATATACTGCATTTACAATCTCCGTATTTCTTTTGTTTCTGATCTGTAAGTAATTCTTCCATATGGAGATATTGTTGTGCCAGATGGCAGAAAGTTATCTTAGTTCTAGGAAAGTTTCTAAGTGAATTAAAATATTGAGAATTA
The DNA here is from genome assembly GCF_007474595.2 of Lynx canadensis. Classification (NCBI taxonomy): domain Eukaryota; kingdom Metazoa; phylum Chordata; class Mammalia; order Carnivora; family Felidae; genus Lynx; species Lynx canadensis. The sequence continues at coordinate 165,018,455 of NC_044306.2, forward strand.
TAATTGAAAGATAATTGCTAATTTAAATTAAATACTTTTACTACTTGAAAGGGTAATACAGAATGCATTTTTACTAAAATAGACTATGGTTTCTATTCTTTCTTTCCCCCTCATCTCTCCTTCCCCCATCCTTGTCATGTACTTTTTAAAAATAGTGAGTTTTATAGTGAGAATGAAGCTATACGTAATAGGTTCTTCTATAGAAACAGTGCATTTAATATTACAGCAGCTTTTGTAAAAATTTACTTTGCTTAGATACTTGTGAATTATGTGGTTATTTTGTTTTGTGACCATTTAAACATTTCTACATGTCTTTGCCTGAACCCTGTAACCAGCCACAGCCAAATCTCATGTAATCACATTCCCTTAATCCAAAAGTGAACCAAAAACAGATGTTTGTAAAGCCTTTGCTGTTGGCCCTTTGTAATATGATGATTCAGTTTGTGGGCATCCCGTTGCCCTTGGATGTTCATGGCACATACCTCTTGGAGGTGTTTTTACAGTTGTAAAGCAATAGGTTAATATTGAGAAGACAAATCTCACTGTTCAATAAGGCCCTAACTAGGTCTGTTCTGGCCCTGGAAAGTGGGAGAATTTTTTCTTTTGCCAGTATCTGTGGATGGCTTTTTAAAATCTTCCCTTCCCCTGTTATAGTTAAAAAGGAGAGAGAGAAGATTAAAGTATTTTTAAAACCCTAGAAAAGGACGGTGGTTATCTGTTTCTTCCTAAGGTTGTTTCCATAATCCGGCTCTTGAATCAGCCAGCCTTGATGGAGCACATACTGTACTGTCACAAGTAGATGAGGTCTTTGCGCATAAGGAGCTTCTAGTCAGAGAGTAAACGTGCATGTAAGGCTAACAGTAAGGAAGTTAAATGAGCACTGCTGTGTATGCATTATGACTTACCACGTGACTGTTCCATGTGAAAGGCATGGGGGGTACAGAGACCAGGGGAATCCTATTGAACCACAGGAGACACAGAGAAGATGTAGAGGGAAGGAGACTGAGTTTCGTTTTGAATGACAAGATGTTCCCTATCGTGGTAGACAGTACTGCCATCCACAGTCTCCCTGAGCCAGGAAGCAGGTGTCGGTCAACAGCCCTCTGTCACCCCTACACCACCTACTCCCCACTGATTACCAAGACGCGTCATCCTACCTTGTACAGTTTCCTTAGTCTCTCCTGCCTTCTGATGCCGTAGCCACTTAACTTAGTTCAGGCCTCTCTTCATTATCATCCGGATTATTGCCATAGCTTCCTGTTAGCCTCTTACACGTTGCTGCCAAAGGCTCCTTCTAGAAGCCCACTCTTAAAATCTCTCCCCTCCATCATAGTCTTTCTCTCCCCTATGGAATGAAACCTTTTGTCATCCAGCCCCTGCTCGTTTTGTGTCTCCTCTCTTGCTGTGCTTGCCCAGCTCCTGGAGTGTGTTGGGCTTTCGTATTTGCCTCTTCCTTTGCCTGGGATGCACATCCTCTTAGCCCCCCTCAGCCCTTATGTCTGCTTCACAACTAACTCTTCTTCACCTTGGAAGACCCATCTTTTCTTGAGTTCACCAGATACTTAATGCTTCATCTGTTCTGTTCTTCACCTTAAACATCATGGTATCGTTACATATATCACCTCATTTGTGTCTTTCTTTTTTTACTTACAGTAAAAAAGCTTATAGTGTAAGCCCCTGTAGGGCATAGTTTGTTTTTTTTTTGTTCTTTACATGCTCAATACTTCTTTGTATACTTAATGTTTAGTTAAGTTCTGGTAACTGTGCAGGCAGGTAAGATAAAGCTTGGGGATGCAATCATTTTTGTTGGAATGGATTACTAATAGGAAAAAGGGTAGAAGGATAAATATATGGTCCCTCTTATACTGGTGTTCATTATTATACTAGTAATGTCTCTAAGGGGAGTAGTTCCTGAAGCAGCAATTTATAAAATGAAACCTTAGCGATTTCAAAAAATTTTAGCATTTCACTAAACTCTATTTAGTGAATTTCTCAGGAAGGACAGAAAAATCTGATTTATTAATAGCCTTTGTATATAAAAAAAAAGGCAGATAATTTTTCCATTAAATAAATTATATATTTCACATGTTGCCCTTACTCTTCTTGAAGAAAAAAGAAAAATTAAATGTTTGTGGTTGAACATAACTTAATAGCAGTGCATGTTATAATCCTTTATCATTAAATAATAATGTTTCATGTTTATAAGATGCATTTCCCATGATTCCTATTATTGTTCAATGCTACGTTTTATATTAATCGCCAGAGGCCCTCTGTTTTCAAGGCCTGCTTAGCTGGCAGAATGTTGATGCAGTGCTGCTGAAGTTTGATTATAGTTGAGCTTATTTCTTTCAGTAACAACAATGAAGTGACATTCATATGGCCTAAATTCAGGGTTTTGTCTTTGTGCCAACAGTTTTAGGCCTTACTTCTTTTAAAAACTGAATCAGGAACATTCTGTTAAACCAGCTGTGTGGTGAGGATGTTATCATTAAAAGATTGGCTTAGTTCCCTAAAATTGATAAGACAATGCAGGATTCAGTACTAAGATGTATCCAGTTATGTATTGGCATTGTTAAGGGCACAGATGCATTTATCATCAATAGAATACCTCTTGTAAACATATTTGTAGAATTTATTTTGCATACATAATTTTAAGACAGCTAGTGTTTCAAAAAAGTCATTTGTCATCCCAGGCATAGAAGAGATAGATTGACGTATTTTAACCATGGTTTTTGTTAATTAAAATATGAATAAGATATGGAATGTTAAGAAATGAAATTTGCATAAATTACTTGAGTTTTTGCACAATGAGCAAAGTTCGTAGAGTTTTTAATGCTCAATGATGTTTTTCCTGGATTGCAAAAATAGTAAATGTCAACCCCAAAAGGCTAATTATGCATTTGTCTAAATTTCAGTTAAAATTTGCATGTCACTTGATTAAAATAATTCTACTTACCATGCATTGAGGTAATTATAGTCCTGTTATTGTGGTAAGTACATATTTGTGTGTGTGTGTGTGTGTGTGTGTGTGTGTGTGTGTGTACAGTCCAAATTATGTGGACATATGTTTGTTAAATCTCACGTAAGCATCTTAAAAATTTGGGGCAAACTATCATTGTTGTTTTAAAAATAATAGGTTTATGATACAATGTAACGTATATACAATTCACATACCATAAAGTCATCCTTTTAAAAATGTGTATAGCTTACACATTATATAGTTTTTTATTCACCAAGCTGTACAATGATCACCACTCTCTAATTGTAGAACATTTTCATTACCCCAAAAAGGAACCTCGTACTCACTAATTTACTGTCTGTCTCTAGGGATTTGCCTATTCCGGGACACATCATGTAACTGGAATCCTAATAGGGTTCTTTTGTGACTATCTTCTTTCACTTAGCATATTTCGAAGATTCATCTATTTATCTATCGGTATTTCATTACTTTTTATGACTAAATATTCTGTTGTATGGATATACCACATTTTGTTTATCTACTCATCTGTCGATAAGTTGCTGTTTTTTTATTAGATGAGTAAATTGGGGTTCAGATAAGTTAAAGAGCAGTAAGAACCCACCCCCAATATACATCCAAACTCCCCCCACCCCAGTTTTATTGAGATATAATTGATGTATCACATTGTATAAGTTTAAGGTATACAACATAATGATTTTATGTGTGTGTGCGTGTGTGTGTGTGTGTGTGTGTGTGTGTGTGTGTGTATATATATATAGCAAAACAATTACCATAATAAGATTAATTAACATCCATCACCTCACATAGAATTTTTTCCCTTGCAATGAAAACTTTGAAGACTTACTCTCTTAGTAACTTTCAGAAATACAGCACAATGGGGTGCCCGGGTGGCTCAGTTGGTTGTGTCCAACTCGAGATTTCAGCGTAGGTCATGATCTCATAGTTCATGAGTTTGAGCCCTGCATCAGGCTCTGCACTGGCAATGTGGAGCCTGTTTGGGATTCTCCCTCTCCCTTTCTCCCTCTCTCCCTCTCTTTTCCCCTCTCGAGCACTCATTCTCTCTCTCTCTCTCTCAAAGTAAGTTAACTTAAAAACATACAACAAAATATTGTTAATCCAGTATTTCCAACAGAGTATAGTTATTGTTGTACATTACACACCAAATTCTTTAACATCCTTTAATCCTTCATATATCAATTTAAAGTCTTCCCTGATCTCTAGCGATACTTCAGCAAAATCTGAAGGAAGACAGGATTAACAGTTTGGAGGAAGGGTGGGTGGACAGAAGGGATATCCCGTGCTGGGCAGTGGAGGAAATATGGCCAATTTGGCTGGAGCAGAGAAGCATGGGAATGAGTTGGAAAGGTAGGGGTCAGAGCTCATGTAATTGTGAAGACTTTGTTATGAATTTTGGTCTTAACCCTAAAACAAATGGAGAACCATTGATGGATTTTGTGACCGTAGTTAGGGTGATTTTTATCAGACTTATGTTTTTCGTGGAATAGGGGTGGTGGGGGTGAGAGAGGGAGGGACCATATATGTAGGTGGATGGCTACTGCAGTAGACCAGATGTGAGATGAAGGTTGAACAAATGAAGAAAACTCATCTTTTTTTTTTTTCCTTTTTTTTTTCTTTCTTTTAGCAAACATACCTATAATGTCTACCATATTAGGTACTCTTCTGAGTGTTTCACAAAATCTTTACTCATTGAATCATGGATATGAGAAATATTTAAGAGGTGGGAACAATAGATATGGGAGGTGAAGGAGATTTTTAACTTGGATTCTATAAATGAATATGGCAAGGTAATTAATGTTCTCAATTGACATTAATTTCAGAGATGTATCCATCGAGAATTCATATTGATCACAGTAGAAAAGAATCACCTATTGCTTATTGCCAAAATATTCTCTCATCCCTCAGAGAAATCTGTCTACTTTAGGAAATGAAGCCTAGACAAGGAGGCCAACTCATTGTGCTAAATGAACAGTGTGAACTCTGTGATGGTCCCTGAATTTAGAGTTCCTAGCTGTAGGCATCTTTGAATTTAGGAATCACGGGCCTGCTTTATCCATTAAAAAAGAGATATATATATTCTAACTCCTTAAGCCAGGTCTACCTCATTTGACAGAGAAACTTTATTTTCAAGACTGAACATTTTGTTTTGTGAGAAGTACAGCTGATTCTCCAACTCATTAAGTATTTGGTTTCACGGTTTGTTTGGAAGTTTTATGTTGGTAAGTATTAGAATGAAGACACATAGTTTAATAATGAGATAGACATTTCAAAATTGGGAAAATCTAAACAGATGGTCCTAGTATTCATAGGCATCTAGGATTATTCAGAAGGACAGTGTGAATATCTGTGGTAAGTTTCAGACCTGCTGTTGCATAAACCTGGATGTCATAACCTTCCCCTGTGCGTACCTTCTGTTCTAGTTGTGTCTAAACTCCCATCTTGTTATCAGGCCCTGGTTCCTATCCTGTGCTAAGATGGTGAGTTTTGGAGAGCCTGAGCTCACTAGTCCACCCAACTCGCATCAGCCCCCCTCACTATGAGCTTTGGCCTGACTCTACTCTTCGGTTCTAGTGTCCAGGCTGCGGTTCCTTCTTGTGCAAAGAATGGAAGTCAAAGCTCCACCTCTACTAATGGGTGTTTCTTCCTTCCTGAGCCTTGCTTTGTCAAACTCTCTGGCAACTCTATTTCTTTCAAATACAGGACTCTGCTTTTGCTCCTCAAGGGAATGAAGTTTTCATACAAAAACAAAAAATAAGGACTCGAAGAGAATCAATTGCTGCTGATGTACCTTTTTAATGATGAGATCTACCTCCCTTAGTGCATGTCCTTGTATTTCCTGTTCTTAGACTATGCATAATATGTTTGCTAACATAACACCTGTTGTTCTTCCATTGTTTTTGTTGATGTTGTTTTTCCATTGATCTCTGTGGTGCTTTTTACCTGTTATCATACTCTGCCTCCATTCCTAGATTTCTTATTACCTCCAACATTGTTGATATTCAGCCATTATACAACCTTATGGCTGTAGTGGTATTTACAGCCAGAGTCAGTTCTAATTGCCCCTCTGTACTAATTGCTAAATATTTTAAATATGACACCTGATAGGTATCTGGCCTACTGTCGTGGCTAAGCCCCAAATCATTGGGTTCTGGCTTGTTGCAATACTGTCCATACTCTTTTAGACTTCATTTCTGGAAGTAACCATGTGTACGATCTCATTATCACATTGATAAGACACAGTTTGCTAGCCTTTTGCAGGATGGACTGGGTTATGTTCTCTTTCAAAAAAAATTTTTTTAATGTTTATTTTTGAGAGGGAGGGACAGAGTATGAATGGGGGGAGAGGCAGAGAGGATGCAGAATCCAAAGCAAGCTCCAGGCTCTGAGCTGTCAGCACAGAGCCCGAGGCAGGGCTTGAACTCACAAACTACAAGACCATGACCTGAGCCGAAGTTGGATTCTTAACCGACTGAGATACTCAGGCGCCCTGAATATGTTCTCTTGATTATTCCTCCTCCTAATCTGTTAATGTATGATGTCACAGGACATTGCCTAAGAGGAATTTATTCCAATTTTATTTTGAGTCTACTAGTTGGTTTAAGCATGCTGTTTCCCAATTTAAAACATTTGCTAAAATGAGTAAAGTTTTAAGGGTTTTTAGAACAAGAAAATTAAGAAGTCTGTTTGGGGAAGACTATAGAAGACAAATTCCTAAGCATCAGACCTATTTCTACTAGAAGATAATGAATTGGAAATGTGATGGTGGTTCATAGTAGAAAATCATATGAATGGTTTTAGAAACAATACATATATTTATTGGCACGTGATACAGAAAGTAGTGAAAATATAAAAATGAAGGATGAACTAATATCCATTAACATAACACTATAAATAATAGCAAATACAAATTTACATTAGATGCATTAAGTGGATATTTGTTTTGTTTAAAATAATCTTCACTGATGTTTAGAGCAGTTTTATTCATACTTGCCAAAACTTGGAAGCAACAGAGATGTCCTTCAGTAGGGGAGTGGATAAACTGTGGTGCATCCAGACAATGGAATAGTATTAAGTGCTAAAATGAAACAAGCTTTCAAGGCATGAAGAGATTTGTAGGAAACTTCAATGTATTATTACTAAATGAAAGAAGCCAGTCTGAAAAGGCTACATACAGTAGGATTCCAACTATAGGACGTTCTGGAAAAGGTAAAACTATGGACACAATAAGAAAAGTGGTAGCCAGGGGTTGGGAGGAGGGACAGATGAATGGGTAGGGCTCAGAGGATTTGGCGGGGGGGGGGGGGGGGAGTGAAGCTACTCTCAGTGTTCTTTGTTGATGGATGCATTTGTTCAAACCCATAGAGTATAAAACACCAAGAATGGACTATAAAGTAAATGATGGACTTTGGATGATAATAACGTGTCAGGATAGGTTCGTCAACTGTAACAAATATACCGTGCCGGTAGGGGCTGTTGATCATGGGAGAGGCTGTGCATGCGGGGAGCAGAAGGTACATGGGAGATCTCCGTTCCTTCTCTCAGTTTTGCTGTGAACCTAAAACTGCTCTTAAAAAAAAAAAATGGAGTCTGGAAAAAATGGAAAAACTTAAAAGCTTCACATAAAATTTTGTAGCAATATGTGAATGAGTCATTCTTATTGTAGGGACACTATGGAAGAAAAGAAAATGATGATTCCAATAAAGTGGCCTTAGTGACATTCTTGAAGGTAAGGTTAGTGGTGCATTTTTATGCAGAGTACAGAGGCACGCATTTCTACAGTCTGCATAGGGTATCATAGAGATGAAGCTTAATCATGCAGGAAAAAGACGGCGGGGGAGATTCCCTTCACTAAGATGGGGTTTGGTGACCAGATACAGGATATAAGGCACGGGGAGGAATTGATGGTTCTCAAGTTCTCATCAATGAAGCCTCACCCTTCGAAATCACAGATAATGAAAGGCAGAGGATTGATGGGGCTCCAGGGTGTGTGGTGTGGGGCACGAGTCAGTGAGTAAAGTGGCTGAAAGCACAAGAGAAAAATCAGTTCAAGAGTTCTAGTATGAACGGGGAGAACCACATATGACTTTTTAAGATTAGGTTTTTGAATTGTTTTATTGATCCTCTGCTTTGCTTCCTAGAGCTTTGCCCCTGACGTGCATTTATTTAACAAGCTCCAAATTGCTTGATGGATGTTATTTGTGGTTATTATATAAACAGGTTTCCTTATTTATGGTACTTTTGAAACTTTTTATTGATCAAAATTAGTTTTAAGTAAAATTATTGTACAGAACCAACTGTTCCACTTTAAAAGAACAGTTTAAGGTAATGATTCTCAACCTTGGCGGCACATGAGAGTCATGTTGGGGAGTCTTCAAAAACATACAGATGCCTGGGCCTCACTCCAAAGATTTTGATTGTGATTTAAGGAATTGCCAGAGAAGGCCAGCAAAGACCGGGATCAGGTCACAAAACTTGACTTTGCCTTAATGCTGAGAGTGGATATGAAATCTTTTTCAGGAGGTGGAATTGTAATAAACAGTCTGACAGAGACAAGTTTTTATGTTTGCCAATCTACTAATTTACAATGAGAAATGTGCCAAGTGGGTGTTAATGCTTGAGCTGGCGGGCCATTCTTTCCTCTCCTTGTGGGGTAGGTCATACAGAACTAAATTCTAATCAGAGAGTTGCATGGAAAGCTTGTAGATCAAAGAAATTAATATCTGTAGTGCTGTGCTATAGGAGCCAGAATACTCGTCTTTTTGTTCAGCATTCCAGACTGTACTTAGGTGGATGTTACATTTCCATCAGCAGTGGGTTAAGTGGTCAGTTTCCTTATATCTTGCCAACGATAGATTACTTGTTCTAATATTTGCCAGTCTGGTGTGTGTACAATGAAAGCTTATTGCTACTTTAATTTGCATTTTCTGTATACTACAAAGTTTGAATGTTTTTTCATATGTTGTCTTCTTAGATTTATTCTTACATGAATTGACTAATTATATATAGTTTTGCCAATTTTTCTCTATTGTGTTGTCTTTTTCTTGTTAATTGCTAAGTGCCCTTTTGAATACTCTATGTTAGCTGTCATCTGCATTATATTTTTTTCCGACTTGGTCCTGTCTTGTTTATGGTATTGTTTGCCTAATAAATATCAAAAATTTTTACTTGGTTGAATGTATTCATCCTTTTAGAATAATTTTAGGTTTTCTATCTTAGCCAGCAGTCTCCTCTGCCCTGGATTCTGTATGTGGACTCCTATGAATTTTTTTCTTAAAATTTTTTTTAAAAACTTAAAAATAATTTTCAACATCCTGTTCATCTGGTTTTTGAGTATAGTGTATTTGTTTTTTTTCAGTTGAATGGTCAGGTGATATTCAAACATTATTACTAAATAAATCATCCCCTTTCTTCTGTTTTTGCCCATGTTGAATGCTTATACTGGGATTTTGGGGAGGCTGTCTAATCTTTTACATTAATCCAATTTATTTTTACTTATGTTTACTGACTATTATATTATGGTCTAATATAGTCATTTTATATTTCGATGTAATGTTTCAGATATAGTTATACTGTGTTCTGATTATAGTTATGTTGTCTTCTGATTTAGAAAATATTCTTTGTATTTTTTAAAAATGATTTTTTTTTTAACTTTTGGGAGCTATTTATTCTTCCTTATGTATACTTGAAGATGGTTTTATCCAGTAAAACTTTTAAAAAAATTGTATTGAAATCTTAATTGGAATTGTCATAATTAATAATTTTGTGAGAATTAACCCTTATAATAACAAGTGCTCTTACCCACAAATATGTCTTTCCATTTGCTCAGATCTTTGATTTTCTTTATGAGATTCTCGTAGAGGTAACTGGCTGGCTCAGTCAGTAGAGCATGAGCCTCTTGATCTCAAGGTTGTGAGTTCAAGCCCCACGTTGGGTGTAGAGATTGCTTAAAAAAGAGAGAGAGAGAGAGAGAGAGAGAGAGAGAGAGAGAGAAAGTTTTGGTAGTTTCTGCTATGTAAATCCTATGTTTTCCTTATTAAATGTATCACAACTTATTTTATACGTGAATAGAAGATTTTTTATCCATTTTCCTTTCTAGGTGATTATTGCTTTAATATAGAAAGCTGTGTTTCTTTCTCAGTATTTATAACAATTATAATTTTTTTGTATCTTATATTTTTCCTTAACCACCTAGTGTTGAATAATAAGGCAAGAGGTTGCATCTTTGTTTAGTTTCTGTTTTTAATTGAAATAGATTGGGTGTGCTGAAACCTATAATGATGTTTACTGCTCATGTTTGGTAAATATTTTTATTTGTTTTCTTTATCTCTGGCTGCTGGGTATCTGTAGTGTGCAGTTAGATCTCTTTGCTAACTAAGGGTGGGCCATACAGCTATGGTGTTTTAAAGAGTTATCTCAAGGAAGGGAAAGCATTCTCAGCGTCTCTGAGCCTCTGTTAGCTCCAGTTAAAATATTAGGAGGAAGCCTCTTTGGTCCTTGTCTTCCCCCACCACGTCAGCTTCAAGGGTATGGAGGGTTCGGCCCACGTATTAGATTCTGCTCAGCTTCTTAGAAGGCAAAGAAGATGGTTATGCATCAATATGCTGCTGTTTACCTCCCATGGGCCCTAAATCTACATGTGTGTGCCAGATGAGGTCCTGCAGGATTCTCGCCTTCCGGTTTTCACCTCAGGGCTCTCCGATTCTGATCCCCAGATTCATGTCTGGCCAGGGGAGAAAAGTCTGTCATGATAGCTTTTTCCCTGGCAGTGAGTATTTTTACGGGAGGAGAAGAGGAGAACAAAAATGAAAACAACTTTCTTGTTGCTTCTGATACATACCCATGGTTGAGATTTAATTCAGCCTTTTCTTTTCTAGAGGGAAGGCAAAAGCTTGGAAAGGTTAAATAATATGACCAAGATTATAATGATACTAAGTAGCCAAGTCAAGTCTGGGGCCCTGGTCTTCTGACTCCTGGGTTCATGCACATTTTAAAAATACCACATAATTTCTAGATTTTTGGAATAGTTTCTGAGCTGAGTTTCTGAAGGTTCAAAGAGTACAAGAAAATAATAACCTCAGGGAGATTCTAGCTGAGTGAATAATGGATTATTTAGAGATAGGTCATTTTTCTTAAGCTTTATAATAAGCGATATTTCTGTAGTAGACTTCAAGTAAAAAGCATTGGATATGTGCCAAGGATGTCATAGGACTTCTATGTTTAGAAACTGTTTTCAATAGGAATAGTTTAGACTAGGATAAATAAACATTTTAGGAACAGATGTCCAAAGAACAAGTAAAAGTCTTAATTTTTCTATCCATTGAAATTCTACCAGAAGCAGAAATGTGGGGCTGAATAGTAAGAAAAATGATTGCATTCATACAGAACAGAAACTTAAAGTATTTACGAATAGAATTAGTAAGAATTACATACTATGATTTTAAAAATTAGTAACTTAAAGAGTGAATAAAAATTCTAATCTAAAAAAAAAAAAAAAGAATCATATAGATCTCACTTCTCTTTGGACACACAAAAGAAGATAAATTAATGCGGGTATGCCCAGGTTCTAGACAAGAAGTCTTAATTAAGATGCCAATTTTTTCCCATTAATTTATGAAGATACATACAAGTCTGGAAGTGTAAGTGAAAAACAATAGCTGAGAAATTACTGAGGGTGATGAGTAAACAGGAGTATTTGTGCCAACAGGTAATAAAACTTATTATAAAGCTACAGTAATTAAAAGGAGATACTGATACAAAAACAGATTTTTTATGTGAGTATGCTTATGTCCATGATTTTTCTTATGAGACTGTAGTTTCACTGTATCATTAATTTGTTAAATTTGTTATCAAGAAAGGGATAGCAGTATATCACTCCTCAAAAAGACAGGTACCCAGGCTACAAGGTTTAAATGAATAGTCCAATAGAAATAGGCCTAGGAGGTTTTTTCAGCCTATGTTCCAGGCCTCATCCACCTCCATTCCTTTTCCTTTTTAAAAGAATTTCTTCTCTCAGCTTCCCTTCTGTATATTCTTTTCTTTTTTTTTTCTCTCCAAAACCAGGTTCTTAATGAGCAGGATACAAAGCACAATTTGAGTTTGGATGTAGTTTATAAACTACGGTGAATAAAATCAGTGAATAAAATCAGTGATTGACTTTCAGTAAAGGAACCTAAAAGAATTGATGAAATATTGGAGAAAAAAAGTGTCTTTATTGAATATCACTCCAAATAAACTCCAGTTGGATGATAGATTTATTTCTCAAATGCTTATTTATTTGACAGAGAGAGGGAGAGCGAGAATGAGCACGGGAGGGGCAGAGAGAGGGGGAGGGAGAGAATCCCAAGTAAGCTTCATGCTATCAGCACAGAGTCTGTTGCAAGGCTCCGTCTCACAAACTGTGAGATCATGACCTGAGCCGAAATCAAGAGCTGGACGTGCAACTGAGCCACCCAGGTGCCCCAAGATGACAGATTTTAACATAAAAAATAAAACTAAGTAAAAAAGGAGTTAAAATATAGGTGAGAACTACCCTATAACCCAGCAATTGCACTATTAGGTATTTAACCAAAGGATTAAAAGTACAGATTCGAAGGGGTACATATGCCCCAATGTTTATAGCAGCACCATCATCAATAACCAAACTATGGAGAGAGCCCAAATGTCCATCGACTGATGAATGGATAAAGAACATGTGGTATATACACATACATACACACAATGGGGTATTACTCAGCCATCAAAAAGAATGAAATCTGGCCATTTGCAATAATGTGGATGGAGCTAGAATGTATTATGCTAAGTGAAATAAGTCAATCAGAGAAAGACAAATACCATATGATTTCACTCATATATGGAATTTAAGAAACAAAACAGAGGAGCACATGGGAAGTGAGGGGAAAAAAAAACAGGGAAACAAACCACAAGAGACTCTTAACAGTAGAGAACAAACTGAGGGTTGATGGGGGGAGGTGGGTGGGAGATGGGCTAGATGGGCCATAGGTATTGAAAAGGGCACTTGTTGTGATGAGCACTGGGTGTCGTACGTAAGTGATGAATCACTGAATTCTCCTGAAACCAATATTGCACTGTATGTTAACTACTTAAAATTAAAAACAAAAGCTTCAATAAAAAAGAAAATATAGGTAAATATATCTCTAATCAAAGTAGAAAAGCTGCTTGTTTTTAGTTCATTTTATGTAAAGGAATTTGAAGATCCAACCAAAATATTTGATTTGGGAAATAGTTATTCTAAGCCAATAGTATGTAATCTAAATCCTTAAGAGAGAAAAAAAAGGGATGTATGAAAATCTGGTGATTCTGGAGAAAATAAAGCCACTGATCTGAAAGTTGTTAGAAACTCAGGACCTGAATTCATATTTCACTCCCAAGTGACAAATGACTTTAATTAGGAGTCAATTTCCTCCTCACAAATTGAGTATAACTTATAGTATATTCTGGATCTAGTTACTGCCAGGAATTTTAACTAGTTGGTTGTTAAACTGTTGGTGGCTTGAAATCAATCATGATGACGGTATTTACACAATGGAAATTGGCAAATGCTATCAATCAGAAGACTTTCTTTCTTCCTTTTTTTTTTTAAAGAGGCATTTACCAGCATATCACTTGAAATAAGACTAGGTTTGTTAGAACTGTAGAGAACAAAACTGGTACTTACCAGAGGGGAGCTGGGGGCAGGGGGTGAAAGAGGTGAAGGGGATTAAAAGTACTCTTAACCATGATGAGCACTGAGTAATCGATAGAATTCCATTAAATCAATATATTGTACACCTAAACTAACACTGTATGTTAACTATACTGGGATTAAAATTTAAAAAATTAATAAAATAAAAGGAACAAATATGAAAAATACCTTAATAAAGTATTAAATACTGTTTCATTTCCATCAGAAATAAACAGTGTCTGGTATGAGTGTCCTTCATTTATGAAGAAATTTTGAGGTCATCTCACCTTGATAACAAACTTTGTGTGTTCACTGAAGTCATCAAATGATGTCTTCATGTTGTACCTTTCAATACTCACAGCATACATATCATTTGTATTTCCTTATTTCCTTTTCAGATACAGTTGCTTCCAAATGTGCAGTTTTTCGCTGGATAGTTTGTTGAGAGGTTACACCAACCTGACTGGCCTCACCAAAAGTTGAAATTTGCTATTATTCCCTAATATTGATTTTGCTAGCTTTGTTTCTACTTTCAGTCTACCGTGTAACCTGATTTGTGTTTTTGACATTTTATTTTTAATTGACTTATAATCTGTTTCCTTTCTCTGAGCTTGATCCAAGTACATTATTGTTTTAAACTTTAGCTTGAGCTGTTGTTTATTTTGACTCTTCCCAGGCATCTTTGGTTCTGGCTGACAGGGATAGAATGGGCTTTTCTTTCTTTCTTTTTGAATTGTTAAGAATTCACAGACTTTATTTTTTAGAGCAGTGTCAAATTACAGAAAATTTGAGGAGAAAGTACAAACAGTTCCCATGCACCCCCTTATCCTGCCCCGAGTTTCCCTTATTAACATTTTATATTAATGTGATACAGTTGTTATAAGTCATGAACCTATTTGACACATGGTAATCTCCCCAAATCCATAGTTTACATTAGGGTTCACTCCTTGTGTTGTATATTCTTTGGGTTTTGACAAATATAAGGACGTGTTCCCATCATTACAATTTCATACAGAATAGTTTCAGGGCCCTCAAAATCACCTGTGCTCCCCTATTCCCTGCGCTCCCCTGTCCGCCTCTGCCTCTGACCCCTGGCAATCATGCGTCTTTTTCCTGCTTCCATACTTTTGCCTTCTCCTTAATGTCATATAGTTGGAATCATATACCATGTACTTTTTCAGACTGGCTTCTCTCAATAATATGCATTTTGGTTTCCTCTAAAGTCTTTTCTTGGCTTGATCATTCATTCTGTTTTAGCACTGAATACTATTCCCTTGTCTGGATGCACCACAGTTTATTTTTGAAACCTTCACCTACTGAAGGTCAACTTGCTTGCTTCCAAGTTTTGGCATTTAGGAATAAAGCTGCTATGAACTTCCCTATACGGGTTTTTGTGCGGATTTGTAACTCCTTTAGGTAAATACCAACAAGCATGGTTGCTGGGTCATCTGGTAAGAGTATGTTTATTTTTGTAAGAAACCTCTAAACCGTCTTCCAGAGTGCCTGTATCGTTTTGTATATTTCCACCAACGATGAATGAGAGTTCTTGTTGCCCCGCACTCTCACCAGCATTCGGTGTGTCAGCATTCTGGGTTTTTTGGCCATACTAGTATGTGTACAGTGGTGGGTCAGTGTTGTTTTAATTTGCATTTCCCTGAAGACCTGTCATACGGAGCATCTTTTAATATGCTTGTTTGTCATCTGTACGACTTCTTTGTGGAGGGGTCTGTGCAGACATTTGTCCTATTTTTTAATTGGGTTCTTTTCTTTTTCTTCTTTTTCTTTTTTAAATCTTTATTTATTTTTGAGAGAGAGCGTGTGAGCAGGGGAGGAGCAGAGAGAGAGGGGGACACAGAATCGGAAGCAGGCTCCAGGCTTCGAGCTGTCAGCACAGAGCCTGACATGGGGATCGAACTCCTGAACTGTGAGATCATGATCTGAGCTGTAGTCAGATGCTTACTTAACCAACCGAGCCACCCAGGCACTCCTAATTGGGTTATTTTCTTTTTGACTTTTAAGAATTCTTTTTTTAAGAGAATTTTTTATTTTTTTATTTTTTTATTTTTAAAAATATTTTATTTATTTATTAATTAATGTTTGTTTATATTTTGAGAGAAAGAGACAGCAGGGTAGGGGCAGAGAGAGAGGGAGACACAGAATCTGAATGAGGCTTCAGGCTCTGAGCTGTCAGCGCAAAGCCCGATGCTGGGCTTGAACTCACAGATCACGAGATCATGACCTGAGCCGAAGTCAGACGCTCAACTGACTGAGCCACCCAGGCGCCCTTGAAATATTTTATTTATTTTTGAGAGAGAGACAGAGCATGAGTGGAGTGGGGCAGAGAGTGAGGGAGACACAGCATCCAAAGCAGGCTCCAGGCTCTGAGCTGTCAGCCCATAGTCCAATGCGGGGCTCGAACTCATGAACCATGAGATCATGACCTGAGCTGAAGTTGGACGCTTAACCGACTGAACCACTCAGGTGCCCATAAGAGAATTTTTTTTAATGTTTAATTATTTTTGAGAGAGAGTGAGCAGGGGAGGGGCAGAGAGAGGGGGACAGAAGATCTGAACTGGGCTGTCTGTGGTGACAGCCGAGAGCCCAACACGGGCCTCAAATTCATGAACTGTGAGATAGTGTTTTGAGCCAAAGTCGGTTGCCCAACTGACTGAGCCACACAGGCACCCCAAGAATTCTTTATATATTTTGGATGGCAGTCCTTTATCAGATGTGTTTTATAAAGATTTTCTCCCGATCTGTGCCTTGTCTTTTCATTCTCTTTATAGTGTCATTTGTAGAGCTGAAGTTATTAATTTTATAAAGCTCAATTTATCAAAGTTTCTTTCGTGGCTTCTATTTTGGTGTTATATCTAAAAAGTCATTGCCAAACCCAAGAATACCTGGCTTTTCTCCTATATTATATTCTGGGAATTTTATAGTTTTCCATTTCATTTTTTAAATCTATAATCCATTTTGAGTTAATTTCTGTGAAAGGTGTCAGTTCTGTGTTTAGAGGATTCTTCTTCCTTCTCCTCTTTCTTTTTCTTCTGCCTGTGGATTTCCAGTTATTCCAGCACCATTTGTGGAAAAACCTCCTTTTCCCATTGATTGCCTTTGCTTCTTTGTCAAAGATCATTTGTGGGTCTATTCCTGGGTTCTCTGTCCTATTCCTTTGAGCTGTTTTTTTTTTTTTTTTTTTTTTTTTCCACCAGTACCACATTGTCTCTATTACTGTAGCTTTAAAGTGAGTCTTGAAGTCAGGCAGTGTAAGTTCTCCAGTTTTGTTCTCTTTCAGTATTGTGTTGGCTATGCTGGGTCATTTGCCTCTCCATATAAACTTTAGAATCAGCTTGTTGATATTCACAAAAGAACTTGTTGGGATAGACTTGCTTTTTTAAACTAGAATTTTGGTCTTGCTTTTTAAATTCAGAGCTGTTTTTTATATTTGTTCTTGTTCCAATGCTATTTGCGTGATACTTTTTTTTTTTTTTTTTTTTTTTTTTTTTGCCGGGCGTGGTGGGTGATCATCAAAATTTTTATTGTTGGCCAGTGTAAGTAATAATAGTAAGCAGTTGTACAAAACTTTGTTATATTTCTGCATTTCTATACATGAATGTATGCACATGCAAATAAAAGATTGTGACTAAAGTAGGAATTTTTACCCCTAAAGACCTGTTCTTGGGATAAGGGTGCTATAGGTATTTTTTCACAGACTCCACTGGGATCTTTTTAAACTACATCTACCCGCCCCTACCTATCCCTGTTGGAACCATCCCATTTGTTGAGAATCACTCTGTATTTTGAGTCATGTTACTGTTTAGAGTGCTGTGCATTAGAGCACAGTGGAGGCAGGTTAAAAAAAAAAAAAAAAAAAGGCTGAGAATTGCTGCTATCAAGTAACAAAACCAAACATGTCTCCCATTAAGGCTTGTCTGCTCTCTTTGCCTGAATTTAAGTTTATTTTACAAGGGTATAGGAGTCTTAACATGAAAAAAAGAATTGTTTTAGTAAATATGCTAGTGCAGTGCTATATAAAATAAGCTGTCCAAAAATGCCATATTTATTTTTTTATTTACTCTTTATCTAAAAGAAAGAATAGGCATGCTAGCTTCTATTGCTATATTTTAATTATTCAGGTCGTGGCTTTATTCTTATTATTAGCAGTTAGAGTTTAGTAGATTTATATTCCAAGGATGTTTGATATGACATTGGGTTTCTACAATTTGTAATTCAGTGCCTACATTGTGTTACGAATTGTGCTCTAACGGTTATGTCTTCATTCTCTCATAAGCTTACATAAATTTTTCAAAATTTTATAGTAACATGTAGGGAAATATTATTGTTTTACATTATGAAATATTTAACTCAAGCAGTCAGGGGGTATCAAGTTAATCTAGTTATGTGGAAACTGGTCTTTTCACCTTGCCTGGAGCAATCACCTCTGTTTCTTCTCCGTTAGCAAAATAGGAGAGAAATTCACACATCTTTACGCAAAGGTGAAACATTAGTGAAACACAAACTGGTGGGCTGGGAAACCACTTTGATAAGTGTCATCTAATTTTTACTTGTTTAAAAAGTATTAGATTAAATATTGTAACTTGTTTGTTCATATCTTTTGTCTATAGTTTTTGGTTTGGGGGTGAGGGTCTTTTTCCAGCTGACGTCATTAGAGCTTTGTAGATGGAAATAAAAGTGATGAACTCTGTGTTTGTTCTATGCTGCAAATATTCTTTCTGCCTTTTTATTTTATTTTGGTTTTATATACTGTCTTATGACCTTTTTTGCACTCAACTCTGTATGTTGAGTGTTTTCCTGTGCCATTCAGGTTTTTGTTGTTTTGTTGTTGGTTTTTTTTGTTGTTGTTGAGAGAGAAAGAGAACAAATGGGGAAGGGGAAGAGAGGGGCAGAGAGAGAATCTTAAGCAGGCTCTATGTTCAGTGCAGAGCCCGATGTGGGGCTCAATCCCACGACTCTGCGATCGTGACCTGAGCTGAAATCAAGAGTTGGGTGCTCAACCGAGTCACCCAGGCACACCCCCATTCAGTACTTTTGATGATGTCATTTCAGTGGTCTATAGAACGTTCTGTTTATTAGATTATAATTTATTTTGCCGGTCCCCTCATATCAACATTAGAATGTTTTGTGGCCTGGAATTTCAATCAGTAGATCTGGGTATTAATTAATTCAACAAACATTCATGAATACTTATTAAGAAATATAATTGAAATTAATTTGATTTAAAAACATTTTTCATAAAAATTGGATTTTTTTTCAAACTTGAAATATTTTTATTTTGGAAGCTAGTGCAGATATTTGGAACAGAATAGAAGATAAGTACAGATATTCCTAAAATTTTTGGCTTTATTGGCAAATTTCTTAAAATATGCAGTTTTGATATCTAGTGATGTTCATTTATGCTTAATTTATGTTTATGCTTTTTAGGAAGTATAACAAAGTAAAATGTGAGAAGTCATTTTAATTAAAGTTTTTTTTTCTTTTTTAAAGAAACTATTCAAATAATGTCATTTAAGAAGTTTATACCTCATCAAAGTCTAGAAATTAAGTACCAGGCCCATTACAAGGCTGATTCTTTGGTTATATTTATTGTAAGGTTAAAGACAAAAAAAACTTTGTAACTCTTTTATGATCTTATGAATCTTATTTTTAGACTTACAAATCTTAAAAAAAAAAGATATATCCTGTAACAACTACTTTAAGTCAAAATCTTGAAAATGTTTTTGTTTTTATGTTTAAAATGTAAATTAAACTTCAGGAAACTCTCTGAGTAGTTTTTTATTGTTGTTGTTGGTTTTTGTTTGATTTTTACTATTTTATGATTACCTAAAGTTTTCCAACATAACATGGATATAAAATATAGAGTACTCTTAATGATCCAAAATGATTTCTTTTAAGATCACCATTTTTCACAATAACGTTTGTTAACAGAGCCTCTTCTTTATAATACACAATGTTGGATCATGAAACAGAGTAAACAAACAGGTCATTGTTTAAAATAAATAGTGTGTACTGTGTTCAAAGGACTGTGAATTTTTGTTTTGAATTGTTCTTATTATATAATTTTAGTTCTAGATTACAATACATATTATATTTTAATTTGATGTGACACAAATATAATTTAGTTTTAAGTGCAGTATTAAAATTTGTAATATTCTTTACTTTTTAATATATAAGCATCACATGGGACTGATTTTTAATCTTGGAGGAAAAAAGTCTGTTTTGTGGGGAAAATAAGTAAATAAATAAAGATAATAACTAGGGCATGAACAGAAGCCAAGTGTTTGGAAATTCTGTCTTTCAAAAATATTTTTTTCTTAATTTGCAGTTAGTTTTTCTGAAGTAACTGCTGTAACCTGACTCTATATTGCTTTCTAGAACATTCTTTTGGAGTTATCACAGGTCACTTTTATATATCTTGGCACATTATGTTTGGTAGAGTAGGTTTGTTTGTTTTTTTTTAACAGAACAATTTGTGAGTTTGGAGAGTATATATTTATAATAAGTTTTTTAATCTTTATTTTTAAGAGAGAGAGACAGAGAGTGAGCAGGGGAATAGGGGCAGAGAAAGAGGGAGATACAGAATCCGAAGCAGGCCCCAGGCTCTGAGCTGTCAGCACAGAGCCTGACATGGGGCTCGAACTCACGAACCACGAGATCATGACCTGAGCTGAAGTCAGATGCTAAAGTGACCGAACCACCCAGAGAATAAACTTACTGTCCCATAGTTATGCACACACACCTAGGAATTCAGCATTTGAATAATTGTGTTCTTCCCTTTACAAGGAAGGGTTTGCTTTTGCGACAGCACACGAAAGAGTATTACCTAGAGGTCAGGTCGAGGTAGAGAAGTAACAGCTTGCAGGTTTTTCAGTGAATACTCTAGGCCACAGAGGATGACATAAGCTGAAGTTCGAGGCTGGAAGGGTCTGTATTATGCAGGTGGCTGGAAGAGCAAGGTGACCGGATAAACTGTAGATACAAAGCCCGGTAGATCGCCCAGGCAGTCAAGAGAACAAAACCTGTGTAGATAAAAAGCATGTAGCAGTCAGTAGTGCTCTTTGTGTGCCACAGCTGGTGCAGCGGACTGTTTGCCAGGCACTGGGACAGCCCTATCTGAGCAAACGGCACCACCGCCCTCTGAATGATTCCAATAAAAATCCTACAAGTCACTGTTAATGCTATTCTTTCACCTTGATGCCAAATTCACTAACATATGATAGATGGGAAGTCCTTTCCTTCTCTCCTGTGCTCTTTCATCCTCTTAGTCCGAGCCGGGATCATCTCGGCTGGATCTGTGTGGTGCCTTCCCTGATTCTGCCTCTGCCCTCTTCCAGTCCATTCTCCAGAGGAGCCAGAGAGATCTTTTAAGAGAAGCCGGGTCCTATCCCTCCCAAGTTAATACTTTCCATTGAATTTTAATTTCATTTAGAATAAAATCTGACTTTCCTACAAAGTTCTAAGTCCCTGACTAATGATTTTGACCTCATCTCATATTGCCCTTCACCTCTGCTTCCAAGCATCCTTTGAGTTCCCGCCACACTGGTCTTTTTGTTTATCAAACATACACACTCAAGTTAGCACTTTTCCTGGTGCTTTGCCTTGCTGCCTCTTTTTCATCATCTAGATCTGAGTTCAAATGTTGCTTCTTCAATGAGGGCTTTCCTTTTTTTTTTTTTTTTAAGTTTATTATTTTTTTGAGAGCGAGAGGAGAGTGAGCATGCCTAAGTGGGGGAGAGGTGGAGGGCGGGGGTGGAGAATCCCAAGCAGGCTGTACACGGTCAGCGTGAAGCCTGATGCAGGGCTTGAACTCATGAACCAGGAGATCATGACCTGAGCCAAAGGCCGTCACTTAACTGACTGAGCCACCCAGGCACGCCGGTGAGGCCTTTCCTGGGCGTGCTTTCCATGATAGTATCTATCAGTGCCCTAACCGATCCCTGTTTCATTTAATCACATCTGTTTTATTTCCTTCATTGCTCACAACGGTGTTTAAAATTCATTCATTCATTCATTCATTCAGTGCATATTTATTGTACCCAGTATATGCTAGGCATTGTTCTGAGTACTTGGGATTCATCAATGAACAAAAAAGACAAAAGAAAAACTCTGTTCTTATGAAATTCACATTCACACAGTACATAATAAATAACACATAACTAAATTATAGTGGGCCATTTGTTAGAATGTAGCAAGTGTAATAGACAAAAATAGAGCATGATAATCCAGATGGGGAGATCTGGATGGGTTTTAGGGGCAGAGTGTATATTAAATAGGGTGGTTGTGGTAGGTCTCATTGTGTTGATAATTAAAGTAGAGTTCTTTTGTTTCTTTTGTTTTTAGCTTCAGCACCAGTCAGCAAAGTGAATAAGTACTGTGCTTCTTCCAACTTTCATTCCACTTTGGGAAAAAAGAATATCATCATGTCAAGCATTACGATTGACCCAGATGTCAAGCCTGGTGAATATGTCATCAAGAGCCTCTTTGCAGAATTTGCTGTTCAAGCTGAAAAGAAAATTGAAGTTGTAATGGCTGAACCCTTGGTGAGTAGAGCTGACCTATAAATCTGAAATATTTTCTTGACTTTTGTATTAACCATTCTAATAACAAAATTTCCAAACGAAATAATGTACTTGAAAAAAAAAATTAAAGGAAGCCAATCTGAAAAGGCTACATACTGTATAGTTCCAACTATATGACATCCTTCAAAAGGCAAAATTTCGGGAGACAGTAAAAAGACCAGGGGGGCCAGGGATTGTGGGTGGAGGAGCAAAAAGGCACAACACAGAGGATTTTTAGGGCAGTGAAATTACGCTGTGTGATACTACAGTGCTGGATACATGTCATCGTACATTGTCCATAGCCACAGAATGCACAATACCAAGAGTGCTCTGTCATGTAGGTTATGGAATTTGGATGATTAGGAAGTGTCACCCTGGGTACATCACTAGTAACAAATGTAATACTCTGGTGGGGAGACTGTGCAAGTGTGGAATGGGGTGTATGGGAAATCTGTCCCTTCCACTCAGTTTTGCTGTGAACATGAAACTGCTCTAAAAAAATAGTCTTTAAAAGGGAATTAAGGGATAGGCTGGTCAAGTGGTGATCTAGAAAGCCGTAATGACTTTAGAATCCACCTTAGTATGTTACTGCGGGTTACCAAAGAACAAAAATGGATTTCACCAAGTGGGAATTGTTGAGACAGATAAAACATAAGAGCAAATAAAGGAGAACCTAGAATATTCTGCAAGTTGATGACATGGCAGTCACCAAACTTACAATAAACCAGTAAATTTATTTTTAGACATATAGTGCATGAAGCATACTTAAACGGTGTGGGAAGCTCCATGTGATTAGAGCTTATGGTAAGGAGGAAGGAAGAGAAAGACTGAAAGCAAACGTTTGAGTGAGATTCTAGAGAGTGGTGAAGGTTGTTGCGATAGATAATTCAGTCGTTGGACCCTAGGAGAGAGAAGAGATTGAAGGCAGAGAGTTAAGGGGGGCTTGGCTGGCTCAGCACGCAACTCTTGATCTTGGGGTTGTGAGTTTGAGCCCCTTGTTGGGTGGAGAGATTACTTTAAAATCTTTAAAGGCAGAGACTACTATTTAGCTGTTGTATATAATTCAGGCTGGAATGAAAAGAGTCTTGAACTAGAGCATTAACAATGGCAGTGGTTGCAGAGGAAAGTAAAGTAAATGATGAAATCAGTAGGAGTTGGCAGTTAAATAGGAGTAGATGTTTTTGAGTGAAAGTAAAGGTTAAAAGTTCTTTGAAGTGTTAGAAGAGATGATGTTAGGTAAAGAACATGAGAATATTATGGGGGTAGAAAAGGGGAATGAGATAATTTTTCTTTTGTGTATGGTAAGGTCAAGATCCTGGAAATCTAAACAATGTGGATTTATTTGATTGGTACCTGGGAATTCTTGTTGATGACCAGAGATGGGGACCAGAAATAGAGATTTTTGGCATCATCTACGTTAGGGTGATAAAGCCAAAAGAGCAGATTACAATATCAAGGAAAAGAGTATGTGCAATGGCATTATTATTGTCAAATGATATAGAGAGACAGTACAAGGAACACTGAGAGAAGTTATTGGACCTAGGAATTAAGCAGCCTGAGAACAATTTTAGTAGGGTGATACAACTTTAGGAAATAACTTCCGGAGTTTGAAGGGGCTGAATGTGTAATGTATCAAGATCCCAGTGTAGGTTAGAAGCGAGATGATCACAATGAAGATAAAGGTAGAGGATGTAACAGCTGAAATGTATTTATTCCTTATACAGCTGGGTTAGGGCTCAGTATTCACCAGTGATTTGAGACCCCAGAGGGTTTGTTACTTCTCCGAAGCTCAAAGCCAGAATGAGGAGTTAGGCACACTAATGGCTTGAAAGCCTGTAAGCTTACTCATTCCGCTGTACTTCCTGGGAAGGAAGGAAGGGAGGAAAGGA
This sequence comes from Lynx canadensis, assembly GCF_007474595.2. Lineage (NCBI taxonomy): Eukaryota > Metazoa > Chordata > Mammalia > Carnivora > Felidae > Lynx > Lynx canadensis. The sequence continues at coordinate 165,042,599 of NC_044306.2, forward strand.
ACAGAAGAGAGAATAGGTGGTGACCTAAGAAAGGTGGGAAATTGGAAGTATTGTTATGTGTTCACTTTCTTAGTGAAGTGTTGGACCTCACGTTGCTAAGATTGCGAAGGTATGTGGGTGGGTACGTGCATGCCTGTGAGCAATTTCTTGCTGTCACTAAGTAGGAAAAAAACTGTGAAGAAAGCATCTATGCACAAATGTATATGAGGTCTAATAAATCATAATATGTAAAAGATCATTAGCCAAAATATATGTTTTAAAACATACATTAAATCCTTCCATAGTCGCTTCCTATGTAACAAAATAATGATTTTGTTTTTATCAGTGCATATATATTTTAGAGCATGTGTGTGAAGTTCTGCCTTAAAAATAAGATTACAAGGACTTGTAGATAGGAGTTAATGGTTATGAGGTTGGATTATAAATGTGCTTAATCTATAAAGTGTTATTTTCTTCATCAGTGGTCTGTTCATTATGTGATCATGTGCTATACTAGCCTGCTTAGCCAGCATACAGTAAGAAAGGGAGCCACTTTTTAAAAAATACACATTACAAAAAGTTTATGGATCATGGTGACTAGTTGATACTACTGTTTTATAAAATTGAAGTTTCCTAAGGGTAGAACTTATGTGGTCTCACCATAAAAGGAGGGGTTGGAGATCGGGTAGATATATAAAGTGATGGACATGTTAATCAAGTCAGTGGTGGGAATCCTTCCACAGTGTGTACATACATCAAATCATCACAATGTACACTTTTTTAAGTTGATTTATTTATTTTGAGAGAGAGAGAGAGAGAGAGAGAGGCAGCACAAGTTGGGAGGGGCAGAGAGAGAGAGGGAGACAGACTCCCAAGCAGACTTCACACTGTCTATGTGGAGCCTGATGCGGGTCTTGAACCCATGAAACCATGAGATCATGACCTGAGCCAAAACCAAGAGTCAGACACTTAATCCACTGAGCCACACAGGTGCCCCACATTGTACACTTGAAATACGTTACACTTGCGTTTGTCAGTTCTATCTGAATAAACCTGAAAAGAGAAAAATGTTTATGAAGAATTTCAAGTTTGTATAAAAGTAGGGATTATAGTGTAGTGAACCCTTGGAACCCATTGCCTGACTTCAGCAACTTTATTTTTTCTTTCTTTTCTTTTCTTCTCTTTCTTTCAAGATTTTATTTTTTAAGTAATCTCTACTCCTGACGTGGAGCTGGAACTCATAACCCTGATACCAAGAGTCTTACCTTCCACCAACTGAGCCAGCCAGATACCCCTGGCTTCAGCAACTTTAAATTCATATGGTTTTTTGTTTTTTTTTTAAAAACACTTTACCTATTTTATAAAATATTTCATAAATAACAACATGTGGTGTGGTCCTGCTGGATCTCAAATATTATTCTTAAAGGAATTTTAATTTTGAAATACAAAGTTCTTGAGAGTAAAAGCCTTGAAAGTGAAGTTGCCTAATTTGACTGAGTTTATAAAGTGGTAACTCATATATCTTCCTCCTTCCTTTTTCTTCCAATGCCATTGTCCCTTTCCTAGCTCAGGGTCAGGTTCATGCATTCTAGATCATTGCAGTAACCAGTAGATAAGTGGTTTATCACCTTGCCATTTTTTTTCTTCTCACCAGACCTTGCTTCATCCAAAACATAAATATTATCACCTTTTCCCTTTAAAAACCTTGCTCACTTTTCATCGCTATGGAATGAATTCAAGTTCTTGGTGGGTCATTCCAACCTCTTCATAGTCTTGTTATGGTTTGTATAATGTCTCATGATTCTCCTATCCTGATGTATGCTATGACACTTCATGTATCCTCTGTGTGTTCTTTTGTCCTGGTGTGTTTTTTTTTCTCTCAATCGAAAATACTATTAGCCCTTCTGTATTTTAAGCCTCTACTCGTCCTTCTAAACTTCCCACGTGTTCCCCTCTTACATAGTGATCGTCTTCAAGCTGTGCGAATCTCTGCTTTATCATAATAATTTTTCATGCTCCTAGATTCTGATATTGTCATCTTTTAATTGCTTACATGTTTATCTCCTCTGATGTGACCCACTTGATACCATGAGCTGGGTCTCACTGGCCTTTCCATCTCCAGCTCCTCCTGTGATGGTAAATGCTTAGTAAAGATTTGTATTTTAAGTTGCCCTTAGCCTTAAAAGACATTGTTGTGGGGTGCCCTTTGTTCTTCGAACAAAACATAATGTCATTGTTCCAGCCAGAGCTTTTAATAGTTCTTTCAGAATAGTCTGATACTGACTATATTTTATTCTGTAATTTAGTAGCTAATTTCAGAGACATCTGCTATGTAATCTGAGATGATAAAATTTGGGGAAGAGTGGTGAGGATTCCTCAAAATAGATGTTTCTACCCCACCATTGTACTTAGGAGACGTATTCCCCGCTACTTACTCTTCCTGACATACCAGGAAAACCCCCAGTGTTGTGGGCTGTAGTAGCTAAGGACGAATGCTACCTAGCATCAAGATGAGACAGCGATACATTTAATCCAATACTGTGACAGTGTTTGTGTTACAGCTTCAGATTTGTTTATTGCGATTTCGTTCCTTTTGAAATTTGTCCAGTGTGTTTTTTGGCAATAAACAACCATCCAAGATGACTCTCTTGAGTTCTTGAATGAAACTCTTGCAGGTTCACTCACTTTAAAGAAACTAGTAATCCATGGATTGTTACATAAAAGGAGACTAGCATGTCTCATGGTCAGTCCGATAGTAAGTTACATAAAAACTTTGGATGCATGTATGTGAATGGATTTTGCCAAAAGAATTAATCTACCACTAAAATGAGATTGCTGGCCTTTTCATTCTCATATTAGAAGCCATAATAAAATAAAGAGACCAAAGATTCGAAGATTAGCGGAGCTTGATTTTTAGCCACAACTTTATTTTCATTTTAGGGGGAAGATTGGGGAAGGAAGGGCAATCACTAATTGAAATTGCAGCTTGCAAATTACAATTCAATACCTTAGGTCTCTTTCTGCCTGAAAGGAAGTGGATCAATCCTGGGTAATGATCCAGGTACATTCCACCTTCTCTGTTAATCGTTTAGATGGCCGGCGACTAGATAAAAAGATAAGAAAAAAAGGCTTTCACCAACCACCTCTCATCTAGACTTTATGTATCTGGTTTAGGCCCAGCATTTTTACAACTCTGCAATTTTTGCTGTTTTTTGAGAACATTAAATACATATATGTAATCTATGTATGTATATTTTGAAGTTTTTTCTCCCCGTGTGATCTGTTTCCTCCAAAAGTTTTGCCTTCTCCTAACATGTATGTCTGTTGTAACATGTTGTGCTTTACAACTGAGGCACTAAACAGACTGGAAGCTCTGTGTACTGGGAGGGGCCTTTTGGACTGTGGTCTTCGGTGTGTAATCATCTGAATGCATCGTCAATGTCAGATCTTTTTCTTGGGGTTTGTCAGAGTCCAGTACCCCAAATGGCAGGGTTTAGGCATAGTCGCTAATGTTCTGGGGACCTAGAGGCAGAAGATAGTGTTTCTGATATTTGGTATATAAATTTTTACTGGAGCTGCTTGTCTTCAGTGTGATACCTTGTCTTCAACTATAGCATCCACCAGTCAGCATTTCTGTTTTGCTCTCTCCCAAAAAGGACAGCCCCTCTGTGGAAAGGTGGAGGGAGGATGGTCATCCTGCTGGGCAGAGCCGGTGAAGGGAATGAAGAGGGGGGAGGGTGCTCAGTCTTTCTTAATCCTCCAACCAGCCCTCTTGTTTTTAACTTCACCTTTACTCCCACTTTCAGAGTCCTGAAGTTCTCCAAAACCTTTGGGAGTTGCAAAGTATCCACTGGATTATCTTCCCTTTGCTCTGTGTGGCAAGCTCACTCACTCACTTTCCTCCTGCTGTGACTGAAATGTCATCTTCTCAGTCGTCCTTCTATCTAAAATCTCAACGCCCATCGCAGCCTCCTATCTCGAAATCTGTCTAAGATAATAGATATTTTAGTTGCTCTCTCGTTAGATTTTTGGCTTTGTGAGGACGGGGATTGTTTTCCCGTTTGCTCATGGTTGTGTCTCCAGAGCTTGGCATACTGCACACTCAGTAAATAATTTCAGTGAATGAGTGATGGCTGCATAGATGCATAGCCATCTGACTTCCCCTTGCCTACCGAGGACTCGCTCTTACTGGGGTGGGATGTGTTAGTTGGGCATTTCCATCTGCTCTTTACCTCCTCTCCCATTCTCGCTGCCCTTTTGGTTTTTAAGTCTTGTAAAATTCTTTTACTGCTGTCTTGATCAGTTTTCAGAGAGAATGGAGGCTGTGTGTGTGTGTGTGTGTGTGTTCACCGTGCTCTGTTTAGTTGCAGATTAGTGAGCTGTTGCAGTATCCTTGTTATGCTACCAAAGTCTTTTCAGTAAACACCCTTGATTTTCCTGGAAGCTACATGTTGCTCTTGGTACTCTATACATACCCTAGTTGAAGAATCAAATTAGAACATAAAGGAAGATGAGCCTTAGGATCATTATTAGTTTTTATATTATTATGAAATAATGACATAAGTGGAAATAGTTCTAAGTTTTGCATAATGAAAGTAATGATTCTTCTACTCTGGATCAAGATAAACACTGTCTCCAGGTTTTAGTCCATTTTCCATGTCTGTAGCACCTGCCGCTTTTTTTGTTAAGCACAAATGGGAGATTTTATATATATGTATATGTATATATCTCAACATATATCAACAAGCAGAATCATGTTGCTTGTATATATGTGTGTATGTATATTTTTTTTTTAGTTCTTAGATATTTTTAACAGTATAAATTAGAGATTGTTCTATGTTAGCTCATATAAATTTGTCTCATTCTTTTTGGTAGTTGAATATTAGTATAATAAAAGAATGTACCATAATTTTTTTTTTACTAGTCTCTATTGATAGGTAGTTTGGGAGTTACCCAGATTTGGGGCTACTGTGGAAAAAAAAAAAGCCATGGTAAATGTTCTTGTGCAAAAGTTTTGTATGCATGTATATGGGAATATAGAAAGTAATTTCTGTTCTTTTTAGTTGTTATAATGGGTGATATACTGTAAACATTGTTAAATGGTTCATTGTTTCAAAATCTCATTTTGAAAGACACTACAACTGCTTGAGCGATGATGAGGGCATCCTCAATCACACTGTAATTAAATTGAGAGGTTAGTACAGAGTTCTTGATTAGTAATTTGTATTTAGTGCAGCACACTTATATTTTTGTACTTATGGTAACATGAGTATCCTTTTACATTCAAAAATCATTTCTGAGTTCTTATTATGGAAAAATAGTCCACCTCCATTTCCTTTTAGGGAAAGCTCAGTGAGGATGTCAAATCTGTAGAAATCTTTGAGGGAGCATGAGTTTATTGAGAAATAAATTATGTTACATATAAAACAACACTGTAAGTGTTTCTGAAAAGCTTACTTCTCTCTTTTATTCGGCTTGGCCATTACTCTATTGCATAAACATGCTCTGTGAGTAATAAACGACTTCGACCAGCAGTCCTCAAAATACTACCGAAGACCTTTAGACTTATATAACAGGGGATCAAATGAGTGAAAAGAAGCTGCTTATTGTCACCCCCAACCCCTCATCTTAAATAAATAGTTCACGTTAGGAGAGTAAAGTCCCTTTGGCTCACTATTTTTTCAAATTTGTAGATCCTTTCAGAAACAGTGTTCTATGGAACTTGCTATGGGACTTAGTGTTTTCCTTCAATTTTAGAGCCAATTGGGCATATATATTGCTGTGCCGAATCATATTGCTTGTAAATGATAGGTAGCTTGTTTTAAGAAATACAAAACTTGTTCTGCAAGATAACTACCCAAGTGTGCTTATCCTTCGAAGGCCCAAGTGCCAAGGACATGTAAAAAAAAATCTATCCCTTTGAGAAACTAAATTGCCATGGAATTCAGGTGCTCAGGGTTTTTTTTGTTTTTTGTTTTTTTAAAAATTTTTTTTTTTAACATTTATTTATTTTTGAGACAGAGAGAGAGAGCATGAACAGGGGAGGGTCAGAGAAAGAGGGAGACACAGAATCTGAAACAGGCTCCAGGCTCTGAGCTGTCAGCACAGAGCCCGATGCGGGGCTCGAACCCACAGACTGTGAGATCATGACCTGAACCGAAGTCGGACGCTCAACCGACTGAGCCACCCAGGCGCCCCTCAGGTGCTCAGTTTTTAAGAGTCTCTTATGCTTTAGCTCTCTCCCACACTAATGTCTTTTTTTTTTTTTTTCCCCTTCCCCTCCCCCATGGGTTTCTGTTAAGTTTCTCAGAATCCACATAAGAGTGAAAACATGGTATCTGTCTTTTTCTGTATGGCTTATTTCACTTAGCATCATGAATGGATAAAGAAATTATGGTTTATATACACAATGTTATTCTTTTTCTTATTACTGCTGTATGGTATATATATTTCTAGAGCTTTAAATGTATATATATATATATATATATATATATATATACCACCATGTATACATTTTATCCTTTTATAAGTGTATTGTATCTGTTATTCTCTAATTTATATTAATACACTGAGAATATTGTCCCAGTCTACAAGTTTATTTCTACCTGTGTGATACTCTAATGTGTAGCTACACCATGATTTTTTTTACTCGAATTCGTTGTACCTTGATGTTGCTTCTTATTTTTTTTTAATTTTTTTTAAACATTTATTTATTATTGAGAGACAGAGTGTGAGCGGGGGAGGGGCAGAGAGAGAGGGAGACACAGAATCCGAAACAGGCTCCAGGCTCTGAGCTGTCAGCACAGAGCCCGATACGGGGCTCGAACCCACGGACCGTGAGATCATGACCTGAGCCGAAGTCGGATGCTTAACCGACGGAGCCACCCAGGCACCCCATGTTGCTTCTTATTTTTAACTGCTTAGTTAATGTCCTTCTATATATCTTTTGTAAATGTGGACACCTTTTTCTCCCCTGGGACATATTCTTTCCTTGGATCAAAGAGGAAATCAAACCTGAAAAGATGTTTTTATGAGTTTCTCCAGAGAAACAGAAACAATAGGGTGTGTATGTGTCTAAAAAGAAATTTATTACAAGGAATTGGCTCATGTGGTTCTGGAGGCTGAGAAGTCCCAAGATCTGGAGTGGGTAAGCTGAGGACCGAGGGGAGCTGCTGGTATAAGTTCCAGTCTGAAAGCTGCTCCGAGACGAACCCATGTTTCAGTTTGAGGTGTCCCAGCTCAGGGCAGGCAGGCAGGAGGAGTTCTTACTCCTCTCAGAAGAGTCCACCTATTCATGCTCCTCAGGCCTTCAACTGATTGGATGAGGCCCACTCACATTAGGGAGTCTCAGTCTACCTGCTTTCAGGTCACTCTACCAGTTGTTCACTCTGCCAATTCAAATATTAATCTCTTCCCCAAAACATCCTCACAGACACACCCAGAAAATGTTTAACCAAATATCTGGGCACCCTGTGACATAAAATTAATCATCACCGTGTCCAGTACCCATCAAAATTTTTATCTGTCTAGGATTTTCTTTGCTCACCCTCCTCTCAACTCATTGCAAAGTCGCATCATAACCCATTCCTTCACTCCTTTGTTTTCTACTGGATGGAGTCCGCTTTATGTACTGATGACAGTCTTTCTATACTAACTCTAGACAGTGATCTGGAGGGATCCATTTTGGGTCATCTCTTCACATAAGCAAGAAAGAGTAGGCATTCAGGTGAGAGAGGGTTGGAGGACTTTACTATAAGTTTTGTCCCCCAGACCCAGTAGCTGAAGGGTAAAGGGTCTAAGCTTTCCACAGTGAGTCCTCTGAGCCCTCTTTGGTTCACAGATGCTGCTTGCTCATAATAGGAACTCAGTATTTGTTTTTTTAGTAAACAAATTAATAGAACAAATGAAAAAAAAAAAGATTCCAACACTGTTGTGCGCTGAAGGAAGACACAACACTAAATCAGAAACTTTTCCTGGTACCATTTAAATTAAGAGGAAGCAACCATACTCAAAGGTCACCTCATGAAACTATTATGTTTCACTGTCAATACACTATGTCTTTCTTTATGTAGTCTTTTCCCTAGGCTACTGTGGTATGCAAGTTCAATGGTACAAAAATCTGTAGTAGCAATTTTCTACTCCCAGCCCCAAACCCTCCCC